>NC_080428.1:51727810-52069477 GCF_029873635.1 Malania oleifera
GGAGTTAAGAATGAGTTTGATTTCACTTGACACATTGGATTATAATGGTTTCAATTACAAGTCCGAAGGTGGAGTTATGAAAGTATGGAAAGGAAATCTGATGGTGATGAAAGGGCAAAAGTTAGGTGAGAATATCTAGACATTGCAGGGAACTACTATTGTAGGTGGAGCTACATCCATAGATGCCTAAATCTAATGAAACCGTCTTGTGGTATATATGTCTTGGGCATATGGGGGAACATGGTATGAAGGAATTATACAAGAGGAAACTCTTAAAGGGTTTGAAATCATGGCAACTAGACTTTTGTAGGATTTGTGTTCTTGGAAAACAAAATAGAGCAAAATTCAAGTCAGCTATTCATAAGACAAAGGGTATTCTTGTAATGCCCCAAAAATAATTATTACGAGAGGATGTAGTGGATCCTAGAAAAAAAAATTAAAAAAATTAAAATAAATAAATTTAATTAAATAAATAATTTAAATAATAATTATTAATTAAATAATATAATATAATATAATACTATTATATATATATATATATATATATATATATATAAACCATCCTGAAGGATCTTTGATCCTTCAAGAACATAACACTCCCCCTTTTCTTTTCTTCCGGCACATGCCCTCCCCCTTTCTGTAACTCTCGCGCGCACTCTCTCTCTCTCTCTCTCTCTCTCTCTCCTCGTTCTTTCTTCCTCTCTCCTCATTTTCTCAACAGAAACTCGCCCGATCGAAAATCAGAAAATACCACTGACTCCATTTTCTGCCTCCATCATTTCTATCGGAGCGAATTGGTTGTAGGAGTAGCATAGGCGTATATCCTAGGATAAACTAAATTTCACTTTTACCTCAATTTTTTGTAAATCTTAAGCCTAGTTGATGATTAGACACCACCACGAGAATCTAAGGATAATTCTCTACAACTTTAGCGAAGCAAATTTCTCATGGGATCGTCGTAGGCATAACCCCAAAAATAGGATAAGGGGGTTATTAAGGGGCTAATTATTATTTAATTAATGTAGATTTAGAAATGCTAGAATGTTGGACATTCTGAGGTTGAATTTGGGTTATTGAATTCAGGGCTCGGGTAAGGGCCGCGGGTGTAATTTCAGGACCCGGGAGACATAATTTAGGAAATCAGGTAAGGGTGTTAAATATTAGTTTAAATGTTAATTTGGAGTATATGGAGCCTAGGGAAGGTTATATGGGTATTATTTTGGAAAATAAGTTAATTAATCTGGGGAAAACGCGAATTGTAGGATTTAAGTTTCGAGCATCAAAGGCGTAGGATTTAGGTTTTAACAAGACTCTTAGTAAGTTAGGTAAGGGGAATAAATTATAGAAGTATTTTGATATTATTGATTGAATAAATATGTGGAGAATAAAGTTATGGTATTTTTCCTTGTAAAATTAATATGTTATGAATATTAGATGAAAATTGTGTGGTATATGACGCATATTGAAAAATGTGAAATATAATGATGAGTAATTTCTGAGAAAATAATGAAATGAGAATTGTTGATATGTTAGTGGAAAATAAAGAAATGTGGTATTTATAGGCGAATAGAAATGATTTCTATGAAAATGAGATTGCGTAAATTACTGATATGGGTATTTTGAGAAATTTTGAAATACGTGAAACACGATATATACTATTATGAGGTGATGAAATGTGCATAGAAAATTATGAGAATATTTTTATTGAGATGAATTGAGATATACTAATATGAGATTAATGGTCTATATTGATATGAAAATATTGAAACGTGAAAATGAAAACGTGAATTCTGAAATGAATATATTGGAATGTGAATATGGGAAATGTGAAATGCAATATGGAAGTTGAATGTGATGATTGAAATGAGAATACTGATTGTGAATACTGGGGAAATGTGAACATTGCAAAGTGCGGAAGTTGCAATGGGATCATTGAAATATGATTGATGAAATATCAATGTCGCATAATGGTTGCGGGTATGTGGTAATGATAACCCTGATGGATGGTTATGGAAAACCCTAATGACGGGTTGTGATATTGAGCACGGTACCGTTGCTAGTGGTGTAGTGCAACTACACTGACTCTTGGAGCGTGTGGCGTGACATTCAACTGAGTTGTTTAGTAGAGTTGTTGTGCCCCCTGAGTCTGGATCAAGGCTATAGGCCGACTAGTAGTACTACAAACGTGAGATATGTGATATGATATTTTGATTTAACCGGGTCAGTCAACCTCTGTTAGATCCAACCTTCGAGCCGCACAACCTTGATCATGGGGGGAAGCATGACGTGGAAAGAAAGATCCTTAGGGTAGTCATGAGTTACAGATGCGATGTTGGTGCTAGATACCAAGGATACTTATGAGCTGGATAGTGAAATGGAAATGGAAAGTAAAAGAGTGATAAAAATGGGCTAAAATGAGAAATCAAAGAAATAACGGAAAATGAGAAATAGAGAATGATAAAATTGAGAAATGGATCTGTGTGAGTTAATAATATAAATAATTAGGTAAAGTGAAACTCTCCGCATGAGAGCTTACCAAGTAAGGTGAGTGCCCTAATAGGTATCAGATGTGGCCATACCTGACTGCATAACGTGTTAGGGCAAAGGGAAGCTACCTGTATGGGCGGGTAATCTTCTCTATTCTCAGGAACTTTATGGGTAATTATATGTTGAAAATGAATGAACTTGAGAAATGGTTTTAAAGCTTATAAAATCTTGTGTTGTATATCTATATGATTATGAGAGTATGTATATCAGTGTATTTTCTCAGATGAAATGATGATTTGAAAAGTAAAGTGTGTTATAACAGAACTCATATTTTCACACACTGTAAATAATTTATTCCTTCTTACTGAAATGCGTCTCACCCAAATTATCTAAACTTTTTAGGGAATAGAGATAGGTCAGGTGATAGAGCTCTGAGACTGTAAGGAGCTGAGATCCTGATACACAGGGTGAGTTCTTAGATTAGGGAGGTGTAATTCTCTTAAGGTTGTGTTGTTTTTGGGTATGTGATGGTAATGTATATATATGTATGTTGATATTCTGGGTATTGTATTATGATTATTATGTATATATCGTCTTCTGCTGTAACGACCCAAAAAAATAAATAAATAATTATTAATTAAAAAAAATTATTATTAATTAATTAATTATTATTATTAAGAAAATTAATTAAATTAAGAAATTTTAAGATTTTGGATATATATATATATATATATATATATATATATATAAGTATATAATAAAGTTAAAGAAGGATAAAGGAAAGTTAAGGATAAAGGAAAAAAAAACTTAGTGTTTAAGTTTTATGCTGGAACAAAACAGAAGGAAAGAAGAGAAAAAAAAAAATTCACGCGCATAGAACAGAACAAGAAGGAAAGAAAGAGAGAGAAAGAGAAAGAAAAATTAAATATATTCTCTCACTCTCCACTTCTCGTCTTTCTACAATTTCGCGATCGATTCTCGTCCAATTGAAAATCCGAAAATACCACCGAACTCTATTCTTCGCCACCGACATATTTACCGAAGTGGATTTGTCGTAGGAGTAACGTGGGCATATCTCGTGGGTAAGCCAAATTCTCATTCTTATCTCAATTTTTCCTAAATTTTAAGCCAAATAGGCGATCGGACACCACCACGAGAATCTAGGGATGATTCTCTACAAGTCTAGTGGAGTGAAATTCTCGTGGAGTTTTGTAGAAATAGTCCAAAATTAGGATAAATGTGTTATTTAGAAATTAATTATTATTTAATTATTATAAATTAAGAAATGTTAAAATAATATTTTATTTGGGTTGATTTGATTGAATCAGGGTTCGAGTGAGTGTCCCGGGTATAAGTTTGGGAGCCTTTCAAGCGTAATTCAGGGAATCAGGTAAGGGGGAATAAAATTATATTAGTATTTTATTAAGGTGAACCGATTATTTATGAGCATATGGAATTTATTATTTATCTATATGATTTTTAGAATAGCCTGATTACTGGAAAAATGATTATTTTTGTTTAAGATTTATATTTGGGATAATTGCTTATGATATTAAATTCGTGTGACATGAGAGTAATTTTTCCATATAAATTGAATATGAATTACTGTGGTATTTGGGTTTGCATGTGGGGGTGTTTGAAATGATTATGACATGATGAATGAGTTGTTATGTTTGACTCATGTGTGGAAATGTATTGATCTGTGGGGATACTGTGTGGGAAATGAATTGATCTGTTGAATTCCTGTGTGGAAATGCATTAATACGTCTGTGTGAACTAACTAGTGTGGTTATTTGTATGCATCTCAATATAACGTTGGCATGAGGAGGTTGTTATATTGCCTAAATGTAAATCATGATATGACGTTGGCAAGTTGAGGAGCTTGTCATATTGTCATTTATATGGGGTAGGACATTGGCAGGTCGAGGAGCTTGTTCTACTGATGTATGACGGGTAGGTCATGGGAATTGGATACTGGTGAATAATGGCGCCTGTGTGGGCCATGTTATATACCCTGTGTGGGTAGTGGTGCCTGTGTGGGCCACGTTATATCCTGTGTAGATAATGGCGCCTGTGTGGGCCATGTTATGTACCCTGTGTGGTTAGTAGTACCTGTGTGGGCCACGTGTAGATAAGAAGTACGTAGGTACTTGTGTGGGCCACGTACTAACATGTACGCAGTTGCTCTGTGTGGGCCACGTACTGAGGACATTGGAAGATGAAGTATGAGATGCATGATTCTTGTGTGGATGTGTTGTGCGCATGTGAATTTAATTATAGCATAAAAATAATGGCATAGCATATTGTGAATGCATGTGTGTGCATGTGGCGAGGTAAACATACCATCGGGGGCTTGCTGAGAAAGGCGAGTGCTCTGCTAGGTAGTTTCTTGGTATCAGTGCAAAGGGATGCTACTTGTATGGGCGGGTAGACATCCCGATCCTTGGAAACCTTCGCCTTTGAAATAATAATTATCTGTGGACTGGCGGCGAGGTAATACTTCACCTAAGGGCTTATTGAGTAAGGTGAGTGCTTTGGTAGGTAGTTTTTAGTACCAGAGCAGAGGGAAGCTACTTGTATGGGGGGGTTAATCTTCCCTATCTTTGGGGACTTTCGCCTGCATAAAAATTATGTACTTGTGCATATTGAATGTGTGTGTGATATTGGATGTCGGGAATGTTATTAATGGTACATTTTCTCAGTTGTTATTGATGTTATATGAGAAGTAGTTTATTTTGAGATATAAATATTAAAACTCATTTGTCACACACTGTTATAATTTATTCCACCCTTACTGAGAAGTGTCTCACCCTAGTGGATTAACAATTTTTCAGGTTCTTCTGGAGACCGGGTTTGAAGGCCTAGGCTGGGATTGTTTGTGATAGTTTCTTTTTAGGGTATTGTGAGATACTGATATATGTATAGATATATTTGTATGGAATTACGTTTTAAATGCTGGTTGTGGATACAAATATTTGGATGTTGTAGTGTTGGTTTTTGGTTGTTATATAGAACTCTGGTATTTATTTGAGGTTATTTATTCATGTGCCGCTGCGTGTATGTTAATTATGGTATCAAATACAGGTGATTAGAACACGTGGCCCTCGGGCCCCACTTGGCGTGTCGGGGCGTCACATCTGCTGTTAGGTTGTATAAATAAAATGACTATTTACCCGGTACCCAATGCGGGTCGAGTCATATGGGTGGTAACCGTGTTGTTGACGTGGCCGATTTGTGAATATTGTTGATGATGTATGAATATTTATTATTGTTTATAGAAAAAATTGGTACAAAAATAGGGGCATCACAATTCTTGATTATGTGCATTCTGATGTTTGGGGCCGACCTGGTTAGAGTAGTATCAAGATGTGGACATGTGTATTATGTGAGTTTTATTAACAATTATTCACGGAAAGTCTAGGTATACTTCACGCTACACAAGTCTGATACATTTTCCAGGTTCAAGTTGTGGAAGGCTGAAGTAGAAAACCAGATGAGGAGGAGAATCAAATATCTAAAGTCAGAAAATGGGACCGAGTACGCTGATTCTCAATTTATGGAGTTTTGTGAGCAGCAGGGCATTAAGAGACACTTTACCGTTTTCCGGACACCTCAGAAAAACAGTGTGACTAAAAGGATGAACCAAACTCTGGCTAAAAGAGTTCGGTGTCTCAAACTTAATACAAGGCTACCGAAGAACTTCTAGGCCGAGGCTATTAGTATAACTTGTTTTTTGATAAATTAATCACCAAGGGTGTCACTAGAGGGTAAAGTGGCAGAAGAGGTAGGACGGGAAGTGCAGTACACTACTTCAGATTGAAAGTATTCGAGTGTCCAACCTATGTTCACGTGTCTAGTGAGGAGAGGTCTAAGCTTGACTCGAAGTCTCATCGTTGCATCTTTTTGGGATATCAAAAGGGTGTGAAGGGGTATAAGTTGTGGGACTCGGTGGCAAATAAGGTAGTGATTAGTAGAAATGTAGTTTTTGGAATTGGTGTATTCCCAAGATGGGGGTGAATTGAAATTTTAAACTTCTTCCTAGGATTAACCAGATATTAGCAGTATTTCACAACCTAGGGTCTTTCTAAATGCAATCTCAAATACGTAGATAAATATAATGTGTGGAAATTAAATCATGCGCAGCATTCACAGTCTATTGAAAATAACATACATGTGCAGTAAGTAAGTTGCGGAAATATAAAGTGCACACACGGTATGTTATCGGGGTTCGGCCAATATTGCCTACGTCCCATGTAGAATAACAACACCAAGATCTGTTTTGAAGAAACGATTGAAGAGATAACACAATCTATCCAACCATGCACTCACTAAATGAGCTTTAATGGCGAAAGGATAACAAATAGAAAATTAAAAGAGAACACAATCTTGCAGTTGAGATGTGTGTAGCGCTCTGGTGGGGGGGTCTTATATATAGCCTCTGGTATGTGGAAGAAGCACATGGGTGGCTCACCTACCATGGTAGGTGGTGGTAGCTCACCTACCATGGCTAAATTTGACATTAGTTGCTGACATTAACATTAGTGGCCTACTTTGACATTAGTAGTCGTCTTTGACATTAGTGGCCGACTTTGACATTAGTGGCCGTCTTTTACATTAGTGGTCGTCTTTGACATTAGTGGCCATATTTGACATACCGTGCCTACCGTTCACACTGTATAGACCATCTTAACAAGCATTGCCCCCATACGCCCCAACGGGAGAGCTGCTCGTGGACCCTCGTGTCTCGGAAGGGAACGTCTTTTGTCTTTGTAGTACCATTGCGATCTACCGCTTTGACCTCATCTGAACTATACATCAGGTAAGTGTTCCAATTAACTCGTGGGAGGTAGGCATTGCACACATATACACCAACACCCCCCTCAATGTCCACCTACGCTCTTGGACCAATACCAAGAGCATCCCGATGCTTCTGGAAGTCGGAACTACCCAATGCTTTGGTGAAGATATCTGCATGATTATCTTTTGTTGGGAAATACTTCATCTCAACAACCTCATCCTCAATGATATCCCGTATGTAGTGATACTGAATCTCAATGTGCTTGATTCTTGCATGGAACATCGAGTTCTTACTGATAGCTATGCAACTTTGATTGTCACAGTGAATCAGAGTTGCAACATTTATCATTATCCCAATATCAGTAAGAAGTCTTCTTATCTAGACAGCTTCACATGAGGTGAGACAAACTGACTTATACTCGGCTTCTATGGATGATAGCGACACTGTTGGCTGCTTCTTACTTGTCCACGAGATAATTCCATTCCCAAAAAGAAAACAATATCTAGAAACTGACTTTCTAGAATCAATATCTCCTGCCCAATCGGAGTCACAATATCCAATTAGGGAGTTCCCTGATGTATAAGAGATGCCAAAATGAGGAATCCCTTTTATATACTTGAGGACCCTCATTCTAGCCTTCTAGTGAATTTCTCGTGGCTTATTTGCAAATCAACTCAAAATACCAACTACAAAGTTGATATCGGGCCTTGTGTTGCACAGGTACACCAAACTCCCAATTAGGCTTTTGTACCTTTTAGTATCAATAAGTGGAGAGGGATCTTCAATGGAGAGCTTAATGTTCACTTCAATTGGAGTAACCATTGGAGTGCATTATGCCATCCTAAATGCCTTCAATAACTCTTGAGCATATAGTTGCTAAGAAATAAAGATTTCTCCTAGATGCTGCCACACTTCAATGCCTAAGAAGAAGTGGAGTAGCCCCAAGTCTGTCATCTTGAATTCTGTGCATAGGCCTTCACGAATATTGTTGATCTTCTCCTCATGGTCACCTATAAGCACAAGATCATCTACGTAGAGTACAATTATTACATTCATCCCATTCTTCTTCAGTACATATAAATTTGCATCAAAAATACTTTTACAAAATCCATAATTGGTGAAGAACGAATCAATCCTCTGGTACCAAGCTTTGGGGGCTTGTTTCAGCCTATACAAGGCTTTCTTCAACCTACACACTTTGTTGTCTAAATTTGGAAATTCAAATCCTGGTGGTTGCATCACATAAACCTCCTCTTTAAGATGGCCATTGAGGAATGCAGATTTCACGTCCATTTGAAATAGCACCCAGCTTTTGTGTGCAGTAGTAGCCAAAACTAGACGGATTGTTTCCATGCGGGCTGTTGGTGCAAAGGTTTCAGTAACATCAAAACCTTCCACCTGATAAAATCCTTGTGCTACAAGGCAAGCTTTGTACCTCTCTAAAGTACCATTAGCTTTATATTTTACCTTATATATCCACTTAGTTTTGATTACCTTCCTATAAGGGGGACGATCCACAGTCTCCCAAGTATCATTTTTCATGATACTTTCATATTCAACTTCCATAGACGTTCTCCACTTCGGATCAGCCAGCGCTACATCTAGGCTACTTGGTTCCTTAACTGTATTGATTATATCAGCCATTAAGGCTATATGTACCAAGTGTTCTACTGATCGATGTTGTTCCTCTATTCTCTTCGACCTTCGAGGACCATCAGGTTGCGAACTTTGATTCATAGGTTCTAGATTGCCTTCGTCAAATAGCTGTTGTACCCACTTGGGGTGTGGCTTTTGAACAAGTGTTACTGGTACAATAGGCTGGTTTTGAATTTCTTCATCATTCACCTCAATATGTTGCTCTGAGTGAGGCACATGGTGGGTTACTTTATCGATTGATGATAAAGTGGGCCGATCTTTATCTCCCACTGAGTGTGGTCCTTCGTAAAATACCACATCTCGATCTGTGATGATCTTTTTGCCTCTACATCATACAGACGATATGCCTTCGATTCTGTACTGTATCCCAAGAAAATGCACTTTCGACTCTTGTCATCTTACTTCCTTTGACTGTCATCTGGAACATGCACAAAACATTTGCAACCAAATGTTCTAAGATGAGAAATAGAGGGTTTCTTACCAGAGTAAGCCTTATGAGGTGTTTTGTTCCCCCAAAGCTTTAGTGAAGCATCGGTTGAGGATATACATAGTTGTATTAACAGCTTCTGCCCAAAACGATTTTTGGAAGGTCTTGTGCCTTCATTATTGCTTTGGTCATCTCCATCATAGTGCAACTTTGCCATTCCACAATGCCATTCTGTTGTGGAGTTTTTGGTGCCGACAACTGGCACTTGATGCCAAATGCACTACAATAATTGTTGAACTCCCCTAATGTGAACTCGCCTTCTCAATCTGTTCGAAGTTTCTTTAACTACAAACCTGACTCATTTTCAACAAGTTTATGCCAAACTTTAAATTTTACAAAAGCCTTAGCCTTATCACGAAGAAAGTGCACCCACATATTTCTACTATAATCGTTGAGTAACAACATAAAATAGAAAGATCCTCCTAGTGCAGGAGTAGTCATTTTACCACAGAGATCTACATGTATCAGCGTTAGAGGAAGCTTTGATTTGTTGTTGCTCTCTTGTGGAAATTACATACGATGTTGGTTGTCCAGCATGCAAGCTTCACAAGGCTCTACAATATCAACTACTACAGGAAAATCAACCACCATTTCCTTTCTCTGCATCTCCTTTAAAACTGCATAGGAGATGTGTCCAAACCTTTCATGCCAAAGTCTGCTTGTTGTATTTCTAGTTGTTGCAACAAGTGCCACAGACTCATACAGGTTATTCTTTCGAATACCTTCGCCCACAATGTTGCCATTGCTATTAATGATCTCAGCATTTGTTTTCATAAATCGTACTTTATAATCACGGTCAGTGATAGCAGCTACAGATAAAAGATTCCTCTTAATTTTAGGAACATAAAGGACATTTGAAAGAGTTTTACCTTGACCATTCGTGGTTTTTGAGGAAATGGATCCAGTGCCCTCTGCTGGACACTTTGCAATATTTCCGACAATCACATTCATAAGTTTATGTAGAGGCTTAAGGAAACCATACCAGTCCTTTTGGCTGGTCATGTGTCAAGAAGCTCCACTGTCAAGTACCCATAAGCAATCTCCTGGTACTGTTTGAGCAGTTGAGCACATTTCTTATGTAACCATGAAAAGATCTAATTTTGGTTCAGCACAATTTGCTACATGTCTGACATTCCACATAGGCTTCAACGTGTCATTCTTCTCATCGTGGATACGTTTTTTGCAATCCTTGGCTGCATACCCCTTTTTGTTGCAGTAGTTGCACGTACCAGAAAATCTCTTCTTGTTCTTTCCCTTCTTCTTTTCAACATTATTGTCCTTGCCTTTGATCTACACGGTGAAAGCACTACTGCTTTCATTTTCTCTGGTTCTCAGTCTCATCTCCTCCTCTAGTAGTAAAGCACAGAATTCCTCAAAGGTTAGTGTAGGAATTCTAATATGCTATTAAGAGCAATTACTAGACTGTCATATTTTGATGGTAGCACTTGAATACATCTTCGAGCAAACTCCTCACTAGTCTTTGCTATGCCCATTGCCGCCATCTGATCGCACAAATTTTTGATTCTAGTGATGAATACTTCTGCCAAATCTATGTCATGTAGCTTTTCTGCAGCAAGTTGATTCTCCAAGTTTTGAATACGTGTCTGGTTCCTTATTTCATATTGATTCTTTAGACCATTCCAAGCATCTACAGCCTTGGATGTATGCTAGATCAACGTAAGTACAGAATCAGATACACTTGTGACAATAGCACAAAGTGCATATGCATTCCTCCTTTTCCATGCTTTGACAAGGGCAGCATCTAGAGGGATGATTACCTTAGGATTGGTGGGATCAGGCGTTCCAATCAGTTCTAGATCCATACCTTGAGCTGTATCAAGTAATTCATATGAATCCAGAATAGCACTCATCTTGAACTTCCACAAAGTGTAGTTCGTGCCATCTAGCTTTCCTTCTGTGAATGTTGGTGGACGTATCCGAAGTGCTGGTGGAGATGCAGTAGCGGAAGATGAAGTTCCTTCCATTGCAACGTCTTAACAATTATACTTATTTCTTCTTAGTAGCCTTTAGCTCTGATACCATGTAGAATAATAACACCAAGATATGTTTTGAAGAAATGATTGAAGAGATAACACAGTTTTATTACAATAATTGGATTACAATAATTGGATTACAACAATTTATCCAACCATGCACTCACTAAATAAGCTTCAATGACGAAAGGACAACAAATAGAAAAACAAAAGAGGACACAATCTTGCAGTCGAGATGTGTGTAGTGCTCCGGTGGGGGGGGGTCTTATTTATAGCCTTTGGTTTGTGGAAGAAGCACATGGGTGGCTCACCTACCATGGTAGGTGGTGGTAGCTCACCTACCATGGCCAACTTTGACATTAGTGGTCGACTTTGACATTAGTGGCCGACTTTGACATTAGTGGCCGTATTTTACATTAGTGGCCATCTTTGACATTAGTGGCCGTCTTTGACATACACTGCCCACTGTTCACATTGGATAGGCCATACTGTCTCGGGGGACGTTGCCCCCATACCCCTCACCAGGATCGCTGCCCCTGAACCCTCATGTCTTGGAGGGGAATGTCTTTTGTCTTTGTAGTACCATTGCGGTCTACCGCTTTGACCTCATCTGAACCATACGTTAGGTAAGTGTGCCAATTAACTAGTGGGAGGTAGGCATTGCACACATATACACCAACATCCCTGCCTCAGCTTGTAAGCCCGAAGATTGCCACTATTACTCACTTAACAGGTGGATCGGTACTGTTTACAACACCAGGTCAAATTACCAGGACTGACCTCAACCTTTACAACCTCTCCTTAAAGGGGTAGAGAAGACCCACCTTAAGCCACACCTGAATTACAGCCGATCTTACAGGCTAGGTCAGCACCCCCTCAGGCCATGCCTAGAATACAACAATGAATATAACATTTGCTTACAATTTTAGTGCTTCTCCAATAAGAAAATATGTACCGATACACACAAATAATAATCAATGCACTCATAGATAAAAGTATTTAATGCTCAAGCAAGATTTTGAAAATTTGATTCAAGATAATATATTCAACACGTGAATATTCAAGGTTACCTCAAAATCCTAATCAAGTATCACACAAATGTTTTATCAAATATAATCACAGCAGATACTTAGGATTTAAGCTTGCAATAGATTTATTAAAAGAAGTATGCAAGCTTTCGAATTTGGCAATAAAGATGCCAAGACTCGGAAGCCAAAAACACGATTTTCCCAAACAAATATTTATATGTGAAATATTATGGGAAAATCACACAAGCAATTATTCTCAGAAAGATTTTCAAGATGTATGGTATTGTGAGACTATTTTGCCAAAGGAAAATGATTTTGAATGACGCACAATAACACAATCAAATCTTCCTACACCTTGCAATTGATTTGCAAGTTAGGAGAACTAGAAAAACAAACTCTTTATTTCAAAATGATATGTGCTAATAAATACGTAAAAGAGTATATACAAAAATATGCTTGGAATATTGAGTATATAGAAAAAGAAGTATAAAAGATTTGAGAGAATTTTTGCTAGTTACTTTTGCTAATCTACTTGCTAATTAAGGCAAATGAGGGGGTATATATAGATATCCCTCAAATTTTGACTGTTTGGGACCTATTAGGGATTTTGAAAAATTTTAATTAGAAATTAACCCCAATTACCCTTAATTTAACCAAAGTAAAAATAAGGCAACCCGAGAGTTTTGGTCGCCCGGTTCTTCGGGCCAGTCGCCCAAACAGACACATAGATAAAAGTTAAAATTTTAAGTTCGAGTCCTTGAGAAAGAGTTCAGGTGGCTAGGCCAAGGCGTTTTTCCAAACGCTCGAGGTTTGCTTGATCGGTGAACGGTTTGGTATGCCAAACTTCATAATTCGGTTGACCGAGCCTATTTTGAACTAAACGTTCGTTCGACTAAGGAAGGTGGAAGACATCACTGTCATGGTTTAGTCGACCGTGGACAGCGCGTTCAATTTGGTTCGGTCAACCGAACCAGGTCAACATATTGAATTTTTGGTCAGTCAGTCTACTCGAGGCGTTTACAACGCCAATGGTTTGTTCAACCAAGGTCTTTTGAACATTTTTCCTTCTTCTTTTGACCTTATATAATTTTATTCCTATTTTTATATGTTTGCAATTAGGCTCAAGGGACTCAGTCATGATGTTTCCCATGGTCAATCATGGCCTTAAGAGTTAACCCCAAAAATCGAAGGTCGACCGAAGGTGATTCCTAAGGTCATTCTATGGTGTTTGAGCATTAAACCCTATCATCCATGAGATGCAGTTATTACAAACCATAAAAAACTTATTACAATTACAATATAACTTGAAAGAAAAACAAAAGAACTTCATGCTCTGCTCCTTTGCAATCTCATGAATTGCGCCAAATGATATGCTCGTTTAAGTACTTTTTGGCTTCCATTTCTCATCTGTCATCCGTGTTTAGAAAAGTAAATCTATTCATACACTTAGCACACATATGAGATACTGTGGTTTGTCATAATCAAAACAGGGATCGGACTCAAAAAGTCAATAATCTACCCCTTTTTGACGACGACAAACATAGGAGCAAAATTTGGGTTCGCTTGACAAGGCTCCCCTTAACAATATGCATTAAAAGAATGATATTCAATAAAGTTCACATACAAGTATGAAGACTTCAGAATTTTTCAAGTTGTGCATTTAAGTACAACTTATCATTTTCCATTTTGAGTAACAAAAGTTCGGGGAGGAAGAACTAATTTTGTTCTCATAAAACATATCTCCCTTTTGTCATCAGAAAAAGGGCAAAAACAAATATCTCCTCTTCTTCGAGAGGACCATAAACAGCAGAGCCCCAAAAATTTTTAAATTTCATGACAAATATATATTTGAACATAAGTCATGAATGCTTTGAAGCTTATATACTAGCAGCAAGAGATAAAGTTGATCATTTTAAAAGTTCATTTCTTGCCTAATAATAAAAATATATGTAAATATATATCCCCTTATGATATTATCAAGAAGTACTAGGGGTGATGCATTGTTGAAGAAGAAACTTTAGAATAAGTCACAAGCAAGCATCAATGTTCTGGTTTATCATTTAAGCACACACCAAAATATAACCAGAAAGGACAACCATATAGATCCTAAAAATTTATCAATCGCATGCAAGATCATATGGCAAATCAAATGACTATGGCAAACCAACACGTTTCAAATTATGATTTTCAATAAGAACATTACATTGAAGCATATGTCATACTTGATTCAAAACATATCTAAGCTAAAAGATATTGGTGAGCATAACATGGTAGTGATTTAATTCTAGATGCTCCCCCTTTCGATTGAAATCCTAGCTTAGATGCAATACACTGCTTATACCAGTTAAAGACTAATTTCATTATGCTTAGTAGTATAAACCATCATTTTAAATCTTTTAAAATAAATATACAGGTAAAGATTAATTTACTCTTTTATGCAACCAGTATAGCTACCCCTATGGATTACATATGCATCAGAAAAGATATATTAAGGCATAATTTTGTGTTCACAACCAAGAACGATCAATATCTAATTATATAGGTTTAAGAGCTGGATATGATGTTCGTGATTCTCAGAAGAGCCTCAATATTTCAAAAGAAGTGAAAATGATGCATATGGGTCCTTTATGTTCTTTTTATAGGGAACGTACTTAGATCCTCTAAGTATCCAATGATTATGCCAGAATGAAGTTTGATTTTCATTTAGTTTTCACTCATCCTTTCAAAAAGATTTCAACATTATTCTATCATAATCATCTTTGTAAAAGGTTTTATTTTGGGAAAAATCCTATCCAAATTTTGGCAGCATGCCGTCTGTAAATCGGACATTTTCACATAAAACATGTACCTGAAAATGTGGTTGTTTTCAATAGATAGAACAATTTGAGCATGCAACAATCTATAATCCACTACCAGCATACAATTCTTATCTACTGCATCCGCCATTCAGGAGACATTTTAGATTAATCATGCAATCAGGTAGCAATTATCAATTAACAAAAAATAATCTATCCATTAAGGAAATTTAATCATTTAGTGCATTATAGATAGTAGACTACAATGCTGATTTCTTAAAGGCATATGAGCATAAAAGGTATGATATCAAGAGAGCATTTCAATTTATATAACCATGAAAGATAAAAGCTCCCCCTGAGTTATGCACTCAACTCATTTAATGCCATTTTCATTTTCTAGTTCTTTAGCCAAGAGTTATAAGATTTTCAATGATTTAATCTTGGCTTTGAATGCATAGGCTTTAACGGACCAAAAAGTCACAATCAATATTCTTTCAATGTACAAAGCCTATATAGCCTCTTTTCTTAAGAATCTCAATTCGTGAGAGGCGCAAGGTTGGATGACTTTAACTTTAATTTCCTGTGCATAGGTCTCTTTGAATTTTCATTCCATCATCTGGATTTGAAACATAGTGCAACTACTTTAGCCATTCAACATTGTTTGAAACTCTAAGAGATTTGAATTAACGTTTTGAGAGCTTATGTGTAACGCCCTAACTCGCCACGTGGGCTCGGAGTGCCACTATACATACATAACATGCATATCTCTGATACCATACACATATTACCTGCTCAAATAAGGGAAAAATGGGTGTTCCATACTATTATGTATAACATATACAGTGGAAAACATACATCTTCCAATAAAAACTTACCAGAGATTTTAACTGTTCCTCACATACAGCCATGCATAACTAAAACATAACTTGCTATTATAAACAAAAAAAGATAACCTGGCCAAAGCCCAGTACATATACAAGAACTTACATAAACTAACAAAAACACTATGCTTCAAAATCCCTCTAGGACACTAGAACCGATTTCCTGTAGGACTTGAAATAAGATTTGTATATTGGGGTGAGACACTTCTCAGTAAGGTAGATCATATTACATCAGTGTGTGACCATATAAGTTTACTCCAGTAGAAAGTAGCAACACATTTAATTCATTCTCAACCCTATAATATAGGAGATATATATATAATTCCGGCATAAGATGGTTTGACTCATTACAAGCGAGAGTTCTCGAGGTTAGAGTAGGGTACAGGCCCATACACTATATGATCCCTCTGCTCGGTACTTAACACTGTGACTTTGCCCATTTTATTTTTAAATTATGTATATGCATAATGAACTCATCTAAGCTTTGAAACATCATATTAACACTATTTACTTCCACCATGGTACGGGTTGTGCGATATAATGCTCTAATCTAGTCCTGGGGTCACCAGGCTAGTCACGCTACTCTCTCCAGTACGACTTGGCCTACACCACTCTGGTCCGTAATCAATCAGTGGCTTTTCGTGCCAAATCGACTATCTAGATACCCACAATCAAGAATAACGTGTGGTTGCACTGTATCTCTCTTTCTAGCAATGGTACCGTACTCTCTTGGTAACAAGTTTTCTCAAGCAGTTTATATATCATATAAAAAATTTATATCAAAAGCATGGTAACCTATTTTCATTCATAAAGCATTTAAGCAATTCCAGTACTTTTCATAATTCATTCATTCATTGGTACATACATCTCTCGATATTTAACCGACATCTCTTTTCTATATTTCTTGATAACAATTTGGAACTCCAATTCCCATATCTCATACACATATTTATCATGTTCAGTATATTTTCGTTTAACATCTCATGCCACACTTATTTGGTTAATATGCATTAGTATAGTAAATGGTTCAGAAAATATCATTTAAATTGAAAACAAGGGTTTCAAGCATCTCCTACCTTAAGTTTAGTACAAATAAATGAGTTTTAAGAAAAACAAAGACCATACCTCAATACCCTAGATTTCCCAAAATCGTAAAACCGAAAAATTGGCAATTCCACCTGGTGAAATTTTCCAAATAAGCAGTCATATCGTACATAATATCATAAATTATAGTTCTATTGGTTTATATTTCAAAAACATTGATGTAAACAAATCTCCTTACCTATTTCCTGAAAAATGATCCGAGACACTCGAAAACTGAACCCTAGCTTTTCTCGAGATCAAGAATCTACTCCACTAGACTTGTAGATATTCGCTCCCTGATCCTTGTGGTAACTTCTGATCGTTGAAACAACTAACAAATGATGAAAGATCGAGGAGAAAGAGAGAGCGTATGGGCCCTGGTTTTAGAGAGAGAAAGAGAGAAATTAAGTTTCTTAATGAAGAAGCAAACAAAATATCCTATTTATAGACCCATTAACTCGGTCAAATTCATTGACGAAATGGCGCCTTCGTCGACGAACCACAGAAGGTTGTTCGTTGACAAAAGAAGAGCTTCTTCGACAAATCCTAAACTTGATATTTTTAGATGTTCTAGATATCTTCATCAATGAGGCTCTGAATTTCGGTGACAAAGCACTGAAGGGCCTTCGTCGACAAGATCTTGGACTTCATCGATGAAGCCTACTGAAATTCCCTTTTTCCTTTTCTTATTTAATTTTCCTTGTTTTACGGGTTCGGGTATCTACACTATGAAGCGAGATAGGATAAATAATCTTAACAATTAAATTATCATTAAGTTTAGAAGAGCATTTAGAATGAGTGGACATTTTCCAAAATATTTTCGTATTTAGTAATAATGTCCAAGTTTGAGCAAAGAGCGTCTAAGAGTGTATGAATTTTTGAATACTACTCTTTGGACAGTGGTATGTATCCTTTAGATATAATTACAATTTGGAGCAAGGATACGAACCAAGGAATAGACAAAATCTCTGCCTGATGTGATCGTGGTATGACAAAGATTTCCTATGGATGAGATAAACCAAAATTAGAGGATTTTTATTTTGAACCCAAAGGAAACAATCCCTTAGTGGATGCCTCTAATTTTGATTACAAGGAGGATGACTTTTTATTAACACTAGATAGATATGGAATTTATTATCATTGGTGCTTATACCTAGAGTGATGACCAGATTTTGATTAATGAGATTAGGGTTAAAGATGTATAGAATAGGATGGATCCCTAAAGCTTATCTCTGTGCAATAGACAACAGTTGCTTAACTTAAAATGTTTTATCTTTAAGCATGAGTTAAGCATTTAGAATCATTTACCAGGCAAACAAGTCATATCCAATTGGAAGTGGATGCAAATACTAGGTTTATATATTTTAACCTCGAACCACTCCCTAAGCCTACAACCATCACAACCCCTCAACCTAGGAACTAAGGGAAGATTAAAATATTTATATAATTTCTATTGGAATCCGATCTTCCTTAGATCCCACAGAGTTTGCCTTCATGATTACCCACATCATTTCTTTTCCTAAGCCCTTGACACTTCTAGATGAGCAAGTAAATTGAATGTGCCTTTATCTTTTACAATGTAAGCAAGTTTTATATACCTGTGAACAATTTTTCTTATTTACTCTAATGAGGCATGCAGATGACAATGGGATTTAAAAAATGAGTCCCTTTTCGAGGATTTATTTCTTTTAATTTCTAAGGTTTATCATCTTCCATTTCTTCTTTTAGACAAATAATTTTTAATATTTTCTTAATCTTCTTCTTCTTGAGAGTGACATGATATTCTTTTAATTCATTTAATTGTTTTGCGACCTTTTTATTTTCATTTCTCAAGAAGATTTATGATTAAACATCCTAACTAGAAATTTATGAATTTTAAATAGAGCACAATTAAGTTCTTTGTTAGAAGACATGCTCTCATCAATAAAATTATTGCATGATTCATTACAAGAGATATCACAACAATCATCGTATGAATCAATACATGCATTATCATCAAAGCAATCATTAGAGGCAACTGATGATTCAACATATGATATATCATAGGCTTCAGTATAAGAATCATCACATGATTTATTGCACGAATCAGCAAATGAGGCAAAATAAGAATCATATACCTCAGTGTCTATTGATATTACTAGCCCATGATTTACCTCCTCTTGATCATTTGATCTTGGAGCATTCGGAGGAGTTATCTCCTTCTCTTGGGGCTCTCCATATTTCTTTTCTATCTTATCCCAGATTTCTCTCACATTTGTACATGCCATAATCTTAAACAAAATATTAGAATCTAAAGCGCAATACAGTAAGTCCATGTCATGTGAATTTGCATGCATTAAATTACTATCATTTTCAACTACAGACATACAAATTCCTTTATCAATCACCTGCCAAGCCATCCAATTCATAAATTTTATGAAAATGCTCATCCTAATTTTCCAGTGGGTGTAGTTTACACCATAAAATAATGGAGGGCTAGTAGGTGACTGTCCCTCACCGAATGGGGATACACCGATTTGAGTTATTGCGATCTTCTACAAAAACGTTTAAGTCTAGTGCAACGAGACTCTGATACCAATTGTGGGAATTGGTGTATTCCCAAGAGGGGGGTGAATTGGAACTTTAAACTTCTTCTTAGGATTAACCAGATATTAGCAGTATTTCACAACCTAGGGTCTTTCTAAATACAATCCCAAATGCGCAGATAAATATAATGTGTGGAAATTAAATCATGCGCAACATTCACAGTCTATTGAAAATAATATACATATGTAGTAAATAAATTTTGGAAATATAAAGTGCACACACAGTATGTTATCAGGGTTCGACCAATACTGCCTACGTTCCTGCTTCAACTCACAAGCCCGAGGATTACCACTATTGCTCACTTAACGGGTGGAGTGGCACTGTTTACAACACCAGGTCAAATTACCAGGGCTAACTTCAACCTTTACAACCTCTCCTTAAAGGGGTGGAGAAGACCTACCTCAAGTCACGCCTGAATTACAACCGATCCTTACGGGTTAGATCAACACCCCCTTAGGCCACGCCTGGAATACAACAATGAATATAACATTTGCGTACAATTTCAATGCTTCTTCAATAAGCAAATATGTACCGATATGCACAAATAATAACCAATACACTCATAGATAATAGTTGTAACACCCCGACCCCGAGGGGCCTGGGATATTAACTTTTTACTACTAATTTACAGCGGAAGCAAATAAACTCAATTTTTATTAAACCAGAGCACTAATATTCCATATTACAATCATTTATTTCAAAAGAAGGAAAATTAAACAAACATAAATATCTGAAACCATACTAATATTTCTAATAAATCTTTATTTTTCTAATCCCCCACCCGCATGCTTGCTAAGCCTGATTCCCGACATGTCCTTCAGAGTTATCTGAAATAAAATATGATTGGGATGAGACGACGCTCAGTAAGTAAATAAGATTATTATTAGTGTGTGGCCAAAATGAGTTTTTAAAGAATTTCGTAAAACAATAATGAATACTATAACTTCAAGATTTCTTTTAGAATAAACATAAATTTAACAATTTCTGCATAAAACTTTTGTCATCAATTTCAACAGTAAATTTTTAAATCATATACTATAACTGCTATTAAACTTTTAACTTTAAAACTGTAAAAATATTTAATGATAAACATACATATACTTTTCCTTATACGTTTTCCTTAGATCGTCATATAAGCACCAAAATGATCCTTTTCACGTAAACTTACACTTTTCCTTCAAATTATCAATAACTTTGTACACGTAATTAAATATGTATAAACATATATTGTAAAAACCACCCTTAGGCCTGTTTGCCGTAAGTCATGTTTACCCCCATGACTGGGTTGTGCGGTCCGAAGACTGGACTTAGCTGGCTGGCCGACCAAACTAAATCAATGTACGTAAACTTTAAGTGAGATTTTCCTTATTAAGTCCTGGACTTAAACCAGGTGTGCACTCAGGAGAAATCCACTAACATAAATAACCACTCTGTAAACAGTGTGGGTGCACTCTGATCCGTATAAACTTTAAGCTGCGGTACCGAGCATCTGTAACTTTGAACTTTCGTTGCCATAAGGGGTTTTAAAATCATCTTATTATAATTTATGCAATTTAAAATAATATCGTGAAAATCTCATCTTTACTCATATTTTCATAAAAAATGCAACGTAAAAATAAACTCATGCCACACAATTTTTGTGTTAAAAATATATATAATTTTATTTTTGAATAGAAAGAAATGCTGAAAATTTACCCGAGAGGATTGAAACATTTCTTAACCCAAAAGTAGATGCAAGTATATTAAAGATAGAACTGGTATAATTAAATATGCGTAAAAATAAACTCATGGAAATTTTGTGGAACTAATTAACATAATTAAAATTTACGTACAAAATAAACTCGGGTATGAATTTAAAATAAAAAGAAACTAACATAATCAAAATTTACTTACCTTCTTCTTTTACCGTGTGCTACGAACACAATAGTTATCTTTAAGAAATGAGATCGGAAAAAGTGGGTGATTGAGAATTTATTCAAAAATTCTCTCTCCACCACAAATTCTTTCACTCACTAATCCTTCTCTTCCTTGGAAAATTGTTGTGAAAAATGAAGGTTGAGAGCTCCCTATTTATAGGAAAATTTTGGGGAAGAAATAGAATTTATAAAAATGTGGGGAGATGGGTGAAATTATTATTTTTTTTAAATTAAAGAATGGGCAAGGGATGGGCAAGGTATGGGTTGAGTATGGGATGGGGATGGAGGCCATGTGGGAGTGCTTGCCACCATTCCCACTAAATAAATTTTTAATTAACTACTTACCTAATTAATTAATCAATTAGTTAATTAATTATTTTATTATTTTATTATTTTTCTTAATCATTATTGTCATTATTATTATCATTGTTATTACTTATAAAACTAGTTTAAGTATTTATTTATTTTATTATTTATTTTGGAACAAGAATTAAATTTAAATTTTAAAAAACTCATGTGGGCCCCACATGGTCTTGTGGGCCCCACACAACTTCGAGACCCGAATGGATCCTACGTAACTCGAATAACTCTTATACGATTTTATGCATCCTACATAGTTTTGAGACTTGTGAAAACCTCCATACGGCTTCGGGACTTATGTGGGCCCCACACAGTCTTGTGGGCCCCGCATAGGATACCTATATTATTATTATTTTATCATATATCTCTACAAATTATATCAGTTAAAACATTATTTTATGTACTTATTTACGTATATAAACAGTGTCTTGTGGCTCCGGGACTCATGTGGACCCCACATAGTATTGTGGGCCCCACATATGATACCTATATTATTATTATTATCTTATTATGTATTTCGACAAATTATGTCTGTCAAAACACTATTTTATGTATATATACTTATTTACGTGTACAAATAGTGTCTATCCTATTTATCCTATGAAATTCCATTTTGACCGGACCGACCTCCAGGGAGCGACTGAGCCGCAATGGTCTCTGAGCACTCGCTAAGACAAGGTCTTTCTTAGGCATCAAATATGGAATCAAGGATCCTACAAAAAAATACTTATATATTGATATTAACTAAATGACCATTTTTATTATTTTATTATTATTGTACTTTAATCATATATATATATATATATATATATATATATTTTGGGTCATCACAATCTCCCCTCCTTATAAAAATTTCGTCCTCGAAATTTGCTAATTTAAAATGAGTACTGTATAATTGGGTTACACTATTAGAAAGAGTAAATTGATTAACGATTTAACTAAATCTTAGAATAGATTGAGGGTCAATTTAATGAAGTATTTTATTTTGGGAATTGAAATGTGAATCGTTGGTCTAATAGAGGTTGAAATGGAAAAGAAATTCAGAAGATGTGGAAAAAGATAATTATATATATGTAGATATATCATACATGTCCTATAAATAAATAAAAAAATAATAATATACGAGATCTGGCCTTTAGAGCCTTAGATCAACGTCAACATCTATCGCAGTACTAGTGGTGTCACTGCTAACCGCCTGGGTTCTTTCTTGGTAGAATTGACCTCTTATAATGTCGCCGGCTTGGGTCGGAAAAAGGGAGAGGACGCCCATTTGTTCGGCGAAGGAGGAAGAGCTGCTCTCTTCCCGAGTTATTGGTGGCCCGTATATAAGTCTCATTGCGAATCGGATTTCCTTGAAGTGTCGAAGTAGGCCAGCATTATCCGAAACCCTTAGTGTGGTGACTGTGATATTGCCATTGTAAGGGATATGGCTCATTGGTGAGATATTAGTTGTAAGTTTCACAGGCGGAATATTCTCGATAGGGAAGAGGGTTGGAAGAATGGCAGGGGCACTGCTCGGGTCGGTAGTGGCGGAGGAGGTAATATGGAGAATTGATGGGGCAGTTGTTGAGATAGTGGCTTCTCCAACTGATCCCCGCCTACGCCTACGGTTCTCAAACCAAAAGCGTATATTTTTCGGCTCGATTGGACCATACTGTCGGAGTTGTGCTACAAGCAAGATAGTCTGCTCCACTGAAGGGAGTTCCCCTTGACTGTTGTGGAAGACCTCCTCTAGAATCTCCAACTGTGCCTTACCGGGTTTCCATCTTTGAATCAACGATCTAGTGCTGCTCTCAGCAACTTCGGGAGTTGGGTGATTTGGCAACATTTTCGAGTAATGAGACAACTAAGAGACAAGTTGGGAAGAACTAATCTCTTCAAACCGAAATGTGGTTGCTCAAGATGGTAGAAAACTGTGATGCTTAGAGTTTGAGGAGGGCGTACCCTTTTTATAAGGGAATGGCCGCGTGTTGTGGAAATCGAGAGAGAGTGACGTGTGTCACGGATATCGAGCAACGCATTTTGCATAAATCGAGAGAGAACGATAAGTGTCACGAGAATCAAGAGAGGGCGACGCGTGTCATGGATATCAATCAACGCATTTTGCACAAATCAAGGGATAACGATGTGTGTCGTGAGAACCGAGAGGGGGTGACGCGTGTCACAGATATCGATTAACGCGTTTTGCACAAATCGAGGGATAGCGACATGTGTCGCGGAAATTGAGCGAGTGACACGTATTGCAAAATTTGCAAACTCTTGGTTCTTTTTATGTTTTTACATCTTTATTAATGCTTTAACTATAATTAATTTCATCCTTAGATCACCACTTGGGTGGGTGGCCTAGTGGTAAGGAACCGGCCGTGCATCCATGTGATCGCGGGTTCGAGTCCCCACTACGCCCAAGTGGTCTCATGCCCTGACCTTGCTTCGGGGGTAAGTGAGCTATAGCCGATGATTTCCACCCATGAGGCCCCCTTTTTTTTTTTTTTTATAACTACAAGAGTACCCCTTTTATATATATATTCCATTAACATTAGTATTATTATTATTATTATTATTATTATTATTATTATTATTAGATCAAATATATGTTGGGCATGTTTTGCCAATTGATGATTTGACATTGGTTAGTTATTTGAAAGAAATTAGTAAATTTTTATATTGCTTTCATTAAAAATATACATGTATATTTTTTTTTTATATAGAAAATTTTAAGTTGTATTAACTTTTATAAATTTATACAAAATTAAAGGTTTCATCAAAATTTGTACTCCTAAATTAAACTTAGATACTTGATGGAAATTGAATATGTAATGAAAAAAAAAAATAGATATATTTAACTTACACATGCTAAGGGATTATATATATATATATTGAATTTAACTATATATAATATTTAAATTATATTTAATTCATTATAAATTAATACAAAATTAAAATTAAAGATTTTGCCAAAATATATTTTCCTAAATTAAGTTTGAATGTTCTGTTGATAACTAAATATGTGATGTAAAAAAAAAAAAAATACATATTCATATCCAACTTATACATGCAAAGAAATTTTAGGTAAATTCAGATTTCATAATAGACCGTTTGTTCATATCTATTTGTATGTGTAGCACTTCTAAATTCAGTAGGGTCTAATGGGTTATTTCTTATATATTTAGTGAAAATAACAACAGTGAAAATAATTAAATCTCACATATTATTATTATATTTATATATATAAAAATTTAAATTATTAATGCATTTGACAATTAATTATGAATTATCAATATGGGTACGTGTTTCTACAAACATAAATAATATATTTAAATTAATTAACGTGTCTTCAATAATACTACTATTTTTCTCAGAGAATTTATAATTATTACTTATCCTTGGGAGCCTTCACGTAAATCTCATTTCCTCCAATGCTACTATCTTTAGGATCAATTCTTAAATAATAATCAAATGTTATTTTAAAATCATAAATCTATTATTAACGTATAATAATATAACAAACTACAATAAATATTCTAAACTACCCAATCCTACCCAAATCATATTTTATACCTATGCTCTGATAAAATTTATATATTAGATTATACAGAACCTATATCCTATGCTCTGGTAAAATTATTTCTTTAAAGTCTACAGAACCTATAACCTATTGCTCTGATACCAAATGTAACACCCCGACCCCGAGGGGCCTGGGATATTAACTTTTTACTACTAATTTACAGCGGAAGCAAATAAACTCAATTTTTATTAAACCAGAGCACTAATATTCCATATTACAATCATTTATTTCAAAAGAAGGAAAATTAAACAAACATAAATATCTGAAACCATACTAATATTTCTAATAAATCTTTATTTTTCTAATCCCCCACCCGCATGCTTGCTAAGCCTGATTCCCGACATGTCCTTCAGAGTTATCTGAAATAAAATATGATTGGGATGAGACGACGCTCAGTAAGTAAATAAGATTATTATTAGTGTGTGGCCAAAATGAGTTTTTAAAGAATTTCGTAAAACAATAATGAATACTATAACTTCAAGATTTCTTTTAGAATAAACATAAATTTAACAATTTCTGCATAAAACTTTTGTCATCAATTTCAACAGTAAATTTTTAAATCATATACTATAACTGCTATTAAACTTTTAACTTTAAAACTGTAAAAATATTTAATGATAAACATACATATACTTTTCCTTATACGTTTTCCTTAGATCGTCATATAAGCACCAAAATGATCCTTTTCACGTAAACTTACACTTTTCCTTCAAATTATCAATAACTTTGTACACGTAATTAAATATGTATAAACATATATTGTAAAAACCACCCTTAGGCCTGTTTGCCGTAAGTCATGTTTACCCCCATGACTGGGTTGTGCGGTCCGAAGACTGGACTTAGCTGGCTGGCCGACCAAACTAAATCAATGTACGTAAACTTTAAGTGAGATTTTCCTTATTAAGTCCTGGACTTAAACCAGGTGTGCACTCAGGAGAATCCACTAACATAAATAACCACTCTGTAAACAGTGTGGGTGCACTCTGATCCGTATAAACTTTAAGCTGCGGTACCGAGCATCTGTAACTTTGAACTTTCGTTGCCATAAGGGGTTTTAAAATCATCTTATTATAATTTATGCAATTTAAAATAATATCGTGAAAATCTCATCTTTACTCATATTTTCATAAAAAATGCAACGTAAAAATAAACTCATGCCACACAATTTTTGTGTTAAAAATATATATAATTTTATTTTTGAATAGAAAGAAATGCTGAAAATTTACCCGAGAGGATTGAAACATTTCTTAACCCAAAAGTAGATGCAAGTATATTAAAGATAGAACTGGTATAATTAAATATGCGTAAAAATAAACTCATGGAAATTTTGTGGAACTAATTAACATAATTAAAATTTACGTACAAAATAAACTCGGGTATGAATTTAAAATAAAAAGAAACTAACATAATCAAAATTTACTTACCTTCTTCTTTTACCGTGTGCTACGAACACAATAGTTATCTTTAAGAAATGAGATCGGAAAAAGTGGGTGATTGAGAATTTATTCAAAAATTCTCTCTCCACCACAAATTCTTTCACTCACTAATCCTTCTCTTCCTTGGAAAATTGTTGTGAAAAATGAAGGTTGAGAGCTCCCTATTTATAGGAAAATTTTGGGGAAGAAATAGAATTTATAAAAATGTGGGGAGATGGGTGAAATTATTATTTTTTTTAAATTAAAGAATGGGCAAGGGATGGGCAAGGTATGGGTTGAGTATGGGATGGGGATGGAGGCCATGTGGGAGTGCTTGCCACCATTCCCACTAAATAAATTTTTAATTAACTACTTACCTAATTAATTAATCAATTAGTTAATTAATTATTTTATTATTTTATTATTTTTCTTAATCATTATTGTCATTATTATTATCATTGTTATTACTTATAAACTATTTTAAGTATTTATTTATTTTATTATTTATTTTTGAACAAGAATTAAATTTAAATTTTAAAAAACTCATGTGGGCCCCACATGGTCTTGTGGGCCCCACACAACTTCGAGACCCGAATGGATCCTACGTAACTCGAATAACTCTTATACGATTTTATGCATCCTACATAGCTTTGAGACTTGTGAAAACCTCCATACGGCTTCGGGACTTATGTGGGCCCCACACAGTCTTGTGGGCCCCGCATAGGATACCTATATTATTATTATTTTATCATATATTTCTACAAATTATATCAGTTAAAACATTATTTATGTACTTATTTACGTATATAAACAGTGTCTTGTGGCTCCGGGACTCATGTGGACCCCACATAGTATTGTGGGCCCCACATATGATACCTATATTATTATTATCTTATTATGTATTTCGACAAATTATGTCTGTCAAAACACTATTTTATGTATATATACTTATTTACGTGTACAAATAGTGTCTATCCTGTTTATCCTATGAAATTCCATTTTGACCAGGCCGACCTCCAGGGAGCGACTGAGCCGCAATGGTCTCTGAGCACTCGCTAAGACAAGGTCTTTCTTAGGCATCAAATATGGAATCAAGGATCCTACAAAAAAATACTTATATATTGATATTAACTAAATGACCATTTTTATTATTTTATTATTATTGTACTTTAATCATATATATATATATATATATATATATATATATATATATATATTTTTTTTTTTTTGGGTCATCACAATAGTATTTACTACTCAAGTGAGATCTTGAAAATTTGATTCAAGATAATATATTCAACACGTGAATATTCAAGGTTACCTCAAAACCCTAATCAAGTATCACACAAATGTTTTATCAAATATAATCACAGCAAATACTTAGAGTTTAAGCTTGCAATAGATTTATCAAAAGAAGTATGCAAGCTTTCGAATTTGGCAATAAGGATGCCAAGACTCGGATGCCAAAAACATGATTTTCCCAAACAAATATTTATATGTGAAATATTATGGAAAAATCAAACAAGCAATTACTTTCAAAAAGATTTTCAAGACGTATGGTATTGTGAGAGTACTTTTCCAAAGGAAAATAATATTGAATGATACACAATAACACAATCAAATCTTCTTACACCTTACAATTGATTTGCAAGTTAGGAGAACTAGAAAAACAAACTCTCTATTTCAAGATGATATTTGCTAATAAATATGTAAAAGAGTATATAAATAAATATGCTTGGAATATTGAGTATATAGAAAAAGAACTATACAAGATTTGAGATAATTTTTTCTAATTACTTTTACTAATCTACTTGCTAATCAAGGAAAATGAAGGGGTATATATAGATATCCCTTAAATTTTGATCGTTGGGGAGTTTCGATTGCCCGGTTCTTCGTGCTGGTCACTAGAATAGACCCATAGCGAAAAGTTAAGATTTTGAGTTCGAGTGCCCGAGGAAGAGTTTGGGTGGCTGGGCCAAGGCGATTTTCTAAACACTCGAGGTTCGGTCGACCGGTGAATGGTTTGGTCTGCCAAACTTCATAATTCGGTTGACCGAGCCTATTTTGAACTAAACGTTCGGTCGACTAAGGAAGGTGGAAGATGTCACTATCACGGTTCTGTCGACCATGGATGGTGCATTCAATTTGGTTTGGTTGATCGAGCCGAGTCAACATATTGACTTTCTGTCCAGTCAGTCTACCGAGTCATTTACAACGCCAATGGTTCGGTCGACCGAGGTCCTTTGAACATTTTTCCTTCTTCTTTTGACTTTATATAGTTTTATCCTTATTTGTATATGTTTGCAATTAGGCTCAAGGAACTCAGTCATGATGTGTCCTATAGTCAATCATGGCCTTGAGAGTTAACTCCAAAAATCAAAGGTTGACCGAAGGTGATCTCTAAGGTCATTCTATAGTCTTTGAGTATTAAACCCTATCATGCATAAGATGCAGTTATTACATTCCATAAAAAATTTATCACAATTACAATATAACTTGAAAGAAAAACAAAAGAACTTCATGCTCTGCTCCTTTGCAATATCATGAATTGCGCCGAATGATGTTCTCGTTTAAGTGCTTCTCGGCTTCCATTTCTCATCTGCCATTCGTGCTTAGAAAAGTAAATATGTTCATACACTTAACATACAGATGAGATACTGTGGTTTGTCATAATCAAAACAGGGATCATACTCAAAAAGTCAAAATAGTCTTTGATGAGAAGACTATGGTGAAGCATACTCAAGATTATGATGAATAGAAATAGGAGCCAGAAAACTAGGGCAAAGATGAACATGTTGTGCTGGTAGAGTTGGAAGCTCAGGGCAATTGCAATGATCATGGTCCTTTAGTTGCAGGGAGCTCTAGTTTGAGAAACCAGCAAGTTGACGATCTTCCTATATGGAGATCCAAACGCACTATTAGGCCTTCGTCAAGGAATATGTTTGAAGAGTTAGTATCTTATGCTTTTCTTATCAGTTGCAACGATCCAACTACATTTCAAGAGGCATTGCACGACCAGGAGAGAGGCAGGTGGATGGCTTCAATGATTGAGGAGATGGAATCACTACATAAAAATCAAACTTGGGATTTGGTGGAACTTACAGATAGGAAGAGACTGATAGGCTGTAAATGGGTATATAGGAAGAAGGAAGCAATTTCAGAAAAGGAAGGAGAGAAATTCAAAGTACGGTTGGTAGCTCATTATGATCTTCATTTGGAATGAATAGATGTGAAGACGATGTTTGTTCATGATGATTTGGAAGAATATATTTATATGGTATGGTCAGAGGGATTTAGTGAACTGGGAAAAGGAAAACTTAGTTTGCAAGTGAAACAGTTTCCAAGGCAATGGTATAAAAGATTTGATTCCTACATGATTAAGATCGGCTATAAAAGGTGTGAGTATGATTGCTGCGTATATATGAACAAGCTTGATGATGGTTCTCTTATTTTCTTGTTATTGTACATTGATGACATGTTGATAGTCGCAAAAGAGTTAACTAAGGTGAATCAGTTAAAGGAACTGTTGCATAAGGAGTTTGACATGAAAGATCTTGGTTCAACCAAGAAAGTACTTAAGATGGAGATTCGCCGGGACAGAACTGCAAGGAGGTTATGGTTATCTTAGGGCGGTTATGTACAGAAGGTGTTAGAGAGGTTTAGCATGACTAATGCAAAACTAGTTTATACACCTCTACCAAGTCATTTTAAGTTGTCTACTACAGATTGCCCAAGTACGGATGAGGATATCTGGGACATGTCAAAGGTCCCTTATGCTAGCGCTATGAGAAGTTTAATGTATGCCATAGTATGTACGAGGCCAGGCTTGGCACATGCTGTGAGTGTGGTAAGTAAGTTTCTCTCTAATATAGGAAAATAACATTAGGAAGCCGTCAAATGGATATTCAGATACTTACAGGGTACATCGGGATATGGCATCATGTTCGGCAAGCAACAGGGTTGTCCTTCAGTTATGGGGTTCGTTGATTCTGACTATGCAGGGGATATGAATGACAAAAGGTCTACAACAGGTTATGTTTTTACCTTTGTAGGAGAACTTATATGTTGGAGATCCATGGTTCAATCTCTGGTAGCATTGTCCACGACTGAAGCTGAGTATATGCCAGTTACCGAAACTGTAAAGGAAGCCTTATAGCTTACCAGTTTGGTCAAAGAGCTGGGATTACATCAAAATGGGGTTGTACTGCGTTGTGACAGTCAGAGCGCTATTTATTTAGCAAAGAATCAAGTGTACCATGCTAGAACCAAGCATATTGATGTGAGGTTCCACAGGGTTCGGGAATTGATTACTTCAAGTGAACTCGTATTAGAGAAGGTTCACACATCTGAAAATGCAGCGGATATTTTGACAAAATCAGTGACTTATGAAAAGTTCAAGTATTGCTTGAACTTACTTAATGTCTCTAATTGATAGAAGGGAGACAAACCCAACCGAGCGTTTCAAGTTTAAGGTGGAGTAGTTAGATATGTTTTTCGGGTTCTCCTAAGGGGCGTATAATCCCCAAGGTGGAGATTGTTGTTTATGGTGTGACTCTTATACTTGGGGTTTCATAAACAAAGGAAGGAAGAAAAACATGAGGGTGTTGCACAGTAGGGACTCGTCGACGAGTGCCCTGTGCTCATCGACGAGTAGATCCTGAGAGCAATGAAAACTCAGAGATTTTGAGATACCGAGAGCAGAAAAATGGGCTCGTCGACGAGTTATTTGATTAGTTTACGAGTGTCCTTCTCTGTCTCGCCGACAAGTGCCCTGTTCTTGTTGACGAGTGCATATGGGCTGCGAGAAAATATTTGAGTTTTGAATTGAAACGTTGGGGTGGTTGGGAATTCAGAGGGAAACTTCCGAGTGAGTCTTATTTATGTTCTTTTGGGCGTGTATTGACAGAAGAGAGAGATGATTGTGAAGCGTATTGTATACTTTGACATTTCTTAGTGAAATTCTTATGCCTATTGCTTTCGTGAATGTAGGCCTTGCCGAACCACTTAAACCTTGTGTTGATTCTTGTTTGTTTCTAAATCTTTTGGTTGTGTTTCATTTGCATGTCGTTGATTTACTTATTTTGTTGTGCATCCTATATCCGATCATTATACAACAATTTATTTCCAAGGTGATGAATTTTGTTCAAACAATAGGGTGAAATTTGAGAGCATAAATTTGCAGGTTTGAATTTGAATTTATATGAATTTTGAAAAAAAAATTAATATAATTTATATTATATTTTGTCTAAAATTTCACAAATTCAAATTCAAGTTTTAATCATGCACTCCAAAATGTAGAGTTATTTTATTTATTTATTAAGGTGATGCATTTTATTGAAATTAAAGAATCCATGTAATAGATTTGAGATTACAGATTTGCAGGCTTGAATTGGAACGCATAGATTTTAGAGAGAAAAAAAAAAAACGAGCTCAACAGAATTTATATTAAATTTTATCCAAATCTATACAAATTCAGATTCAAGATTTGAATTTCTTGCTCTAAAACACAAGGATATTATTATTATTATTATTAAGGTGATGGATGGATTTTGTTCAACTCAATGCATCCAAGTAATACAGAGTTAATCAATTTGTACTGGTTTTTAATCATTTTATTCTAATTATACGTAAATACTAAATAGTCAAAATAGAGTCCTAGTTGGATATCTTACGGTCAAGAATATTTTACGAATGGTGCTGCATGGGCAACTGGGGAAGCAAGAGCATGTTGAGAGGGTTGCGTCCAACCATACTATAATGGGAAGAAACAGTTCTTTATCCATGTAAACAATATTCTGCCTTTCATTCTTGATGGCGATTAAGAGAATTGTGAGAATATGCAAGACATGCGCAGCAGCAGCAGCAATTAAAGCAAATTACAAGAGACAAAAATGAAGCCATTGTAGGAGTTCTGCCAATGGGTTCATGTAATAATGTTGAAATGAAGATACGGGAAAGAATAGTTAGTTAGCAGCCACAGGCCCAAAAACAGAAATAAAAATCCAAAAACCGACATTTTATTCACATCCCACATATAATAATAAAATGTTAAATCTTTACAGCAAAAACTCGTAGCATTTCTGAAGCTGAGTTTGCTACAGATTGATCGGGATGGTGGTTGATCTGCACAGAAGCTTCTGGTGTTGCTGGCTTTGGCACTGTAGTACTTGATACGATCTTGCTTTCTCTCTCAGCTCTTGGAATGCTCTCATGGTTTCCACATCAAAACCTCCGGCAAACTGTCGAGAGTAGACACCCAAAAAAAACATACTCCTGTCAGCCAAGATGGTTTCGGGAACCACTGCAATTTGTTGAATAACAATGGGTCTGAGAATCTTACCTGATGCACTCGGAATGCAAATCTTACTCCTTGAACTATAAGCTCTTCTTCTTCAGGACCACCGCCTCCCGTTTCAAGCTTTGCAGATACTCTTTTCATGTATTTCATTGCTAATTTCACAGAAGCCAGCTTGATCTGCAATATGCAAATGTCATTGTTAAATAGGTTTTTCATTTGTCATCCAAACAAAGGTCCAAAATAAGGTACGCGGGGCTAGTTAGGATAGCGTTGCCAAGAGCATACACATCTTCATAAAGTTCCACTGTTGATCTGTTACATGTAAGGGCCAAACAACTGACTAGGAAAACCTAACTATAGATTACTTTTAGAACATGTTTGGTACATAAAAATAGAATCGAATCTGAGTCAAATTTTCATTACATTTTCCCATGTTCTTCCTTCAACTTCTTATTCCATTCCACTTGCGCCCCATGCCATTCCCCAACCCAAATGTCATTTCATGTTATTTTTCAGCAGGACAAAGCCGCACAATCATAGCTCAGAATATTCATTCAAATCTCTCTCTCCCTCTCCTTTATTTTAAACATATGTAGCATAAGTAGGGGTAAAGAAAATTCAGCAGATCGTGTCATAAAGAAAGTTGCTACAGTGCAATATAAAAAATCAAGGGAATGTGTGACAGTCAACATTGAGAATCTTATTTTTCCAGTTTCACTGAATAAACAAACATAAAAAACGACAAAGACAAGCAGATGGCACTTAAAAAGCTGTGAATTCACATTTGCAGCATGCAGGCGCAGGCAGAGAAAATGAGGCAACATATTTCCACCTTTTTGTCATTTTGCAAGATGGCCATCACATAATATATTGCATGGTAGATCGTGTCAAAACAATTTTCTAGTCACCCTTCTTGATCCACAAAGTATCCACAGAATCCACTACAGAATTAAGAAACAGATTTTTTTTTGAAAGACACTGATGACCTCCAAAGGGCATCTCTCACTAAAAGGGAACCCCTGAATTCACTATTAATTGAACAATGGATTTTGAACACACTGATGATAAGTGTCGCTTTTGCTTTTTGAATCCACTATTGAAATTTAACAAATGGGTCTTGCTTACATTGAAGACTTTTGCTAGTGACACTAGGGATCGTGCTAGACCATGAAGAAATGAACCATTGAACATGCTATCTTATTTTTTTTTTAAGTTCTGCATCATGGCTTGTATAATAGGATATGAAAATAAAAAAGAAATAGTATTACCTGACTCACAAATCCAGTTTCAAGCATCCAATCCACAGGAATATGAAACACCTTATATCGATTAGTAGCTGATTCTCTCATTCGCGAGAGGTTGTACACCCCATGCTCCAATCTGTTTTCGTTCACACAAAAAAAGGGTTAAGAACTTAAAATTTAAAATATTTCTACCATTAGGATTTACTCAAGAAAAAAAGTATACTGGAAATTTCAAGCTAGAGATGGGGAAGAAATCCATTTACTTGTCAAACAAAGCTTGCATCTTTTTAAGAGCAGGGCCACAAGGTTGTCTTGCATAATCATGAAAGGAGGACACCTCCGACTCGAGCTTCTTGAGATCACAGTACCCGAATGCGGCTTCTCGCAAGGCATCTGCCTTCTGTTCGGGCCATTGGAAGTGTTTTAGCACTGCCCTTTCATCCACCTACAAAGGAATGAAAGCAAATTGAGAACTCATGATAAACATACCAGCAAAGGCTTATCATGGGACAATGCATACCAAATAAGAGAGCTCATCGTCAAGCCACTTAATGAAGAGGACTACATCTTCAATATCAGTGAATGCAGCATTCTCAACTTCTTTGATCAGAAACCTAATGAAGTCTCCTTGGATTTCCACATCTGTTTTGATCTGCAAAAAGAATAATGCAGAGGGAAACTTGATATATGAGGACCCTTACAGGCCAAAACTAGAAATTTTTTCCAAAAGCTTATCCCTTAGTTCGATCGCAAGTAAAATGGCCGTTTAAGTTTATATATCAAATTTAGCAACTTTTATGAATGCCCAATACGAATCTAAACAGTGTTGGACTGCAAGAAAAAGAAAAGTGTGTGCGCACTAAAAGAGAGAACTAGGGGTTGCAAGCTGTAGATGACACAAAGCCAGAGGAACATTCCTAAATTGAAGAAAAAAGTGACCGGAGATTAGGTACTTACGGCGAGCAGGTGGGTGGAGCGGTTCTCGATCTCCCCGATCATGTCGCGGGCGCTGGAGGCGACCGGTGGGTCGGCCGCTCCGACGGAAGAGTCCCTCCGGGAGCAGTCTCTTCGCATTAGAGAGTGGTAGAACTCCACCACCTCCGGCACTCGTCTTACCTTCGCCGGCACCGGTTTTAGCCCCTTCGTGCGTGGCGGGGGAGGGGGCGGAGGTGGTGGCGCAGCCTTCGACGGCGGTGGAGGAGGAGGCGGCGGTGGCATTGATTTTGGTGGCGGAGGTGGAGGTAGAATCGCCTGTTCTGCCGTAGCTTTACTCTCTGTAATATTAGAAGTCTGAGCTGACGACGACGACGATGAAGAAGAAGAAGATGAAGATGGTCTTGGGGGAGGCTTTGGAACCCTAGGAATGCGAGATCTAGCGGCAGACAGTATCGACTCGGAGGTCTCGGCGATTTCTTCCGAATTAGATCGAGAGTGCCTCGGTCTCTCTGTTTCAACTTCATCTCTGATCTTCAAATCTCCACACTCAACTTTGTGATTTTCCTGATTCGAACCATTAACGCTCGTACACTTCACTCCCTTCTTCAAATTCTTCATCAGATAGGACTTCGAGGACAAATCACTTAAGCTTTGAAACCTCTGCGATGACAACATCTCGTCATTCTCCCCTGCTTCCTTCCACAGCTCCTTACTCTCGCTTCTTCTGTTACTTTCTTCAACGTTTCGTCTCAAATCTGCCATCTCGGCCTCCATTGCCTTCATCTTCTGCTCACTCTCTCTCCGTTTTTCTTCAATATTTGCTCTCAACGTTTCTACCTCTGTTCTGAGCCTCCCGTTTTCAGCTTCCAGACACTCAATCCTCATCGAACACCTTTCGATTTCAGCATTCTTCGCCGATATCTCGCTCTCCAGAACAGGAATAATGGCTGCGGACTCTTTCTTGAGCTTCTGCTCGAGAAGCTCTGTTTTCAGGCGAGACTCTCTCTCGCGCAGCTCCTCCACGAGGCGGAGGAGCTCCGTCACGTCTGGCGGCCGTGGCTGCACCTGGGCGGAGGAGCGAGGAAAATAAACACCGAATGAGCGAGAGAACATCGTCTTCGCAGAAACCTTCCCAGAGCTGGGCGAAGGGGTATGGGATTTCGTCGGCGTAGTCTCCGGCTTAAGAGTTCTGGGTGAGTTCTGCAACCCCATTGCCGCTTTCATCTTTCCGGCCACCATTGTTGGCCCGCAAGCTCAAGCTGAAGCTCAAGCTGAAGCCCAAACCAAGATTATCTCTTCTTGTCTAGCGTCTCCTGAATTACTCTATATTTTGAGATAAAAGCAAGAAATTCACCTCCAAACACGTCCTTATCCGTCTGTCCGTCATTACACAGAGACAAGAGAGATGGAGAGAGAAATATGTAGCTTGGTGTTCTTTGCAGTTAGAGAGAGAGAGAGAGAGACCAAAATTGTGACAGTAGGGTTTGGGAGTGAGGAAGAGAAGTAGAGCTCAAAGGGTGGGCACATATACCGAGGAACGGTCTATTTCCTTGGATCCAGTTTGAATTAAAATCGTAAATTACGAATTAAATGGAAAGTCGGAAAAAATTTACACTTCGGAGTTCTACTACGCGCTCAAGTATTTAATTAAAACACTCGCCGATCACTTTCCACAGCTGGTACAGGCGACTGCGGTAGCAGAGTTTCAGCAGCTTCATCCACGCGCTGCGAGTAGACTCCCCATCCCTGACACTGCAGTTAAGCAACGCGCCACGGCACGGCCAATGAGAATAAGCTACGCGTCCCAAGCATCACGTGATTGGAGGTGCGGAGGGGGCGCGTGGGGCGGGGGGTTTGAGAAGGTAAGCGGTTTTGGGTTTGGGTGAAGATCACGTAATGGAAAGAAGGGGAAACTAAGGAAACTGGAAGAGGTAACTCCAACGGTCGGATTGGTAAGAATTCCAATTTCTCCGACGTTTCTCGCGATTTCTCGTCTGGCGTGGGAGAGGGTAGATAGTTTGAATTGTGGTAAAATAAGTTTCAAAAATCAGAAAGTAAACTGTGGTCAAACTGTCAAATGAAGCCTGCGGGTTACATTTCATTTGTGGCATGAATATATGTATTGGGGAGGAAGCAATTTTTCCTAATATATATATATTAAAAATTATTTATTATAAGTATTTCTACATAAATATTTTTTGTAAAATATTTTCTAAAAATAAATATTTTGTAGAAATATTTTGAACAAATATTTTTAAAATAAATACTTAGGTAAATGTAAACCAAACATTATTTTCGGCACAAGTTCCTAGTTGAAATATTTTTTATAATAAATATTTATTTTTGTATTTGTATAAAAGGTGTTTTAGATTTGTATTTTAGCTCAGCATTTAAGAAAGAATTCATATTATGCATAGGGTATCTTTTTGTGTGTTCTTAAAATATTATTGAAAATGTATAACTCATTTCTTAAATATTGGGAAAATTGTCATCATACAAAATTTTTGAAAAAAGTATTAATTTGTAGGAATAAATGAATGAATCTATTGACAATGAATGCATTGGGATACAATTCAAAAAAAAAAGAAGAAAAAACTTCAAGTTATTCCTTATCCTTCATGACATGGGATGGTTTGGTTTCTATGAAATATAACATAGAACCATAAATTTTACCTTAATATTTAGTTTGATAATAAAAATAAAATAAATTTTTTATTATATGGATTGGATTTGAGCTATTCACTTACCACCAAGGTGGATTTGGTTTGTAAGGAAAATTAAACTGAAATGGAATTAGAATGTGTTTCATTTCTTATTCTAGAGGTTCAAAAGAAAAAATTATCTGTGAAATATTCAGAACTTCCTTTGGTAATTGAAAGAGTGAATAAGCTGGATTGTATGATATTTTGAGAAAATTTTAGTAGGAATATGTTGATAGGGACTTGCAAATTCTTGTCATGTGCTAGAGGTTATAACTTATCAAATTAATCGTGTTAAGCAACCATGCATATTGGAGCTTTATTATATATCTTCTTAAATATGTAATCAAGGAGCTAAACTATAGATTAGAGACTTTCCTATAGCAAAGAAATGACTAGAAAACTACTGGTAGTAAGGTAAAACGATCAAATATCTACGAGCCTTATTCTAAAGGAGGATTAAATATATATGACATTTCAAAATGGAGTGATGCTAATCCCCTCAAGATGTTGTGTGTTAGCACGAAAGAGTCTATGGGTAGGATGATACAAATGGGTAAGCACCAACTTGACCCAAAAACTGAAACTTATTAGGTTTTGAGTCCAACCATGTATATATGCTTCCATTATCCACTCAATTTTTCCAATGTGGGACAAACTCACAAGCGAAATTCTCAACAATCTCCCTTTCACTTGTGAATTCCAATTACTCCCCTTTAAACAGAATTTGTCTCCCTTATGAGAGTAAGCCCAATTCTCCAATGGGTGCTCAAGTGAACCTCACCACCGCGCCTTACATATCTCAGATTACATTCCACGTGCCTCCGAACTAATCCTAACTCCCACATCTTGACCATATTCAGATCCATTTTCTAAGCTTAGATGATCCTTATTGGCATCGGTCACACACTTGGTCCTCCAACTATTAGCATGCTAAGTAAATTAACTTCATACCTCAACTTTTTATGATGTCACTTGCCTAGAGTTACAAATCTTCAGAGCTCTGATACCACTTGTTAGCATGAAGGAGTCCACGGGTAGGATGATACACATGGGTGAGCACCAACTTGACCCAAAAGTTTAAGTCTATTAGGTTTTGGGTTCAACCATGCATATAAACACCAATTATCTACTCAATTTTTCCAATGTGGGACAAACTCACAAGTGAAATTCTCAACAATCTCTCCCTCACTTGTGAGTTCCAATTGCGCCCTTTTGAACAAAATCCATCTCCTTTATGAGAATAAGCCTAATTCTCCAACAATTGCTCAAGTGGACCCTACCACCGCGCCTTACGTGCCTCGGATTACATTTCACATGCCTTCGAACTAATCCTACCTCCCACGCTTTGACCCCATTTAGATTTTTTCTTCTAAGCCTAAATGATCCTTATTGACTTCGGTCACACACTTGGTCCTTCAACTGTTAGCACATCAGAGGAATTAACTTCATGCCTCGACTTTTTATGATGTCGCTCGCCCAAAATTACAAACCGTCAGAGTATGATACCACTTGTTAGCACGAAGGAGTCAATGGGTAAGATGATACATGTTGACGTTCGTTTAACTTGAACACGCGCAGCGGAAGCACACAATCTAACACAAAACAATCAACAACCACTAATACAATCACGCATTGATGAAATATACTCAAGAAACAATCGAACAATAATAAGAAGAATAAAAAACACAACTAGAATGCAAAAGATTTACGTGGTTATACAATAGCCTATGTTAGCCTAACAAGACTTACAAATCTTATTTTGACAATAACAAATAAAAGGAAGCTTAACATGTTTGGTTAAGTGATGATGTTTCAGGTAACTCAAGTATAAAGATCAAGTGACTCAAGTGATCAACATCAAATTGCTTGATAAAGTCTGTTAAAAGCTCGAACTTTATGTGACACAATTTCATAAAGCTAAAGACAAAGCTAAAAGTCAAGCTCCAACATGAAGAATGGAAGCTATACATGAAAACTTAGTGATTAGAAAAGTCATAGTATTTAAGAAGTCTCATGTAAGTACTTCAAACATCTCAATATGAATGAATGAAGCTCTTAGGTTTCATTAATGACTTAGAGACCAAATTTTAAAAACCCTAAAAAATATTTTCAAAAGTCTCAAAGCAATATGGCAAGTATAAAAGTTTTTGGAAACAAAATTGTAAAAATATGTGTTGTTGCATGATTAGGCGACTGACCTATGCTGGTCAGGCGATTGACCTTTTATGTTGAAATAATTTGTGAAATAGAATAGGCCCAGTCGACTGACCCTATAAGCCCAGGCAACTAACCTCATTATGACTTTGAAATTTCGCTAGTTTTTAAAAGACTAGGCGACTAACCTCGATAGTCCAGTCAACTGACCTTCGTAAAATTCAAATTTAAACAGCAAAGAAAAGTTTCCAAAATAGATCGCTTGAACCCCAAACTTTAAGAAAATTTGGGAAACACTCCAAGTAACTTGGGGGATATGAAAATTAAACTTTTTCCATCTACAAATACATGTTATATCAAAGGATTAAAGACACCAATACATACAATCAGCATTTAAGCATAATACCCTCTACTCTTCAAAGGCTATCTTACTAAAACACTCTTGCTAAAGTTTTCGACTGAGAATTTGCTGATCAAAGCCTACAGTTCTTTACTTTTTTACTAAGTTTCTTAATCTAAGAAAGAACCCCAGTGATAAATTCTTGAGCTTCATATTTCTATATTGAATTTGATTATAATATATTTGTTTTAAATTGTACTAATCTGCTCGTTGAGAGAGTTTCCTTGTACACAAGAATTGTTCTTGTTTCTCTTGTAGATTTTGACGGTTCACGATTATTAAATCATTGGACTACTGAGTATGAGGTATCTCTTGGAGAGGAGGGCTCCATCCTACTTGAAGAAGTGTGTAAACAGTTTGCTCCGCCCGGTTAAGGGAGTGGTATAATGAAATCCTTAAGTGGTTTGCCTAAGGCGAGGACGTAGGTTGGTATAGCCAAACCTCGTAAAATTTCGTTGTCTTTTTCTTCCCTAAATCTCTTTAATTTTTTGCTTATATAAATTGCGTGGATGTTTACTTAATTGCTGGAAATTAAATAAGTTTTTGGGAATTACAAAAACCTTGATTAAAGAAAGTGCATTGATTGCGGCAATCTTGATTAAAGGAAGTACGTTGATAAATACCAAAAGTTTATTAATATACATAAACTCAAGTAATTTGTTTGACATCAAAATCTGTGTTTTTAGAAGCTTGCTAAAATTTTTATTTTGTTTCATATTGTGAAATCAAGCTTATCTCATTGATTGAGTGTTGGTCATTGCAAATAAATTGTACTTGTGTGATTGTAATTAATTTAATCTGAAAAGGGCTATACTATATTAAAGTTTACAAAGAAATTTTAAAAAACCTAATTCACCCCCTCTCTTAGGAGTACACCTTACTTCTCAGCTTACATCCACGGGAGCAGCAACCTCGGTTTCACTATGAACTTTTTTTCAGAGTTACAATCTTTGAAGCTTAATCTATTCTAGGTTACATAATAATGTTTATATAACCATATAATTCCTATAAAAGAGTTCTACCAAACCTAAACTACATCTATAGTTATCTTGTAGAGGAAAATTGTAAAGACCCAGAAAATTATAACTATTAAAATAATTAGGAAAATATAATAAATAGAATAGATAAATAAATAAAAAGGGAAAAGCGAAGATTTAAAATAAAAAGACAGCAGACCTCGTCGACAAATCTTTTGTCTTTGTCGACGAGTGTCCTTTTAGAGATCATCGATGAAGTTCAGTCCCTCATCGACGAAGAGATTGCGAGTGAGTGAATTTTAGATTTTAGGTTTCGTTGACGAATGCATCTTCTCGTCGACGAGTTTTCTTCTGTGGTTCGTCGATGAACCCTGTCTTCTCGTTGACGAAGCCACGTGGCAACATCATGTATAAATTGATTTGAGGTTGCTTATCTGCAAAGAAATTCATTCTTTTTCATTTTTCTCTTTTTAAAATGTTTCTCTCTACCTTCTCTCTAAGATTTTGGTCCAGATTCAGCTCGAATCAACAAACGGAAACCGCTATGGTGTTCTAGGGGAGATTCTTTACACATCTAGCAGAGCAGATTTCTAAACTGGGTTTTCCAGGCATCGCTCCAAAGTTGAGGTAGGGATTAGGATTCCTAGTTTTGATTTTTAAAATGTTTATTCAAGATGTATGGCTTGAGGAAATGTTGAAATAATAGGTTATTTGGGGTTTATTTGATTAAACTAGGGTTTTTGAATCAAGGTTCGGGTGAGCGTCGCACGCATCATTTTATGGTCTTTGCCGGCGTAGTTCAAGAAATCAGGTAAAGGGAATATATTAAATCAGGATTTTTGAGGAAATAATCGGTGCAAAATGGAAATATTATGTATATGTGTATATGATTTTCACGTGAGTTTTGAAAAGCCGATCGTTTGAATTGTAAATTTCTGAGCCTAAGGTTGTGCTACTAGATATTATTTATGAAAATGGAAAGTTAAAACAACAGATTTTTTAGATAATTGTGTAAGAAACTAAATGTATATTTTCAATATATTAATGAGGAATGTGGGTTGGCTTATTTTACAATAAACGTATGAAAAATTTTGTTAAATTGTGTGACATGAGTAAAATGAAGTTTCTGTGTTGAACTATGATATATGTATGAGATGCAGGAAATACTGGAAATGTATTGAGAATTAAAATGTGTTCTGGTTTATTTTGCATGTGTTTGAGAATGTTAAATTACAATGTATGGTTTGAGAACTCCAGTGGACTAGAAAAGGGCACAGTACTGTTGCGGATATGTATAGTAGCGCTAGTGCACCCATACGTCTTAGATAGAGTGTAGAGACGGGATGGTCGATTGTGCTGGGAAAGGTAGAGTAGCCCTGGAGTCTAGACCAGTATGAGAACAGCCAATCAAACCTACATAATGTAGAATGTGGTTGATTTTACTCTAGAGGGCCGACCAGGGTTACGTTCAACCTTCGGGCCGCACAACTCATAATGGGGCGGAAGCATGACTATGATTTTCCATCAGTATAGAGAGTTCTAAACGCATAATTGTTATTTTAATCATTGATAATATGAGAACAATAGATATGGGAATAACATATATGAGGACAACGAATATAAGAATAGCGACGAGAATGATATGAAAATATAATATGTGAAAGCACACATGAAAATACTAATGAGAAATGTAGAATATGAATGTGAATGTGAATGTGAAAAGTGAAATGTGAAGTGAATAATATAGAGATAATAGATACACAGTAAAGAAAGAAATGTAGTATATATTTTATTATAGTATGTATTTGAGGCAAAGTATACACTCCTCTTAAGGGCTTGCTGAGAAAGGTGAGTGTCTTAATAGGTATCAGATGTAGATGTGAGTTGCATAACATATTAGGGTAGAGGGCAGCTACTTGTATGGACGGGTAATCTTCCCTATTCTCAGGAACTTCTATCAGTAAATCTTTGCGTGAATGTATGAGTAGGAGATAAACTAACCACCTGAGGGCTTACTGAGTAAGGTAAGTGCCCTAATATGCTTAAGTTGTGACCGAAAGTTGCTTAAGGTATCAGAGCAGAGGGGTGCTACTTGTATGAGCGGGTAATCACCCCTATTCTTGGGAACTCTCGTTGGTAAAATACCTTACATGTGTTTGAGTAGGAACAAAGAATGATTTCATAATTTTGGTTTCATTTGAAAATAATGAATATATATATATATATGTGTGTGTGTGTGTGTGTGTGTGTGTGTGTGTGTGTGTGTATATGTTGTACTTAAATCTCATGATTGTCACACACTGATTTAATGTATTCTATCCTTACTAAGATGTGTCTCACCCGATATAAATTCTATCTTTTCAGGACCTCCGTGTGATCAAGCTTAGAGAGCTCACGGCTATTGTAGCGTTTTTGAGAGATAGGGTATAGACTTTTGGATGTGTATATTTTTGGGTTTGTTTATGTTTTTAGAGTTGTAAATGTTGTGAATAATGGATGTTGGTGTATACTTTTGAGATTATATAGATGTAGAAACTTTGGTATATTATTGAGGAGCTGTTATTATTTCCGCTGCATAACCGATAAATAGCTAGGTATAGGTAAGAGAACACGTGGCACCTGGGCCCCACTTGGCGGGTTCAGGGAGTCACAAAATGGTATTAGAGTTATATTTAAAATAACACTGTAGACCCTAGTTTCGGGGTCGGGGCGTTACAAAAATCCTCTAGATAAGTCCAATCTACAAGCCCCCGAATTCAAATTATGTAATCTAAGCCGACGAAAATCGTCAATGGTTTTATGTTGAGCAAAGGTCCTCCTGCGTACTGCCTGAAACCTCTTCTCATGCAATTGTCCTTTATTTCACATAGCTCTCTTCGTACATGTGATCTGCTTTGAATATGAGTCTGTAGACACCCCAATTTTAACCAGGCCTTACCAAGGAGACCTCATGGCAAACCTTCCCGCACATTCTTGTAGGTCTCACACTATTGGTGGACCACACACATTCTTATAGGTTCCACACTGTTGGTGGACCCCACACATTCTTATAGGTCCCACGCTGTTGGTGGACCCCACACATCCTTGTAAGTCCCATACTGTTTGTGGACCCCACATATCTCCATTGGGTCCTACATGGTTTGTGGGCCCCATATCTCCCGGTACGCTAACTCGGATTCATACATCCGGTGCACGTTACCCCCTTTGGTATGCTAGCTCGGATTCCTACATCCGATGCACGTTACCTCCTCTGGCATGCTTCTGCCTACTGGCTCATATTCCTATAACCCTCAAATGGCTCGTGGACCCCACATGGCTTGTGGGCCCCCCACATATCTTCATTGGGCCCCACATGTTTTGTGGGCCCCACCTCTCTTGGTACGCTAGTTCGGATTCCTACATCCGATGCACGTTACCCCCTTTGGTACACTAGTTCGGATCCACATATCCGGTGCCTTGCTAGCTCGGGTTCCTGTAACCCTCAAACGGCTTGTGGACCCCACATGGCACATGGGCCCCACACATCTCTGATGGGCTCCGCACAGCTTGTAGAACCCTCATATTATTATTATTATTATTATTATTATTATTATTATTATTATTATTATTATTTATTTATTTTAATTTGTCAAATGCAAGCATACTTTGTTCCCCTCATCATCACTCACCACATGTCATGTTTCCTCCTTTTATCATTCTTCCCATACTATATTCTCTTCATCATTCTTCATCCCATACTTTGTTTCCCCCATCATCACTCACCATATATCATGTTTCCTCCTTTTATCATTCTTCTCATACTATATTCCCTTCATCATTCTCCATCCCATACTTTGTTTCCCCCATCATCACTTACCACATGTCATGTTTTCTCCCTTTATCATTCTTCCCATGCTATATTCCCTTCATCATTCTTCATCCCATACTTTGTTTCTCCCATCATCACTCACCACATGTCATGTTTTCTCCCTTTATCATTCTTCCCATGCTATATTCCCTTCATCATTCTTCATCCCATACTTTGTTCCCCCCATCATCACTCACTACATGGCATGTTATCTCCTTTTATCATTCTTCCCATGCTAATTTCCCTTCATCATTCTTCCCCCTATACTTGGTTCCCCCCATCATCACTCCCCTATGTCTTCTTTCCCATGCTTGCCCCAAGCTAAGTCTATAAATAACCCTCTCATTCCAAGCACAAGGGGAAGAGAGCTCTTAGTGGTGGTAAGGAGAAGATTTCAAATATTGAAGTTTTCTATCATGAGTTTGTGAGGTTAGTTTTTTTTTAGTGAAGATCAAGAGGTCGACTGATCCCGTTTCCTATTGGTGCTAAGTCACCCCATTTGAAGAAGGCACCTTGTAGTGCCTCAAATCAGAACTCAAGAACAACTCTCGGGAAGACGTTGTAGAGCGGCCCTAGTAGACTCACCAACAGGAAAAGAAGATCGGAGCAGAGGAAAACGAAAGAAGATCAAGCAATCGATTGATCCCTTTTCCTACCGGTGCCGAGTCACCCCATCGGAAGAAGGTACTCCGTAGTGCCTCGAGTCGGAGCTCAAGAACAACCCTCGAGAAGGCGCTGTAAACTAACCCCTGTAGATTCACAGACAAGAGAGGAAGATCAAAGAAGAAAAAGACGATAGGAAAAACCAACGAACTTTCTCTTCCTATGTTACATCTCCGCCCCTTTTCCAAACCGGCCTCTGCTGGTTTATTTGATTTTTTGTTTTTTTATTTTAAATAGCTTCTTTTTAACCCATAAAAAAAAAATAAATTTCATAAAAGACACAAAAATTCAGAAAAATTTTCAAAGAAAATTCAAAAATTTATAAGGCTTTGAAACTTATTTACATTTGAAAATTTTTGAAGAAAATCCAAGAAAGTTTCCAACATATTTGGCAAAGGTTAGATCTGTTTCCTTACATTCAAAATTTTCAAAAATACATTCTAAAGTCATATCTTTAAAACTATAACTTTCATGATTGTTGTCTAAAATTCTGTTGTATTCAGAAGAACATTGGAAAACCCTGAAAAATCAATGGTCTCGACCAAGACCTTAAACTGGTTTTTCCCCAAACCAGTCAACGTTTGACCGGCTCACCATTCCCAAACTGGTTCACCCTGGTTTTCTTCATTTTGCTTGTATATTATTGTTGTATCCATAAAATTCACAAAAATCACGAAATTTTCAACAATTCCAAAAATATTTTCACATTTTGATTTCAACTGATTTCATTTGTGTTATTTTGAAAGTTCAGGAAAAATCACAAAAATCATTTTCACACTTAGGAAAAATCACAAAAATATCTTTTTAGGCACAAGAAAAAATCATTCCAATCCCGAACAAATTTCAAAAACCTCCCGAAATAGTATTTTTGATACTTTAAAAAAAAAAACCTATAGATTTCAAAATCCCCGGGAGCGTATTTTGTATCCTATTTTTAATTTTCCTTCCCGATGATTGCGACCAAGAGCATTGGCTCTTTGGGGTATTGGATTGCCCCGGTTCTGAGGGAATACCTATATAGTATTTTCATTTTTTTAACTTTTGAAAGGGAGTAATCTTTAAAGACTTATTACATTTATTTCAGGAAAACTCTTTATTAATCTGGTACCATTCGTAAGAACGGGCTTGTAGGGGGTGCTAATACCTTCCCCTTGTGTAACCATACTCCCGAGCCCGACTTTGGTGACACAGACCGATTCTACCCCTAATGGGGTAGCAATCAAGTGTTCTAACCACACTTCAAAAGGTTAGTGGCGACTCCACCACACATCGTTTTCCACGAAAATTCACATTTTCAAAATACACATTCATTTTTCCCAGTTCGCAAGCCAAACCCATTTTTAACCAGAGATTGGTTCTCTGGGCCGGGTCTAGGACGTCACGACAGCTTGGCGACTCCGCTGGGGACATTGAGAGTTGAGCCAGTGATTAATTAAGAATTATCTCGATCTCAAATCTAAATAAGCCTTTTTGATTACTCCCTTTCATCTTTGTACAAATTTGGTTGCATATACATGAATAATTGTGAATGCCTTGCTTACTTTGATTCTTGAATAAGCATGTGTTCGGTTCTGTTTGTTTTTGCTAAGCAGGTGATTAGCAATACCTTGGATAAGCATGATGTTTTGTTTCCCTTGCTATTTTATTAAGCATGTGTTCTGAATAATGGATGGATGTGGGGTAGGGGGTGTAGGTTGAAATGGTTAAATTCACACATTCTCACAGCTCTACACCCGAGCTTTCCCAGCTAGGATTAGAAAGGAGTGGGGACCCGCGAATCACTCCGCTCAGTGCGAGCTCTATCCGGACCTCTGTGAGGGAGGATGGAATTTCAATCTGGGAAGCTTTTGTCTATAAGGATAGAGCTTAACCACACGTGGTCATCCATAATCCCTAGCCTAGGGTAGAGCCTTAGAGGACCCTATGTACATACCTTCCTCAGGGTCGGGACAGAAGCCACATCCTTCTCCACATGTTGTAATCCATGTCTTTTGTATATATGAAATGCCTTGTGTTTTGTACATCCTGCCTCCATGTCAGACATCCATATCACTTGGCCAATGTTTCGAAAAAAGCCTGATTCACTTAAAAGTCAAACTTTATCTCTTAAAATACCCTACCTAGGGGAAAATGGATCATCCTTGAGATCATTGAGGTTTTTCCCAGAACCTTGGCCAAATGATTAATTAGGTTGCATTCCATGCATACATGCATACATGTTCTTCTCCAAGGGGCCGGTAATCACTCTCTGACTTCCTGTCAAGCCAAGTTAAATTCAGAATCCCAACATGTCCGTGATGTGGACATATATTCATCAGATCCTTGAACCTCTCCCAACAAGACAGGAAGGTCTCATCACCTTTCTACATAAATTGACTAATCTGCTCCTACAGGTACTAGGTTCTCTGAAAAGGAAAGAATTTGTGTAAGAACTCACGCTGCATTTCAGCCCAACTAGTAATAGAGTTAGGTCTTAGAGAGTTAAACCAAATTTTCGCCTTATCTTTCAAAGAAAAAGGAAATAAGCGAAGTTTGACATACTCATTAGTTCCAGCCTTATTAATGAAAGTGGCATAGACCAACTCAAAATCTGTCAAATGTTGATATGGACTCTCAGAATCCATCCCATGAAACTGGGTATCACAGATAACATACCATGCTTAATTGTGAAGTTCAGTGCATCTTGTGGTAAAACAATGCAAAAAGGTGTAGAAGTATATGTAGGCTACAGAAAATCTTGAAGAGTACATGGTGCAAGTGCAGTCATAACTTCCTCAAGAATTTTTTCAAAAAGATCACTTAAATCAATTTTAGAATCACTCGTAAAAGTAACAAAAGAACAATCACATTTTGTGCTATGTGTGTCACTACTAGTGGTAAGTGAAATTTTAGACAGTCCATTCGAAAGATCTCTAACCCAAGGCATCAAACATCAATTCAAACAGTAGAAATTCACCAACACAGCAACAAATAAGCATGATCAAAATTTTCAATTTTTATTTTTTGTTTTTATATTTTCTTTGTTTTTTTTATTTTTTAATTGAAAATAAAAATAATTGGAAAAACAAAAATTTTGAAATTAAATCTAACAATCCCCGGCAATGGCGCCAAAAACTTGACTCACTCTAAAAAATAAGCAGCGCAAAGGTTATTCCAAGTATAGGAGTTTAGTCGTGTAATAATTAGCCCAATGGTTAGATTGTCTCCTCAGCGAATGCAGTTTAATTCGAAATTTTGTGTAAATCCTAAAGAAAATAAGAAAAAAAAAAAAGTTTACTAAACACAGTTCAGATTCAGTTTCTTGGATGTTTGAGATTTTTGCAACGAAACTTAAGCCCTAACTAAAAATTAAATACGCATGGAATAACTAAATAAAATATGGACACAATACTAGAATAACGAGATAATTAAACACTGCAATCATCCAAAATAAAAACAAACTAAACTCGTTAATTAATAAAGCTCAACCAAATAAAAGTACCAAATTTAATAACAAGCCCAACTAGATTAAACAAAATGAAAAAAAAAAAAAAAAACTTACTTTAAAAATAAGAATGGCCAAAGAAATTATTTAAATCCCTACAAGGACTTGTAAATAAGAAAACGACAAACTAAATTGAATAACACAACACAATTGTAAGTTCAGCAATTAATTTAAAGCAAGAAAGAAAAACTACTTGAAATTAATAATATTCTCAACAAAAAAATAAAGTTTAACACAGTATTAAGAAAAGCAATGAGAGAGAGAGAGAGAGAGAGAGAGAGAGAGAGAGAGAGAGAGAGAGAAGAGAGAGAAGAGAGAAGAGAGAAGAGAGAAGAGAGAGGAGAGAAGAGAGAAGAAGGGGAAACAAGTTGTGTGGTCATCTGGTGTGGGAGAAGGTTGGTCGTAGCAGTGGCACAACAGGGAAGCAGAAGTGCTCGGGTTTGTGGGATATTCAGCACAACAGGCAGCACTTGGAGTAGTAAGAGATGAAGGAGGCAGCAGCGGTTGAAGCAACAAGACGACAAAGCAACAGTAGCAAGGCAGTAGAGCTCTTGGGTTCCTCCTCTTTGCAGCAGCAGCAGAACGCACTGTAGTAGCAAGGTTGTTGTATGGAGAGAATCTGAGAGACTAAGAGGGTTCAAAGAGACAGAGAAAAAAGAGAAAACCGAGGGTTGATAGAAGAGGGAGGCGAGAGAAACGAGAGAAAAAAGACTGAGGGAGACGAGAGGAGAAAAAAACGCTAAGGGAGACGAGAGGGAAAGAGACAGAGAAGGGGTAGAGAGATGAGACAGAGAGGGGGCGGAGAGACCCAGAAAAAAAGACTTTTAAAAACCCCCCATAAGAAGCCCTACTCCCTGGCGTGCACACTTCACACACGGGCTTCACATGGGCTTCCTGCATGGGTGGGTCACATCAGCCCACTAAGCCCCTCTTTTTCTTTTTCTTTTTTCTTCTTTCGTTAAAGCCCTCTAGACCTTTTCATGCTCATGGGCCTGCTTTACACAAGGCTTCACTTGCATGAAGTCCATCCGCTGCCACTCACACACGTAGACGACTACTATATATATTCTTTGGCATGGCTTCAATTTTCTTGCATTCACATGCATGGATTTTTCACGGCTTCCTTTCATGCACGCCCACGGCCACTCGGACACTACTTCAACCATGCAGCCTCATTCAAGTTGCATGCATGTCTCTTCACTTCATGCATGGTTCATACATGCACAGTTCACCCACGTACATTTTAATTTCGATTTTAATTTTCAAAAATTATCTTGCAATAATTAAATATACAAAATTTGTAAATTATTGAATAAAAATTAATTATGAAAAATTGAGTGTAATGTTAAAATATTGAACATAATTAGCCGTTTAATTAAAAATATAATCATTAATGTATGATTTTAAATACCTAATTACGCAATTTAGGCGCGTAATCAATAACCTCACTGTTAGACGTCCTAGCCGGGAGTATATAGTCTAGAGGGGGTGAATAGACTCTTTTCACGGAATGCGTATTTTTCTAAAAAATAAAAACTCTTGGAAAGATATAAGAAATTATATTGCAATATAAATATAAATCATGCACAAGATATAGAATAAAGAGTGAAGGGTAGAGAAAATCAATACTTAATATTTAACGTGGTTCAGCACCAAGCCTACGTCCATGCCTTGGGACCAATCCAAGGATTCCACAATCCACTAAGGAACTCCTTCACCGGTGGAGAAGACTTACAACTTGGGAACAAATCCCTACCATGCTCACAAAGAGCCTTCACTTGGGAACAAATCCCTACTCGCCCACAAAGAACCTTCACCAAATGGTACACAAAGAACCTTTATAAGAAGATGATGGAAATACAATATGATGCTCCTTAAATGAGAAAATATTAAATACAAAGCAAACCTCACACTATCTCTCAAGTAATGAATCAAACACAATTAAAAATCAAGAGAGAATGAGTACTTGTGAATGAAGAACAACAATGCAAAGTTCTAGGTCCTTAGGTTTTGGTATAAAAAGATGTTTTTCACTAAAAATGATCAAAAGCCTTCAAAACCATGTTAATACAAGTCTAATAGCTTGTATTTATAACCCAAGAGCCAAAGGAGCCGTTAACTAGCCATTGGGGAGAAGAAAAAATATTTTATTTGGTGAACTAACCGTTCTTCGCCCGTTGGAGCAGTTTTGCTTGTTGGACTCGTCGACTGGTCCCTGCTCTCGTCGATGAGTTCCCTGAATCAGAACAAGTCATTAACATAAAAGTTGTGAGGTTTTTTCTTTGATTTCCAAGAACACCAAGATCGTCCTTTTTGGACTTTGCTAGAAAAAGTTATGCCCCAAATACCAAATGGTGTTTAGGAAAGGTGATCAGTGCATAACTGAGGTTTTAAACTTAACCAAAGAGCCTTTTGAGCACTTAAAACATTCTTGGAAAAAATTACTTGAAATATATTGATCCTAATGAAGTTAAAAACTTGTCCAAGTGAGTTTCCCCTTGAATATAAGATATATTCTTTATGAAAAATATGATTGAAAGCTCATTTGATATTTTATATACTTAGAATGTCCTTTTACAAAAATATGCTTGACTTTTTTTGAACCTTAGGACATTAACCATGCTTTGAAAAAAACCATGACCAATGTAAAACCAAGATGATAAAAACTTGTCCCTTTGAAAACCACATTTGAGTTTAGGATTGTTTTAACAAACTCTTTGATTTTAACTTTGAAAACTATGAATTGAGTTTCTGACTTTTTGTGCGATCCTATAAACTCATATGTCCTAGTATGCATGTGCATTGCTTAACTCTTTGCTCAAAGATCATGCAAAAACAAAAGGCAAGAATTACAAAAAGTTCCTACTGTTGGCCTTACAAGGCTTAACATCCTATTTTGATGCTAACACACAAGTGGAACTTAACATATTTGGTTACGTAATGACATTTCAGGACTCAACTATGAGAAAGCAAGGTCAAGTGTTTAGAAGGATTCATGAAAGCTTATATTTCAAAGGAGGATGATCATATGAATCCTAAAGCATGGATTCAAGGATGATTTAATAAAGCTTGAAGAAAATGATCACATGGAATGTTTTCAAAAGCTTACATCAAATTCAAGTGATCAAGAATTGAAAGTTTGAAAGAAGTTATAGGACATGTTCATACATGAAGACTTCAAGGAGTTCAAGAAATGAAAAGATGGAAGAGTTCATAGGACATATAATGTAAGTACTTAAAGTATACATTGATATGAAATTCCTTGAAGCTCATTAGGTATAAGAGACCCAGAGACCTAAACTTTAATCTTGGAAAATATTTTTTAAAGTAAACAAATCAAAAATTCAAGATTTGAGAAGTAAATAGAATTTTTGCAAATAAATCTTAAAAACAGTGTTTTTGAACTAGACAGAAGCTTGATTGAAAACTCTCAGTAGGCTAACATATTTAGTGTTTTTAAGATGGACAGATAGAAGGTCGTCAGGCTACTGACTAAACCTTGACAAGTACCTAACGTAGTAAATTGAGAAGCCTGACTGGGTTCTGCCAGGCGACTGCCACCCTACTGACTTTGAAATTAAATTGTGTATTCAGTGACAGGCTATTGCCACGCGGGAAAATTCAAATTTTTTTATAACGGTAAAGTTTTTAAAATTTATTGCTTAGGGCTCAAATTTGTCTAAAACTTGGACACTACTCCAAGTAAACTTGGGAATCAAGTTAAATGCTTTTCTAAATCTATAAACAGCCCCCAAGGCCATTTGATTTTATTCACTAAGCATAAAATTCAACTCTCAAAATCTCTCAATTACTCTTATCGTGCAAAGGCTCTCTTGTTCACATATTGCTCACGAATTCCACTGAGTTTTTCTAACTTTCAATCATTGTGTTTGTGCTTCAACTCTGGATCTTTCATTCATTGAAAGAATTAATCGGTGATAAATTCCCTTGAGCTTCAATTTCAATTTCATATTGATTTACTTTGAAGTATAAATTTTTGAAATTGTACTAATTTGCTTTGTGTGAAAGCATTATTGTACGCAACTCTTGTTTCTTGTTTCTTCGACGATTCCAGGTTGTTGGATCATTGGCCAAGTGTGGGGTATCACTTGGAGAGGCATAGCTCTAGCCTACTAAAGGAGTGTGTAATGATTTTGTTTCGCTCGGAAAGGAATTGGTTTAGTGAATCCTTCGGTGGTTTGCCTAAGATAAGGACGTAGGCTGGGGATAAGTCAAACCTCGTAAAAACCTGGTCTCACTCTCTTTCCCTTACTTTCTTTAATTTCCAAAAAAACATATAAATTGCGTGGATGATTTAATTTCTTAATCATAAATACTACGTAATTTGGAAATTAAGTAAACTTAAGTTTAATTTGGTTTTGGGATTGCGGAAATCAAAAGGGAGTACGTTGGTTAATCAATACTTTGGGGAAACCTCAAAGGGAGTACGTTGATTGGTTAATATCCAAAGACAAATTAACTAAGAGTTTATTTAAATTCTGAGTTGTTGGGAATTTGATTTGTGGTTTGCATTGAATCAAATTTCATTACTATAGGGCTTAAATCAAATTTATATACATAGGGATGTTAACAAAAGCTGAGAATTGCTATAAAGCTTTCTTGATTGAATATTTGATTGATTGAATATATTGTAGTTGAATGGTTTAAAGTTTGGTTGATCAATTGGTTACTTTGTTGGTGAATGGTTGTGGATTGAATATTGTTTTTGAGTATTGAATAAAGACTTAAGTACTTGTTGTGTATTGGATAAATCAACAAGAAATCAAGAATTCATTACGTGAACTAAAAGAGGTTAAGAATTCATAAAATATTTAAAAGAAATTTTTAATAATCAATTTAGCCCCCTCTTGGGACTACACCTTAGTTTTTACCTACCACACACACAACCCTTATTACAAATAATTCTACAATTAAGCTTTCGGTTATGCATGGGTCTTTCTGAATACATGTCCATTTGATCTTTTCTTCTTGACGTCTACTCAATCTGAAATTTGCCTTCGATCCAATATTTCATGTACAAGTGCCTATGCTAAGCATGATCTACAAAGATAGGAAAACATTAGGAATAATATATAGTTTAATATCATCAAAACGCTTTAAACAATGATGGTGAAGCCAGTAAGGCTAACATTGTCCACCTTTTTGATGATGTTTAACCTGTTACTAATTTACTTAATCTTTGCATTCGTATTTATACTTAACACTACTTATTATGCAAAGATTAGCTAACCTAGAACCACTAATGGGTTGTTGTCATCAAAACAATACAATTAAGCTCACATAGCCTTTAAGACTAACATTCTCCCCTTTTTTGATGATGGCAAACCATTAGTGTTTTCCTATAGGGTATAATTTAAAGCTCCCCCTTCATTTATGCAAATTCTTAGATAAGACTAAAATATGCTCCCCCTTACTATATGCATATCTACAATTTGCTCCCCCTTTATGCATATAAAGTGTAAAGTTGTTTAACTATATTTTTCACATCTATTAGAGTTTTAAACATGCACACCATAAAATAGAAAGTTCATGTAAGATAAAACGAATACGCAATTAGAACTTTCATATTATCTTTGAATTATCACATGCATCTACCCCACATGCATTTTCCACGCATTTCATTCTCTGCCACGCATAACACCACACAACATTCTCTTAACAAAGAGGATACCAAAATATCTTCTCCCCCTTTGATCATCATCAAAAAGAGAGGTACTTATCATTTTTATAAAACCTAATTTGTTCCCCTTAAAATGTGCTACCATTGTGGTGAGGTGAGTGTGTGCTAAACATATATGCTAAAAGATTTGCTAAACCATAACGCTTGAAAAACCAAAAATGGCTTTCTTGCAAAAACATGAATGAAGATCTTTAAGAAAATACTATATGATGTAGATCAATCATTCAATGCAAATTTTCTAAAAGTTCTTATGATTGGCTTTCACTAAAGCTCAAGTTTATGTATGAGATATGTTTTGCATGCTTTTAAAAAAATCAAAACCTTTGAAATTCGAAAGAGAAAAATGAGGTTTTTCCATTTAACAAGCCTGGAGCACATTGGTTTTATAATTTTAACGCATCAAATATTGGCATAATTCTCAAAAAATTTTCTAGCAAAATAATTTAAACAAATTAATACACAAAAATTGGAATTTATTCATTTTGAGCTCAATCCATAAAATAAGTGTTTTTATTTTATCATAATGACAATTTACTTTGTCAACACTTATTCCATTTCTCCTAGGTTTCTACCTAAATCCTAATTCCTAATCCTAGGTTCTAAGGAAGCAGTTTAAGTAATTCATGTGATTCCTTTTGGTACTCTTTCCTCCTTGGGTCCCAATGGATTTTTCTTCACAATCCATTCCATTTTCCTTACTTTGTCTCTTTCTCCTCTATAAGGGCAATAATATCTAATATAACCCTTTCTTTCACAATATAAATAAATTTTATTTTCGTGTAAGAGTCTTGACTTATTTGCACTATTTTTGCTTGTTGAGGCATACCCATGTGATTTATAAGAGGTTTTCAAATTCTTTTTGAAAAAGTTGTTTCTTTTAGCTCCTAAGAATTTATTTTAATTTTCTTTCTCTCTTGTCATTTTGCCATGATCCTCTTTTTTCTTTTTCAAGATAGAATTTTCTTTCAAAATATTTGCCATTTGATTTTTCAAAATCTCTCTCTACTTGAAAAGATCCATGGTCTTTTTGAGCATTTGAAACAAGCTCTTCATTTTTATTTTTCAAAGAGCTATTTTCTTCTTTTAAGATAGAACAAAGCCAAGGTTCCTTGTGGTTCCTTGTCCTTATATTTTGACAATTTTCCTTCCAAATTTTCTCTCTTTTCTTTCAAAGTTTCATGCTCTTTTTGATAATTTAAGATAAGGTCCTCATTCTTCTTCTTAAAAGAATCGTTTACTTTTATCAATGAGGATTTCCTATGTTTAAACATGGCAAGATCTTTCTTAAAAAGTTTGTTCCTCCTTTTTGTTGAAATAAGATTATCATACAATTTAGCACAAGTTTCTGTTAATTCATCATAAGGAGTATATTCATCATCATCTTCCAAATTAATTTCTTCTAGTTCGTTTGCTACGAAGCAAAGTGCTTCTAGTGTGTCTTGATGAATAGCACTAGATAAATCTAAGGTGAGGTCATTTTCTTTCCTAGGCTCTTCATGGGTGCTTGGAAGCACATCCCATATTTCTTTTGCGGTTTCACATCCGCAAACATGACTATATTCAATATCATTCAAGGCATAATAAAGAAAATGTTTTGCTTTAAAATTGAGCTCTACTAACCTTATTTCACTTATTTGATAGCTCCTTTATTTATTTCGGTTCCCCTTCTTCATTTTTAAAGATGTGGTCTCCTTTGGAGATGATTTTTCATAATTCCAAGTTGTAGGATTGAATGAAGATGGCCATTTTATTTTTCCATACTAGATAGTTGGAGCCATTGAACAGAGGTGGTCTTGTTATTGATTGCCCTTGCGAAGAGGTACCCGCCAAATACTCCATTTGATTTTTACGCTCTAGATTTTACTCCGTTAAATGCAAGCGTCTGGCTCTGATACCACTTGTTAGACGTCCCAACCGAGAGTATATAGTCTAGAGGGGGGGGGGGGATAAATAGACTCTTTTCATGGAATGCATACTTTTCTACAAAATAAAAACTCTTGACAAGATACAAAAAATTATATAGCAATATAAATATAAATCATGGACAAGATAAAAAATAAAGAGTGAAGGGTAGAGAAAATCAACAGTGGAGATTTAACGTGATTCGGCACCAAGCCTACGTCCATGCCTTGAGACCAACCCAAGGATTCCACAATCCACTAACGAACTCCTTCACCGGCGGAGAAACCTTACAACTCGGGAACAAATCCCTATCATGCTCACAAAGAGCCTTCACTCAGGAACAAATGTAGAGACCCAAAAAATAAAATAATAAAAGAAATTGGGAAAAGAGGTTTTTGTTTGGAGAGGAGAAAACTGGCGATGGTTTTCTGGAGTGAAAAGAAAATCGTCGACAGTTATGGGATTTTACCGCGGGTTGATAACAGGTAGATGGTAAAACTGAGCCAGTTAATAGAAAATCGGTGATGGTTTTCTAAGAGCCCTGCATTGGGCGTTATAAGAAAGTCCCGCGAGTCAATTTCTGAAATCAAAACAAAAACCCTCTCTCTCTCTCTCTCTCTCTCTCTCTCTCTCTCTCTCTCTCTCTCTCTCTCTCTCTCTCTCTCTCATAAACCCACGGTTCTCTATTCCTTCTCTCTACGATGTCGCTTCAATCATAGTCTGAATCAACGATCCAGAACCACCACAAGATTCGTGGGAAGATTCTCTGCAACTTAGGCAAAGCAGATTTTTAGTTTGGGGTTCCAAGGTACCATCCCAAAACCAAGGTAAGAGGGGTATTTTAGAGTTTTAAAGTTAATTTGGAGTATATAGATCTTAGGGAATATTAAATGTTAATATTGTGGAGGCTTTTGAGCTATAAACTCTTAGGAGTGTATGATTTAGGGTGTTAGAGGACCTCTTAGTAAGTCAAGTAAAGGGAATAAATTATAACAGTATTTTTAGAACTATTATTTGAATTGATATGTGAAAATGAACATATGGTATTTTGCTTGAAATTATTCTGAAATGAATATCAGATAAATTGTGTGACATATGAGTAATACTGAATTGTGACATTTTGAAATATGAAATATGATTATATAAATATTTTTTTATAATAAATGGGGGAAAATGAGAATATGATTTGTATTATTAAGAAATGTGGAAATTCACGAAAAGTGATATATACCATTATGAGATGACATATGAATATGGAAATGTGAATATGAGAAAGTGAATATTACAATGAGAATATAACAATGTGAATGCTGAAACGTGATTACTGAAATGTGTATATGAAAATGAGAGTATTGCAACTTGAATACTGCAATATGAATGTGAAATGGGAATATTGAAATGAGAATACTGGAAATGTGAAAAATTACAATGTGAATACTGCAATTGTGAATACTGGAATGTGATTGAGAAATGTGAATGATGAGATGTGGAAATGAAAACCATGATGGATGGATTGTGATATTGAGCACGATACCGTTGCTAGTGGTGATTAAGTGCAACCACATGGACTTATGGAGCATGTGACATGATAGTTCGAATGAGCCAGTGAGAAGGGTAGTGTTGCCTCCTAGGTCCGGACTAGGGTATATGGCAGGTCATTCGTACTGCAGAGGAGTATATGGATTGTTTATTTTGATCTAATCGGGTCGGCCAACCGTGGTTAGAGATGCAGCCTTCGGGTCGCACAACCTTGACCATGGGGGGAAGCATGGCATGATGAAATATCCTCAAGGTAGCCATGAGTTGTAGATGCGGATGTACTGACTGCCGAGGATACTCATGCGCTGGATAGTGAGATGTAATTGGGAAATGAAATAGCGTGAGTTAATAACATAATTAATTAAAGTGAAGTGACAATGAAATGGCAGGGGAATGAAATGAGAAATGTAAACGATGAAAATGAGAAAAAGTCACTTAAAGTGAAATGCAATGTAATGTTTAAGTTATGAATATGAATAAGTGTGTATGATTGAATAATGATAAAAAGAATGATGTATTATGATATTAGAAGTATGTATGTACGTAGAACATGTTACGATTGGGCGAGGCGTACCTTTCGCCTAAGGGCTTGCTGAGTAAGGCAAGTGCACTAGTAGCTACAGATGTGGCAATAGCCGCATAACGTACTAGGGCAGAGGGAACCTACTTGTATGGATGGGTAGATTTCCCTATCCTTAGGGCCTTTGCCAGTAAACTATTATTGAATTATATAAGTACGAGATTAAACTTACACTTGAGGGCTTACTAAGTAAGGCGAGTGCTCTGGTATATTTTAATTGTGACCTTAGGGTTACCTAAGTATCAGAGCAGAGGGGTGCTACTTGTATAGGCAGGTAATCACCTCTATCCTTGGGTAATCTCGTGGGTAAATCTCTGTATATGATTGTTTAGGTTCAAAATATGGTTTTAATGTTATGATAATGATTTGCAAATATATTTAAAATGATATCTATATACCTCATGTTAACCACACGTTGTATTTAATATATTGTTTATTCCCTTACTGAGATGTGTCTCGTCCGAATATGAATTTATCTTTTTCACAATTTCCTCGAGATCGAGCTTTGAGAGTTTGAGGTTTTTATAGCATTATTGGGAAATAGAAAAAGAAAATGGTATGTTTCTATATTAATTTTGAGGAATGTAAATATTTATGTTTTATGTCTTTATGTTTTAAGACTGTTGAGTAAGAAATGATTGTGAAAATATTGAAATGTTTTGGGAGTTATGTAGATTTATGGAAATGCAGGTGATTGATGATTTATTATGGATTATAGTTAGAATTAGTAAACTCAGGTGTTATGTTATATGAAGATTATGTTTATGTTTTCCGCTACGTATATTATGGATTATGGATTATCAGGATTTTATCAGGTATAACGCGTTGAACCCAGGTTTAAGGGTTCGGGGCATTACATTATGGTATCATAGCAATGTTCAGCCGGAAGTGTGATTTGATTCGCATCGCCTGGACATGGAAATATTAGAGTATTAGGTTAAGAATGATTTATACAATAGTATAGGATTGAGTTGCGATAAGAGTAGGGATGCGTAGATTAAGATACCGTTAGGAATTCTGAGTTGTGTTTTGTAAGTTTGGGAGCAGAAATCCCTTGATGGTCTTCTGCGTTTTTCTGAAGAAGTAGCTAGCTTTAGAAAATCATGATAAATCCATCGATGGTAATGTTTCTGAGCAGAGAAATTGGAACTTGGAATTTGAACTCGAAGGTTAGGTTGGTTGATTTAGGGAGAAAAAATTTTGAAGGAGAATAATTTAGGTGTTGTGATTAAATGGTTTGTGGTTAACTTAGGTATTTTTTATTTAAATTGGAGGATATAGAAATATATGGTATGAGGTAGGTTCATTGATTTCAGAGGTTATGGTAAAGGTGGATTAGCACAAGTACTCGTTGATCCCGGCTGAGTTAGATAATGTTAGGGACGCAAGTATAGGTTTATGATTAAGATAATAATGATTTAATTTGACTATGGATGGTGGATCAGTAAAAATATCGAGGACGGAATTCTTTAAAGGAGGGAAGAATATAACAACCTGGGAAAAAATTAATTAATTAAAAAAAATTTAAATTAAGAGTAATTATTGATTAGTTAATTAATTGAACATTATTAAATTAATTAATTAAATAAACAAATAAAAAGAAATAGTATGAAAAAAAAATTTATTAACAGTAATTAGTAATTAATTAATTAATTATTATTAAATTAAATTAATTAAGTTAAGTAAAATGGTGATTTTATATATATATATATATATATATATATATATATATATATATATATATATATATAAGTTAAGTTAAGTTAGTAAGTAAGGTAAAAAAATAAAAAATGAAAGCATTTCAGGAAGCTTCAGCTTCCTGAAACAACAACAGCAGCGCTCTCTATACTCTCTCCTCTCTATCGCCGTTTTCATCTCCGCTTCTCTTTCTCTCTTCAATTTTGTTGCCCTAACGAGCGCCGATAAAAAAATGGAAGGTGCTGTTGGATTCCTAACTCCACCACCGACATTTCTACTGGAGCGGATTTGTCATGAGAGCAGTGTAGGCATCATTCCTAAGGTAAGGTAACTTTCCCCTAATTTCTCAATTTCTCGTTAAATCTGCTATTGAATCGACGGTCAGGCACCACCATGGGATCCTAATCGTGATCGTCGTCATTTTGACATGAATAAATTTCTAATTAGAGTTTTCTAAGCCCTACTCTAAAGCGAGAGTGGAATTTGAAAAAATTGGTAATTTGGCTATATTTAAGGGTATATTTATTTATTTAGAATTTATGAGCTTAAAAAATATTAAAATAATATTTTATTTAGGATTGATTTAATGGAATTATGATTTTTGATTCAGGGTTCGGGTGAGCGCCACAAGTATTTTTTGGAGTCCCTGTTGGCGTAGTTCAAGAAACCTAGTAAGTGGAAAAATATATATTAAACCAAAATTTTTATAAATTTAATGAAAAATAAATTGTATTATATATACGTGTATATGTCTCGGTATGAGTTTAAAATACCAACCATTTAAATTATGTTTTTTCGAGTTTATAACTGTTTATTATATACGTATATGCGAAAATGAACTGATAAAAGTGGAAAATATTTTCCAAACAATTATGTAAGAAATGAAATGTATTTTCAGCATATAAATGTTAAATGTGGGTTCGCCTATTTTACAGAAATTTGTATGAATTTTACTGTTAAATTGTGTGACATGAGATTCTGTGCAAATATATGTTAAATATATGAGATGCAGACTAAGTAAGTAAAACATTGAAAATAAAATATGAAATGGACTATATTGCTTGTGTATGTTAAATGCAACCATGTAAACGTAAGACAACTGAAAGACAGCCATGTTAGAAGATCTAGCACGTTTTTACGTAAACTAACTAATGACAGCTAAAATGAGCTATAGACTAACTGATGATGGCTAAAGACCAGCTGTAGTACGAAGAAATGAAATGAAAATATTATGCAATGAAATGACAATGAAATGACAGAGGAATGAAATGAGAAATGTAAACGATGAAAATGGGAAAAAGTTACTTAAAGTGAAATGCAATGTAATGTTTAAGTTATGAATATAAACAAGTGTGTATAATTGAATAATAATAGAAAGAATGATGTATTATGATATTAGAAGTATGTATGTACGTAAAACATGTTATGATTGGGAGAGGCGTACCTTTCTCCTAAGGGCTTGCTGAGTAAGGCAAGTGCACTAGTAGCTACAGATGTAACAGTAGCCGCATAACGTAATAGGGTAGAGGGAACCTACTTGTATGGACGGGTAGATTTCCCTATCCTTAGGGCCTTTGCCGGTAAACTATTGTTGAATTGTGTGAGTATGAGATTAATCTTACACTTGAGGGCTTATTGAGTAAGATGAGTGCTCTTGTATGTTTTAATTGTAACCTTAGGGTTACCTAAGTATCAGAGCAGAGGGGTGCTACTTGTATGGGCAGGTAATCACCCTTATCCTTGGGTAATCTTGTAGGTAAATCTCCGCACGTGATTATTTAGGTTCAGAAAATGGTTTTAATGTTATGGTAATAATTTGCAAATATATTTAAAATGATATATATATACATCATGTTAGCCGCACACTGTGTTTAATATATTGTTTATTCCTTTACTGAGATGTATCTCACCCGAATATAAATTTATCTTTTTCACGATTTCCTCGAGATCGAGTTTTGAGAGCTTGAGGTTTTTATAGCATTATTGAGAAATAGAAAAAGAAAATGGTATATTTCTATATTAATTTTGGGGTATGTAAATATTTATGTTTTATGTCTTTATGTTTTAAGGTTGTTGAGTAATGAGTGATTGTAAAAATACTGAAATATTTTGGGAGTTATGTAGATTTTTGGAAATGCAAGTGATGGATGATTTATTATGGATTATAGTTAGAATTAGTAAACTTTGGTATTATGTTATATGGAGATTATGTTTATATTTTCCGCTACGTATATTATGGATTATCATAATTTTATCAAGTATAACGGGTTGAACCCAGGTTTAAGGGTTCGGGACGTTACACACGTGACAAGAGAAAAGTGATGAAACAGAATAGGACCCATCTACCTCATCTACTTTTCTCCTGTCGTATGATTACGAGTCTCTAAAAAAATAAAGTAGAACATTAAAACGATACTAGAAATAAGGATGTTAGGAAAAAAAGAATTATGAAGGTTAACATGAATAGGTGTTGTCGTGCTGTCATAGGTATTTCTTATTGATTATAATATATTCATATACGTTTGCAATGTAAAAGAGAACTTTGTATACTTAGGTACAAAAAAAATTACAAGATGTTTAACTATCTAAAGAATTAAATGTTAAAAACCAACTAATGAGCATTTAGTTAAGTTTGACAAAATCCAAATATAAATAATATTATTATTGGAATAAGTCTTAGGAGCATGATATCTTTGTGAAATAGAATGGGGCAGAGATCGAGTGAATAAAAATTTGAATAGAAAGTTTAAATAAGCTAATATAATGTTTTATCGCAAGAAATGAAATATATTAATAGTGATATGAAATAAAAATTTATGTTGTAAAGTTATAAAATTATAAAGAATACTTTGATTTGATTAAACTCGATTTCATTTTATTTTTGCATGCCAAATATATATAATGTAAATTCAATTCCATTACATTCGATTGTATCCAAGTAAACTAATCCTCATTAATTTTGAGCTTATTTATTTATTTTTAATTAAATAAAAATGATCAACAAATATTTTATTTTCCTTTTTGGGCTTGATCAAATAATAAATTTTGTGTTTTGGAGCCACCTAATGAGGTAAAGCTTTTATTAAGTCCAAGGCTTATTTAATGTGCAGTTGAAGGAAAACGTCTCGATCTGAAACTTTAAATATTCGGGATGCATTTATTATTCCCTTTATTGCCAGGCGGTAGGAGACACTCCAATTTATGAATCATTAATTGGTCATCCTCTTTACATTCTTCTTTTATTTTTATCATTGTGTTCATTTATTACTTGTGTTTACTCTTATTCTGGTGTTTATTTCAATTGTTACCGTAGAAGTCCAAAAATATATACGTCCCGTTATAAAACGTGTATATTATATATATATATATATATATATATATATATATGATTATTTTGGGAATAGGTTATAACCCGTTGGGATGCCAATATAATTTTCGCCTATATAAAAATAAGTTTTACAACCAAAATTGAAAAAAGAGAAGATGATTAGCAACAACTAGTTTCTAAAAAATTAGACTGCTGAATTTCTATAATTCTAAATTTCTTTACTTTAATTTTTTTATAATTCTCTCATTATTTCATTTACAACACGTCCTTTTGTCATTTCAATTTGGTTTATTAGCATTATTATTTAGTATTCTTTTGAGTTATTTTCATTATTATCTTGAAATTTTCTTTAAAAAAAAAGAAGAAGAAAAAGTATCCCTTTATTTTTATTATTGTTAGTTATTATGGTACATAAAATGAAAGCCATGTACTCACAAAGAAAAACAAGAAATTTTCCTTAAAATTTGTGAAAATAAAATAAAATAATATTTTATAAATTTATTTTTCTAGTTGTTATTTGCTACCATCCAAAAAGAGATAAAAGTACTAGAGAGAGAAGGTTAGAATTTCAATGAAACCTTATTCTATATTTGGGAGCATAGGTTTAAGAATTTGGATTTAGATTTGTATATGATTTAGATAAAATTTAATACAAAATTAGGTTGACTTTTTTTCAAATTTTTACAAATTTAAATCTAAATTTCAAAATTCATACTCTCAAATACTATCTTAGAAAATTTTATTATCATATAATGTTTCACACTATGCTTATTTTATACGCTTTTCATTTGAAATTGAGAAAATTTAAAATCAATCTAATGGCATAACTTATAAATGGTGCAACAGAATCTTTCTATGCTTCTTGAGATGATAGTAATCTTCACAATTGTTAGAATATTTAATATTTTGCAGGCGTTCTCTCACTGATGATCATACCATGTAATTCATCTTCCTTATTCTTCTATGATTAGATAATAAAGTTATTTTTCTTGACATTATTTTTATCTTATAAATCTAAAATCTATTTACACGAATTTGCAAAAACTTTTATGTTCAAAAATTAAATCTGATATTATCTAGTATGATTTATCTTAACGAGAGCTACGTTGTTATGAAAAATCATAGAAAAATATTTTGTTGTTCGACTCGTTGCTAAGATTTTGGAGTACTGTAAGGACCTTTGTTGCCTCAATTTTTTAGATGTCTCCAATATTTTGGCTTAAGCTTCGTCCACCGCAAGCATATAGTTGTATTTATGTTCTATCATGTTTATTTGGTAGTTGTGTGTCTACCAAGTTGAGTACTTGAACTATTGCACAGGTATATGATCTGATACATATGTTTATGATGTATGTGATAATTGGATTTTGTTTTCTATTTATGCTAAAGATAATTTGATTTTTGAAGAAAATGACAAACCTTTTTCAAAATTATATTTTATAAAAATAGCGTAACTCTTGTAACCCTTTATTATCATTCACTAAGTTTTTTCTCATCCCATTCTTTTTAATGTTTGTAGAGTGAGTTGTATATATTTTTTGTTCATTCACTCTTTGTGTCAGTTGAAGAATTGGACTACATTACTATCGGTTCAGTTTTACTAGTGGGTCGCTTTCAGAATTTTGGTTTCTGTACTCTTTTATTTATACCAATTCGAACTTTTAGAATTGTTTTTTATTTATTGAAAATCATAATATCCCATTTTTCATTTATCTAACTTTCTCTTAATTTGGTTAAAGTGTATATCTTCTAAATCTCAAAATCTATAATAAACTTAAAACCCAAACTTCTCCAAAGGTCCATAGTCCATACTAATTCAAGAATCCATTGGGTTAGGATGTGGTAATGTTGACACATTTCCCTCACATAATTATACTATCCACCCAGAGATAAATCTTGATTTAGCTTTAAAATCGGACAATCAACAACAATTTTGTTATCTAACCACACTTAAGTAAACATAAAAGAGATTTATAGCAACTCTACTAAACAATTATTGACACATTATTTTAGGTCACATTCTCTCAGTTACCAACCAAATCAAGGTGTCCTATCCCCTAGTCTGGACATTGTAACACATTAAAATTGCCTAATTTTAAAAATAAGTATAATAATTTCACTTATAGATATTGGAGAATTATTGTGAAAAATATCATCACTTAACAAGTTTTTAGGGATGGGATTTTTTTTAGATTCACCATTGAATAAAAAGAGAGATCCAAGAGAATATTTTCTTAATAAAGTGACAATTTACCATAATTTTCTAGAGAATTAGAATACATATATTGTAGGTAATTTATGTTGTGGTTGTCAAATTAATTGTCTAGATTCTATGTGACAATATTGACCTAAAATTCCCTAAGTAATTGGAAGTGTCCTAAGAACAAAATAACTTGAAATTACCTAAAGGAATTAGAATTTTGAACACTTTAATAAAATACCATGAGATTTTAGAAAAGTAACTAAAAAATAATTATCATTTGTAATGTACAACTATTTAGAATATTCTTGATGATGTCGTAATTAGGCAATGATGTCATAATAGCATCCATGATAGTATCTAAAAGCAGTAGGAAACTTGAGTACCTAAATGCATATTGAGAGTGATTAGGAAAAGTTTCTAAAAATATAGCTAAATAACACCCAAAGTACTTTGGGTTTCAATGGTTAATTTACTTGTGAAAATATTAATATTTTATGAGAAAAATGCAAGTTGCTAATTTAGATGATGAATAATTGAAAATTATTGTGATAATATGACTCCCCATAAATAGATTGACGCATAAGTATCCAACAGATGTTTTATAAGATACTTGAAAAAGTGCTTTAAAGAACACAATAATTAAATAAAAATAACATAATCGTAGCTTCTAAGTATTTACTTATGTGTTCACATTTATTTACATTTGACATAATTCGATAAATAAAATCCAAAGGTAGTGTGACAGTATAATTGTAGAAATTCATTAGAGAGAGAATTTTGAATACTTAACTAGGATACATGGTGAGCTAAATGATATATATGCTGAAAATTAAATAATGTGAAATAATTTTAATATTCAAGAACCCTATTTTTTGATGTTGGTAGCATTCATGAAAGGGATGCTATAGGGATGCCAATACCTTGCCTAAGTACAATTGTACTTGATAGAGATTAGTGAAAGGAGAAAAGAAAAAAAAAGGTAGTTGAGGAAGAAAATAATGACTACAAAATAGAGTAAGAGGTGGGAAATCTAGACAAGAGATAATGGACAATGTTGTTATGATCAAAAGGTTATAGAATTTTGAAACAAGTCAATTAATGTATAAGTCGCTCTTTTACCTTCCAAAATATTAAAATCTTCCTATTTTCATGCCTTTAACTTTTCTCTTTAATTTATACTTCGGTAATATTATATTCCCTAATCAAAGATCCTTGTTATGTGACTCTTGACCTACCTTGCCACCTAGATGCATGTGCATAGAAAGGCCAATTGACTAATTTACTCATAACCATATTTTTTGGCCCTACCGTAAGCTAGTCTTCTCTCAACCTTTACTCCCAACTAAGAGTTGTTATGGGGTGTCTCATACTATGATTTCCTTTGGGTGAAGTACTTATAGAAACTAACCATTTTACCTCTTAGCCACTAGGGCTTGCCTAAAATGGGGTTAATACTATTTTAGTTTTTGCCTTTGGTTGGGGCTTTCTTAACATCGGCTTACATTAGCTTGTCACAAGCTTTTTTTTTTTTTACAAATATTCCAAAAAGAATTGTACTCTAGAGTCTCTTAAGAGATGTCCTTTAGGGATTGGGTTTTATATCATGCTTTTGGACTCAAACCTTGATAATGGGCAAGAAAGAGTATGGCATGAGAGATAGCTATCTCCCATCGTATAGCCTAGATTCTAGGCCTTTAACATACTAAATAGTTACAATGCATAAAATAAAATATTGGTGAAGGTTTTAGGCATTTAATAAAAAATGCTTACTATTTCATCAGGCTCAGAACGCCTCACGGGTTCTTGGATCCTAGACTTGGAATGTTCTTTTCACATGATGTATAATAAAGCCTAGTTCACAAATTATTGATTGGTGAGTCGTGGTTCCATTTTAATGAGAAACAGTGCGGTTTGCAAAGTTATTGGAATGGGAGATATTAGGATCAAGATGTATGACGGTGTGGTAAGGACGTTGTGTGTGGTAAGACATGTACCCAATATACGAAAGAATGTGATTTCGTTTGGTACTTTGGATTGTGATGGGTATAGTTACATGTCTAAAGGCGGGACGATGACAGTGTGTGATAGCGTATTGACGGTGATGAAGGGACAAAGGATAGCAGGGAATCTCTATGCACTGCAGGATAACACAGCTGTAGGTGGAGCTACAACTGAGAGTTTTGAATCATGAAATACATTTTTGTGTAATATAACCACACAAAAAATGGTGGGTATTCTTAACTACATTGGTGTGGATTTTTGGGAACTGGTGAGGGCAGCATCACTGGTTGGACATGGGCATTTCGTGAGTGTTAGCCTTAGAGGCTATGTGAGCTTAATTGTTTTGTTTAGATTATAACAACCCATTAGTGGTTCTAGGTTAGCTAATCTTTGCATAATAAGTAGTGTTAAGTATAAATATGAATGCAAAGATTAAGTAAATTAGTAATAGGTTAGACATCATCAAAAAGGGGAAGAATGTTAACCTTGGTGGCTTCGCCATCATTGTTTAAAGTGTTTTGATGATATTAACCTATATATTGTTCCTAATGTTTTCCTATCTTTGCAGATCATGCTTAGCACAGGTACTTGTACATGAAGTACTGGATCGAAGGCAAAGATTGGATTGAGTAGACGTCAAGAAGGAAAGATCAAATGGACACGTACTCAGAAGGACCATGCACAATCGAAAGCTTAATTGTAGAATTATTTGTAATAAGGGTTGTGTGTGTGGTAGGAACCTTTTGTAACTCTTGCGTTTTGTTTCTGAATGATCTTTGAGCAAGAGTTGAGCAATGCATATGCATACTAGGACATATGAGTTTATAGGATTGCACTAAAAGTCACAAACTCAATTCTTAGTTTTCAAAATTAAAATCAAAGAGTTTGTTAAAACAATCCTAAACTCAAATGTGGTTTCCAAAGGGACAAGTTTTCATCATCTTGGTTTTACAATCTTTTAAATACTTGGTCATGGTTTTGTCAAAGCATGGTTAATGTCCTAAGGTTCAAAGAAAGTCAAGCATATTTTTGTAAAAGGACATTCTAAGTATATAAGATATCAAATGAGCTTTTAAACATGTTTTCATAAAGAATATATCTTATATTCAAGGAGAAACTCACTTGTACATGTTTTTAACTTCATTAGAATCAATATGTTTCAAGTAATTTTGTCCAAGAATATTAAGTGTTCAAAAGGCTTTTTGGTTGGGTTTAGAACCTCAGTTATGCACCGATCACCTTTCCTGAACACCATTTTGTATTTGGGGCATAACGTTTGATAGAAAAGTCCAAAAAGGACGATCTTGGTGTTCTTGGAAAGCTAACGAAAAATCTCACAACTTTTATGTTGATGACTTGTTCTAATTCAGGGAAATCGTCAATGAGAACAAGGAAGTCGTTGACGAGTGGCAGTTGTGTGACTAGTCGACGAGAGCAGGGGACCAGTCGACAAGTTCAACGGGCAGAACTACTCCAACGGGCGAAAAACGGCTAGTTTACTAAATAAAATATCCTTTCTCCCCCAACGGTTAGTTAACGGCTCCTTTGGCTCTTGGTCTATAAATACAAGCTATTAGACTTGTATTAACATGGTTTTGAAGGCTTTTGGTCATTCTTAGTCTTTTTATACCAAAACCTAAGCACTTAGTATTTTGCATTGTTGTTCTTCATTCACAAGTGCTCATTCTCTTTTGATCTTTAATTGTGTTTGATTCATTAATTGAGAGATAGTGTGAAGTTTGCTTTGTATTTAATATTTGCTCAATTAAGGAGCATCATATTGTATTTCTATTATTTTCTTGTAAAGGTTCTTTGTGAACCATTTTTTTTTTAAGGTTCTTTGTGAGCGGGTAGGGATTTGTTGTGATGCCAAAATTATTCATACCATTTTTTTCATTATAAATAAAACATATTAGTCACATATCGGCTACATCATAATCTCTGATACCATATCAACATAACCTGACCTGCAGTGGGATACTGGGTAAACAGTCATTTTCATATAACAACCCTATCAGCGGAAGTCAATATATACATAACACAATGAATACACATACCAGAATACTAAACCATCCATATATACATGTCTAACACCTTTCCAAAAATAACAAAACTCTAGAGGAATACACATCCCTAGTTCATACACTCACCTTGTATATCAGGGTACCAGCTCTCCTCTATCTCGGAGCTCTATCACCTGATCTTTCTCGATTCCCTAAAATATTTAAATATTTGGGTGAGACATATTTTAGTAAGACGGAATAAATTATTTACAGTGTGTGGTAGTATGAGTTTCATTATATCATAATATATATTCATTTCAGTGATAATACCATCTGAGAAAAATATCCCAATTCCATATTTATAATCATATATATATACAACATAAGCTTTTAAAAGCTTTAATTCCATTACCACATTCATTCGCATGCAACCCATGTTTACCAGCGAAGCTCCCGAGAATAAGGAAGATTACCCACCCTTACAAGTAGCTTCCCTTTGCCCTAATACCGTCTGTATTCTTGCCTGATTAACTCGAGTTCGACTACAACTAATACATATCAGGGCACTCACCTTACTCAATAAACCCTTAGGCGGAGAGTTTACTTTCATTACATAACGTTTTCATTTCATTTTTTCGTACTATAGTTGGTCTTTATCCATCATCAGTTAGTCTACAGCTCATTTTAGCTGTCATTACTACAGCTCCTTTTAGCTATCATTAGTTAGTTTACGTAAAAACGTGCTAGATCTGCTAACATGACTGTCTTTCAGTTGTCTTACGTTTACATGATTGCATTTAACATACATAAGCAATACAGTCCATTTTATATTTTATTTTCAATGCTTTACTTACTTAGCCTGTATCTCATATATTTAACATATATTTGCACAAAATCTCATGCCACACAATTTAACAGTAAAATTCATACAAATTTCCTATAAAATAGGTCAATCCACATTTAACATTTATATGCTGAAAATACATTTCATTTCTTACATAATTGTTTTGAAAATATTTTCCACTTTCATCAGTTCATTTTCGCATATACGTATATAATAAACAGTCCTAAACTCGAAAAAACATAATTTAAATGGTTGGCATTTTAAACTCATACCGAGACATATACACGTATATATAACACAATTTATTTTCCATTAAATTTATAAAATTTTGGTTTAATATATATTTTTCCTCTTACCTAGTTTTTTGAACTACGCCAACAGAGATTCTGAAAAATACCTGCGGCGCTTACCCGGACCCTAAATCAAAAATCATAATTCCGTTAAATCAATCCTAAATAAAATATTATTTTAATATTTTTTAGGCTCATAAATTCTAAATAAATAAATATACCCTTAAATATAACCAAATTACCAAATTTCTCAAACCCCACTCTCGCTTTGGAGTGGGGCTTAGAAAACTCTAATTGGAAATTTATTCATGTCAAAATGACGACGATCACGACTAGGATCTCATGATGGTGCCTGATCGTCGATTCAACAGCAGATTTAACGAGAAATTGAGAAATTAGGGGAAAGTTGACTTACCCTAGGAATGGTGCCTACACCGCTCCCACGACAAATCCACTTCAGTAGAAATCTCGGTGGTGGAGCTAGAAATCCAACGATACTTTCTATTTTCCGATCAACACTCGTTAGGCCAACAAAATTGAAAAGAGAAAGAGAAGCGGAGATGGAAATGATGAGAGAGAGGAGAAAGTACAGAAAGCGTTGCTGTTGTTGTTTCAGGAAGCTGAAGCTTCCTGAAATGCTATCAATTTTTTTTTTTTTTACCTTACTTACTTAACTTAACTTTTATATATATAATCACCATTTTACTTAACTTAATTAATTTAATTTAATAATAATTAATTACTAATTACTCTTAATAATTTTTTTTCATACTATTTCTTTTTATTTGTTTATTTAATTAATTAATTTAATAATATTCAATTAATTAAGTAATCAATAATTACTCTTAATTTAAAATTTTTTTTAATAATGTTTTTTTCCGAGTTATTAGAACGTGAGTCCTAATGTCAAAGGACATGTTACTTTTAATTTTTTTTTTTTTAACTTGGATTTTATTAAGAATAATGTTATTATAACAATTCTAATTTTCTATCATCAATGTTAAGACAAGCTTATGACCAAACAATTTATCTAAATTCTTTCTAGTGTCATAGAGGCTTTTGGATTTTGTATTTTGAAAACAACATTGTCACAAAATTTTCTCTATCACTCATCAAGAGATGATATATTTACTCAATGTTTTAAAAGTAAACACTATTTAGAGATAAAAGAAAAGCAATGTTGTAAGATTATTGAAAGAAATTTACTATTTTGGTGCATTCATAAACAACTTTCTAAGTAATTTGAAAAATTTTGTGAGTTTTGCCCTTCATTTCATGGTAATTCTCAAAATATTTTCTATCCTTTAATGTAAAGATTTTATTACCTCTACTCGGAAAAAGTGTCATTGAAAAAAAAATCTAATATTAGAAAAATAATAAAACAAAGCCTAATGTATGACAGTTAATACAATAACGAAGGAAAATACCTAAAATATACATAGTTCAATATACCATTTATTTTTTTATAATGCCGTTATCATTTTTTTTAAAATATTTTTCTAATTTTCTCCTATTTCCCAAATTGCATGATATTTTCTATACAAAAACTTTCATATTTTGATTTTCACTAATTTTTTTAGAATTTATGTTTTCTATTGTATTTTTCATCTTTTTTTTTTTAATTTTTTCACTTTGTTTATATTTTCCTTCTTACCCCTTCATAATTAATTCTGATCAATTTTTTGAATTTTTATTTTTACTTTTAAAATTTTCATTAGTTCATTATTTCCTTTCCTATTTTATTACTAATTTATTATATATATTTTTAAAAAAATTATTTCATTCCCTCTTTTTAGCCTTTTTGGAAAAAAAAAATTAGGAAAAAATTCTAGAAATTTTGTTTTTAAAAGCATATAAATGCCACTGAAATGCATTCTAGTATTATTAGAATGGACCAAATCACCAAAGAATTAGTGAAATCAGACAATAAAAAATAATGAAAAATATATAAACATACTGTTTATTTTCTCATAGTTCTCTTGAATGAAGCCTAGGCATTGGCATGTGAATGAGATTACGTTGGAATTTCCAAGGGTGACCGCTGACCACACATCACTTTTTACTCTTATTTTATACTGAGGATTGCAAAATTGACGTCAATTCACTCACAGACGTGGGGAGAAGTCTTCTTTTGCCGCAGCTTTTGTTTCGCCATTTGTCTTTAGCCCAGAGAAGGTACAAAGGGGGTAGGACTGCAACCGCCCTGGAAGACTCTTTTTCACTCTCACGTGGAGCCTATAAAAAGTAGACCTATTTATCTTGCGTATGACCCATTTGTCTCTTCTTTTCGTCTCATAGAGCCTTGATAGTTACTCATTTTGGGTAGATATTTAAGTAGGGATATAAACAATTTGTTGTGTTTTTGTGTTTCTTATACTTTGTGGAGTGCACGGGCAAAAGGAAGAAAAACATATGTTGAAGTCATTGGTGTTGTGCAGCAAGCAGGTAATCGTTGATGAATGAGCCTTATTCGTCGACAAGTAGAGATACCAAGAGCAATTAAAATTCAGACATTCAGAAGTTGTTGACGAATGTGTCTGATTCGTCAACGAATGGACACTAATCATCGACGAATGAACTTGGGGCTGTAAGGATGATTTTAAATTTTGAATATGAACGTTAAGATAGTTGGATATTCGGAGGGAAAACTTCGTAGCTAGGGTTGTTAGATATGCCATTCTAGGCATATTGTGAGTGAGAGAAAGGAGAGGAGTAATGATCATTGATACTCATTGTATTGTGTATTTTGTGATCCTCATAGTGAAATTCTTACCAATTGCTCTTGTGGATGTAGGTTTTGCCGAACCACATAATTCCTAGTGTCGTTGATCTTATTATTGCTTTTTTTTTTTTATATTACTTTGGTTGTAGAGTAATTTTGGATAATCACCATTCATATTGTTGCTTTTGGTTTTGTTTGATCCTTTACACAATATACATATTTCGCTGTGCATTTTTTAAGGCGCATTTTCACAACAATTGGTATCAGAGCGAAAGTTGTAAAGGACTCTGCATCTTCTTCTACAAAATTTGATATTGTCAAATTTGATGGAATCGGAAATCTCAGTTTGTGGTAGAGAAAGGTGAAGGATCTCTTGGTGCAGTAAGGTATGGTGAAAGTTTTATACAAAATTCAACCAGATAACATAGATGCAGCGACTTGGAATGAATTGGGGGTAACGACCCGAATATTTATAACTTGTTACAACCATAAATACTTTTTGATACCATCATTATATATATTGGAAACCGCCCTAACTAGGGAGAACCCCGAGTGCACCTGACATTAATGGAATTAAAACCCATACATTGGAAATTTTCTAAAACATCCAAATACTTTACTAGAGTTCTTACTGTTCCCAAATACATACATATAACTACCTATCTATTTAATACAACCCAACCGAATAACAAAATAAAACCACCGGTGACTCACTAGGTCGGTCTAGTACCCCAAAATGTCTAATCTCTGCCTCGTAGTACGCTAGGCACAATTCCCTGAAGGTCCTGAAAATTATTTGTAGAACAAGGTGAGACACTTCTCAGTAAGATGGCATGAGTTCTCGTGTGAAAATAAACCTCCATCATTTAACTGTATACGGAAAATGACATTTAAACTATATAAATCAGTATATCTGAAAATATATAATTTCTGAATAATAAACTGTCAGCTTAGTATAACCTATTTATAGTAAATTTGCCCATATATGCATAAAAGACACAACATGTACTGCTAAAGTAGCATTGTCACATCCCTAGGGTGTGGTTCAGGTGGTAGTGCGGATTGCGGGAGTGCCTTTCACGAGATCAGGTGTTCAAACCCTCCCGGATTTGTTTTCGCTCCTGGACTCCTGAATTTACCCTCTCTTTGGAGTTGTGGGGTCAACTTTAAGGGGCACAGGATTAGTCACGTGAACCGTAAAACGGACACGTGGATACCCGGTGCGTAATCCAAAAAAAAAAAAAAGTAGCATTGTCACGCTATCACATACACATACGACATGTTTCCCCCCATGACGGGTTGTGCGACCCAAAAGCTGGACTCAACTCGCAGCCGGCAGTTCTGTGGCTGAGTCAAAACTCACGTTTTAAGTACAATTGTGCCTACCTATGGTCACTCAGTATACCACAGATGCCCCCCGGCAAAAACGTCAGAGTAGTACTGCGGCCTAGGTCTCCAATTGACTTATCATACTTCCATGCCCGTGTGATTGCACTCACTGCCCACATATAGTTACGGTACCATGCTCACAATATCACATATCACAAATCTATAGGGTTCTAGAATCATATATGACAATTTACACAATAAAAACTGTATTATAATTCATTTCATAATAAACCTGATATTCAGTAAACCTGGCGCTCGACCATCATATCAAAACTTGACCCCCGACCGTTATATCAAAATTCAGCCCCCAACTGTTATATCAAAACTCAGCCCTCGGTCGTTATGTCAAAACTCGGCCCCCGACCGTTATATCAAAACTTAGCCCCCAGCCGTTATCAAAACTGTATAAAAATCAGTTTAAGCATTTTGTTCACATATGTCATATAAAATTTGTTCCTATGCCACACAATTTTTATTTGCTAACCATAAATAAAATAACCTGACTAGGAAAGACATAAATTGGTGAAAACAAGGTCTGAACATCTCCAAGATTTTATTTAACTTAAACTATTTATTTTATAGAAAATATGAGATGATCAAACCACCCACCTTAATTTCCCCAAAAACATATATTGCATTTTAATCGATCCATATTTTACAAAATAGCTGACATAATATAATCCCCTCACCTGTTTACTAAGAAAGTTCCTACAACGCTCCTAAAGCCCACCCTACGGCGATATGGAGCTCAAAATCTTGAAACCACATTTTCCCCAGTTTAATTAACTCAAATCCCAGATTAGCAACGATTAAACATCCCGGACGCATACACCTCATTTAACTAATTACATGCTAAACAGATAACTTATTTCTACCCTTACCTCAATTTTGGAGTGTTGCCTGGAAAGATTCCATTCAAAAATCCACTCTTCTAGACTTGTAGAGAATTTCTCCTAGATTCTTGTGGCGGCTTCTGATTGTTGAATCGGGTGATGAACGACGAGAAACCATAGAGAGAAGGTGAGGGGCGCGGGTTTAGAGAGAGAGAGAGAGAGAGAAAGAGAGATATTTATACTTCTTAATGAAGAAGAAATTTTAAAACCTATTTATAACCTTTTGACCCGGCACAATTCGTCGACGAACCTTAAGTTTGATATTTTCCTGTCATTCAGGATCTCTTCGTCAATGACGCCTGAATTTCGTTGACAAGACACATAAGGGAACTTGTCAACGAAAACAAGGGATTCATTGACGAGTTTTGTTGTTTGTCCGTTGTAAATTTTCTTTTCTTCTTTTCTTATTTATTTCCTTATTTTCCGGGTTCGAGTTTCTACAATCTCCTCGCTTATAAAATTTTTTTCCTCAAAATTTGCTAATTGATTTCCATTATATCTCTTGAATTATCACTAATCTACTGATCCGACTCTAGGAAGAGCCGGCGGCCACCCACATAACAGCCCCGTCCCAAATTTATTAACTACCCTCACTTATGGCAGAGTAATACTGTGGTTACATATCCTATCTCGAGAGATTACAATATCCACAGAAAACTCTCCCGGAGACCAACCATGAACAAAATAGTAACAACTGATCAAGCTAACAAACCTACTCTAAGCAGCCTATATATAAAAAACCAATACTCACCTACTGTTCTACTTACCTATTTAGTGCCGAGCCTCTCTGAGTAGCTGTGGATACTTCTGACATATTTATGTCTCTAATTCCCATAATGCTTCATACACTGTATGATTACGCTATAGTACCTTTACAAGTGAAATCCTCTTAGTACGAAGCTCCTGTTCCTTATAGTCTAGGATCTGGACCAGTACCTCCTCATATGCCAAAGTGTCCCCGAGCTCCAAAGACTTGTAACTGATCACATGCGAAAGATCCGAAATGTACTTCCTTAACATGGACATGTGGAACATGTCATGAATCCTAGAGAGTGTTGGGGGTAATGCTATTCTGTACGCCACCAGACCAACTCTCTCCAGAACCTCGAATGGCCTAATGTACCTAGGGCTTAGCTTCCTTTTTTTCCCAAATCTCATTACCCCTTTCATTGGAGCAATCCTAAAAAATATAGCATAACCTACCTCAAACTCCAGCTCTCGTTGGCGTGTGTCCGCATAGCTTTTTTGCCAACTTTGCGCTGTCTTCATTCTTTCCCTGATGAATTGGACCTTCTCATAGGTCTGCTAAATAAGCTCCAGCCCTAAAATTTATAGCTCACCGACCTCGTCCCAATACAACGGAGATCGGCACCTTCGACCATATAGTGCCTTATACGGTGCTATCCCGATACTAGCTTGATAACTGTTATTGTATGCGAACTCAACTAACGGTAGATATTTAATTCCACTACCTTTGAAATCCAGTACACACGCCCGCAGCATATCCTCCAAAATCTGAATAGTCCTCTTTGACTAACCATCGGTCTGCAGGTGAAAAGTAGTATTGAAAGTAAGTTAAGATCCCAATGCTTACTATAGACTCTTCCAAAATCGGGAAGCAAACCGAGGGTCCCTATCTGAAACGATAGACACAAGCACCCCATGCAGTCTGACTATCTCCTGTACATAAAGCTCTGCTAGCCTATTCATGGAATAACTGACTTTAACCAGAATGAAATGAGCAGTCTTCGTCAATCTGTCAACAACTACCCATAGAGCATTCTGTCCATGAAGTGCCGATGGCAATCCCGTAACAAAGTCCATGAAAATGTTCTCCTACTTCCACTTAGGAATGAGAAGCGGTTGCAATGGTCTCTTGGCCTCTGGTGCTCGACCTTCACCTGCTAACACTTCAAACACTACTCAACAAAACGAGTGATCTCTCTTTTCATGTTAGACTACCAGAAAGATTTCTGCATGTCTCAGTACATCTTTGTGCTCCATAGATGCATTGCATATAGAAAGCGATGTGTTTTTTCCAAGATGGTCCTTTTAATCTCAACATCATTCGGTACGCATATCCTGGTGTGAAATCTTAACACCCCATCATCTACCAATTCTGCATCTTTCGTCTGAGTTGTCCTAATCTTTTCCCATAAGGTCGATTGCACTACTAGACTAGCAATGAATGTCTGGTGATTTCCTTCCACTAATTCCACACCCAACCTTTCCAGGTCCATCCCAATCTCATGCTGAACCCCAACTCCTAAAACTAATGCAACCACTGACTTCTGACTCAAAGCATTAGCTACCACATTAGCTTTTCCTGGGTGGTAACTAATGGTACAGTCGTAGTCCTTTATTAATTCTAGTCACCTCCATTGCCTCATGTTTAACTTTTTCTAAGTGAAAAAGTACTTAAGACTCCTGTGATCAGTAAAGATCTCACACCTTTCACTGTACAGATAGTGCCTCCATATTTTTAATGCATAGATTACTGCTACTGATTCCATGTCATGTATCGGATAGTTCTTCTCGTACTCCTTGAGTTGGCAAGAAGCGTATGCGATAACTTTTCCCTATTACATTAAAACACACCCAAGCCATTTCTTAGATGCGTCACTGTAGATCATAAATCCACCATCTCCTGATAGAATGGTCAATACTGGGGCAATAACTAGTCACTACTTCAGTTCCTGAAAACTCTGCTCGCACTCACCAGACCATTCGAACTTAATGTTCTTCCTCGTGATCCGTGTTAGTGGATCTGATAGTCTAGAAAAACCTGCTACGAACCAATAGTAATATCTTGCCAGACCCAAGAAACTTCTAACCTCATGCATGTTCTTCAATCTCGCCTAATTGACTACCGCTTCTATCTTGCTTGGGTCCACTGAAAAACTTTCCTTGGACACTACATGTCCCAAAAATGCCACTTGCTCTAACTAGAATTCATATTTCTTGAAATTTGCAAGAAACCTCTTATCTCTAAGTACCTGGAGTACCAACCTCAAATGAATTGTATGCTCCTCAGGACTCCTCAAATAAACCAGGATGTCATCGATGGATACCATCACAAACTAATCTAGGTACTCGTGGAATACCCTATTCATCAGGTCCATGAATGCCGTAGGAGCATTGGTTAATCCGAAATGCATAACCAGAAATTTGTAGTGGCCATACCTAGTAGGGAAAGTCATCTTTAGTACATCCTCTGATTTAACTCTCACTTGATGATACCCGGATCGTAGATCGATCTTGGAGAAGACTTGTGTGCCTTGTAACTGGTCAAATAGATCATCAATTCTGGGTAACAGGTACTTATTCTTTAATGTCACTTTATTAATCTCTCTATAATTGATGCACATCCTCATCGACCCATCCTTCTTCTTTACAAACAAAATTGGTGCTCCCCAGGGTGATACACTTAATTTGATAAATCCCTTGTCAAGTAGCTCCTAAAGTTGTTCCTTTAACTTCTTCAATTCCGTTGGAGCCATTATGTATAGAGCCTTAGAAATAGATGTTGTCCTTGGAAGCAACTTAATAGCAAACTCCACTTTGCGATCCGGAGGCAATCCTGGTAAGTCCTTTGGGAAAACATCTAAGAACTCCTTTACCACGGGGATATCCTCTAGTTTAAGTTCCTCCCTTGGTGCTTCTTTCACAAATGCTAAGTACCCCTGACATCCCTCTAGGAGTAGCCTCCTTACCTGAATGGTTGAAAGGATCTGTGGTGCAGAGCGCACACACAACTCGACGAATTTAAACTCCTGCTCCCCCGGAGGTCTGAACACTACATCTCTCCTATGCCATTCAATACTCACATAGCTGGCTGCTAACCAATCCATCCCCAGAATGATATCAAAACCGTGCATGTCAAAGGCAATCAAGTTAGCAGGTATCATTCTCTCTTGAATCCCCATTGGGCAGTCTCAGATCACTTTACTACACACTACCACTGATCCTGTCGGTGTGACCACCTCTAACTCAAAATCTAACGATTGTGTTTCTAACCCACACAATTTGATGAACTCCCGAGAAATAAATAATGTGTCGCACCTGAGTCAAACAACACTACAACACTATTTGAAAGCATATAAATGTTACCTGTCACCACATCTCCTGCATTCTTGGCATCGCCAGGAATCAAGGAATACACCCGCGCTTGGGTCGTACCCCCTGGTAGTTTCCACGCGATGCCTAGTTACCTTCTCGATATTGCTACTGTGGAGGTGGGAAGTTTAATTTCACACAGCAATCTCTCGCCATGTGTCCGAGCTTACCATACCAATAACAGTCACTTGGTCTGCCTCTGCATTTTCTCGAATGCCATCTGTCACACTTAGGGCAAACAGGGTGTGATGAGGTACCCTGAAATGCCCTAATACCCGTATCTTGTGTTGGCCTCTGCCGTTACTGTACCTCCTCCAAGGGCCCTGCCTTGTACCCATATGTGAACTAGAAGGCATCAGCCTCTTCTTCGAGTTCTGAGCCTTTACATCCCCCTGTAAGCTCATTCTGCCACAGTGGCTTTATCCACCAGTGTAGCAAACTCATGTACCTATAACACAACCACCTATTTAATAATCTCCTGCCTCAGACCCCTCTCAACTTCCAAGCCTTCATAGACTTGTCTGGTACCATGTAAAAAGAAAACCGTGACAGCTCCACAAATTGGGCAGCGTACTGCTGAATAGTCAACTGTCCCTAAGTCAGGTTCAAGAACTCCTCTGCCTTTGCTTTCTTGACAGAGGCTGGAAAATACCAATCAAAGAATGCCTCTTTGAAGCGGCTTCACGTCATCTCCACCGGTACCAGTCTCTACTCCTCAAGCAGCTTTACTACTTCCCACCATCTCTCGGCTTCTCCAGTTAGTTTAAATGTGGCATATAGAACCTTCTGCTCATCGGTGTATCGCAATATGACCAAGATCTTCTTGATTTCCCGAATCCAATCATTTGCAAGAATCGGGTTGGTACTTCCTGTCAAGGTAAGAGGCTTTATGCGAGTGAACTTCTCAATAGAATCTCCCAACTCAATAGTGGGACGATCCTGCCCCCGAGAACTCCGCATAACTTTGTCCATAAACTACTGGGTGAAGTGCCAAAGTGCCACTGTAGTATCACTGCCATCCTCATGGACAGCTCCCTCACTGCTACTTCCTCCGGCAACAGTGTTACTGTCCCTAGGATCCATCTTGAAGATAGAATAAAAACGAATTTAGAATTCTTATACCCTAACATGTCTGGTGCAATTATAACACAAAAATGCTAACTTAAAATAAATCCCAATACAAGCCTAAATCTTCTCCCCTAATTTATGACATACTCTGCCAATTCCATATTAACATCTTAATTTTCAAGTTCCTGCTCTTCCACTCGAAAACAAAACCAGCAATGGATTGTCGTGGTTTTCTGAACCCGTCGACTGATCCAGAAAAACACAGAATTTTGTTAAGTAATTTATGTCTCCAGGCTTACGAAACAAAACTCAAAATCCCTATTCTACCCATTCCTATCCTTGTTCTACTTGAACCTATACTCTGGTAAAATCATCCGACCTAATCTGCAGAACCTAACAACCTAGGCTCTGATACCAACTATAACGACCTGAATATTTATAACCTGTTACAACCATAAATACTCTCTTATACCATCATTATATATATATACATTGCAACCCACCCTGACCAGGAAAAACCTAGGTGCACCTGACATTAATGGAATTAAAACCCATACAATAGAAAATTTCTAAAACATCCAAACACTTTACTAGATATCTAACTATTCCCAAATACATATATATAACTACCTATCTATTTAATACAACCCAATCGAATGACAAAATAAAACCACCGGTGACTCACCAGGTCTGTCTATTACCTTAAAATGTCTAATCCCTGCCATGTAGTATGCTAGGCATGATTTCTGAAGGTCCTAAAAATGATTTGTATAACGAGGTGGGACACTTCTCAATAAGATGGATTATATTATTATCAGTGTGTGGCTAGCATGAGTTCTCATGTGAAAATAAACCTCCATTATTTAACTGTATACAAAAGTGGCATTTAAACTGTACAAATCAGTATATCTGGAAATACATAATTTCTGAATAATAAATTGCCAGCTTAATATAGCCTATTTACAGTAAATTTGCCCATATATGCATAAAAGATACAACTTGGACTGCTGAAGTAGCGTCGTCATGCTATCACATACTCGTAAGACATGCTTCCCCCCATGATGGGTTGTGCGACACAAAGGCTAGACTCAACTCGCAACCGGTGGTTCCGCAACTGAGTCAAAACTCACGTTGTAAGTACGATTGTGCCTACCTATGGTCACCCAGTATACCATGGATTGGGCCCCCCTAGCAAAAACCTTGGAGTAGTGCTGTAGCCTAGGTCTCCAATCGACTTATCACACTTCCATGCCTATTTGATTGCACTCTCTGCCCATATATAGTTATGGTAGCACGCTCACAATATCACATATCATAAATCCACAGGGTTCTAGAATCATATATGACAATTTATACATTAAAAACTGTATTATAATTTATTTCATAATGAACCTAATATTCTGTAAACCTTACCCCCAACCATCATATCAAAACTTGGCCCTCGACCGTTATAGTAAAACTCGGCCCCCGACCATTATATCAAAACTCGGCCCCAACCATTATATCAAAACTGTATAAAAATCAGTTTAAGCATTCTGTTCACATATGCCATTTAAAAGTTGTTCCAATGCCACACAATTTTCATTTGTTAACTATAAATAAAATAACCTGATTGGGAAAGACATAAATTACTGAAAATAGGGTTTGAACATCTTCAGGGTTTTATTTATCTTAAACTAATTATTTGATAGAAAATAGGAGATGATCAAGCCACCCATCTTAATTTCCCCAAAAACATATATTACATTTTAATTGGTCCATATTTCACAAAATAGCTGACATAATATAATGCTCTTACCTGTTTATTGAGAAAGTTCCTATGACGTTCCTAAAGCCCACCCTATGGCGATATAGAGCTCAAAATCCTGAAACCACATTTCCCCCAGTTTAATCAACTCAAATCCCAAATTAACAACAATTGAACATCCCCAGGCCCATACACCCCATTTAACTAATTACATGCTAAGCAGATAGCCTATTTCTACCCTTACCTCAATTTTGGAGTGTCACCTAGAAAGACTCCGTTCAAAAATCTACTCCGCTAGACTTGTAGAGAATTTCTCCTAGATCCTCGTGACGACTTCTGATCGTCAAATCAGGCAACGAACGGCGAGAAATTGTAGAGAGAAGGTGAGAGGCTTGGGTTTATATATATATATATATATAGAGAGAGAGAGAGAGAGAGAGAGAGAGAGAGAGAGAGAGAGAGAGAGAGAGATTTATGTTTCTTAATGAAGAAGAAATTTTAAAACCTATTTATAACCCTTTGACCCGGCACAATTCGTCGACAAAATGTAACATTCGTTGACGAATTGCAAAGGGACATTTGTCGACAAAAGAGGGGTTCGTCGACAAACCTTAAGTCTAATATTTTCCTGTCGTTCGGGATCTCTTCGTCGACGATGCCTAAATTTCATCGACAAGACACAGAAGGGAACTCATCGACGAAAACAGGGGATTCGTCGACGAGTCCTGTTGTTTGTCCTTTTTAAATTTTCTTTTCTTCTTTTATTATTTATTTCCTTATTTTTTAAGTTCGGGTTTCTACATTGAGAGCAATGGAAGTATCAGCCATTCGACATTGTTTGGCTAATGACATGTTGTATCATGTCATGGATGAGGATTCTCTAGAATTAGTTTAGTGAAAAATGAAATGTTGATATATGTCTAAGGGTTCATCAAAATCTGCAAGTGTAGTGGAGGAATATTCAGAATGTAGTGATAAAGATATGCTATATGTTTCATCGGGTTCGAAGTGCCTCACGAGTGATTCTTGGATCTTAGATACCAGATGCTCTTATCTTAGAAAATGGTTTGACATCTACAGGTCAGTTTATGCTGGTTGTATTTTGATGGAAAATGATATTTCATACAAAATATTTGTTATTGGAAATGTCAAAATCAGAATGTATGATGGTTTTGTAAAAATCATGTGATGTAAAGCATGAACCGGGTCTAAGGAAGAATATTATTTCATTTGGTACTTTAGACAGTAATGGATATTGTTATAAGTCTGAATGTGGAGAAATGAAAGTGTGTTAAGGCGACTCGATAGTTATGAAAGGAGAAAAAGCAGCAGGAAATATCTATGCACTGCAGGATGTTACGGTTGTAGGTGGAGCTACAACTATTGAATTTGAGTCAGATATGATAGACATCCCAGTCGGGAGTATATAGAGTCGGAGGGGGGGAATGAATTCTTTTCGCATATTTGGATTTTCTCTACAAAATAAAATACTTGGCAAGAATGCAAGCAATTATATCACAATATAAAAAATAAATTCAAGCACAAGACACAAATAAAAGAGTGAAGGGAGAGAAAGTTTAACACTAGAGATTAAACATGGTTCGGCACCAAGCCTACGTCCATGCCTTAGCACAAAGCCAAGGATTCCAAAATCCACTATAAATGCTCCTTCGCTGGCGAAGCAAGCCTTACAACTCGAGTACCAAACCCTACACTAGGGAACAAAACCATACTCGCTCATAAGAGCCTTCGGTTCACAAACAGTTCTCAAAGAACCTTTACCAACAACAGTTCACAAAGAACCTTTTACAAGGAGAGGAAATACAAATGATGCTCCTTTAATTTGAGCTGATACAAAACTATCCTCACACTACTCTCTCAAGGAATGATTCAAACAAGATTAAAGAACAATAGAGTTTGAGCACTTGTCAATGAATAACAAAGATGCAAAGTTCCTAGGTTTTGTATAAAATGATATTTTTCACTAGAAGCTTCTATAAATCACCAAACCTATACTAAACAAGTCTATAGACTTGCATTTATTGCCAAAAACCCGTACTAGCTGTTATTGGACCGTTGGGAGCAATTTCCAAAAGAAACTAGCCATTTTTTTTCCCATTAGCACCATTTTGCCCTTTGGGCTCGTCGACTAGTGCCCTGCACTCATAGATGAGTGCTCTGAATCCCAAAAAATCATCAACATGAAAGTTGTAGGATTTTTTCTTAACTTTCTAGGGACACTAAGATCGTCCTTTTTTTGGACTTTTCTAGCAAAATTTATGCACCGAATACCAAGGGTGTTCAGGACTCAAGGCTGCACTATGTTAGTTGACGATTGCTCTATTTTTCCTTTTCAAAAAGCCTTATAATGACTTGAAACATTCTTGGACAAAAGTATATGATATATATTAAGTCTAATGAAGATTAAAACTTGTCCAAGTGAGTTTCCCTATGAATATAAGATATCTTGTTTTATGAAAACATATTTGAAAGCTCATTTTGATATCTTATATGCTTAGTATGTCCTTTATAAAAATATACTTGACTTTCTTGAGTTCTTAGGACAAAAAGCTCTTTTTTACATAACCGGGACTAAGTATAAAAATGTTCTTAAAACTAGGATGTTAAAAACTTGTCCCTTTGAAAACATATTTTGAGTTTAGGATTCTTTTGACAAACTCTTTGATTTTAACTTTGAAAACTATTAACGTTGAGCTTGTGACTTTAGGTGAAATCTTGTTTACTTATGTGTCATAGTATGCATGCATTTGCTTAACTCTTGCTCAGAAATCATGCAAAAAACACACCTATAAGAGTTACAAAAAAAATTCCTACCTCATACAACCCTTATTACATATAATTTAACAATTAAGCTTTTGTTGGTTGTGCTTGAGTCCTTTCTGAGTGAGTGTCCATTTGATCTTTCCTATTCGAACTTCTACTCAGTCCGATATTTACCTTTGATTTAGTACATCATGTATTCGTCATTGGAACATGTACTAAACATAGTCTGCAAAGATGGGAAACACTAGGAACAACATATATATTAATATCATCAAAACAGATAAACCATGATTATGTAGCCCCCAAGGCTAACAATCTCCTCCCTTTTGATGATGTCTAACCTATTACCAATATACTAATTTTTGCATTTGTGATTATACTAACCATGACTTGATATGCAAAGATAAGCTTACCTTGAACTACTAATGGGTTATTATTATCAAAATAAGACAATTAAACTCATGTAGCCTCTAAGGCTAACAAGATATCTTGTGGCATATGTGGTGAAAACACATGAGTGACTACATGTATTCAAATGTTTGGGAACTGATGGTGATAGCATCAGGGGATAGACATATGTATTTCGTGGGTTTGTCACGAAGGGTCTTGGTGTACTTCATGTAGTGGTTGAGGTGGAAAACCATACCAAGAAATAGATTCTCAAGTCAGACATTGGGGTTGAGTACGCTGGTTTTGTTAAAGGAGTGTTGTGAGCAGGGCAAATCATATGTAGGGCTTGCATGGTACTTTTTGGTGAAGTCAATGAGTATGATGCATTTCTCGTGTGACCTATCGCCAAATGTATCGCTAGATGGGAAAGTTGCAGGTGAATTATGGATAGCTTTGCGGTAGACTACTCAGTTGTGAGTGGATGTCCACTAGTGTACTATTCTAGTGTGGAGGATCTAGGCTTGGTATTATGTTTAGACAATACACTTTTCTAGGGTATAAGAAAGTTGGGTTCAAATTGGGTGATCCTGTGGCAAACAAAGGGGTGATCGAGGACATGACTTTTGCTAATGAAGCCATGGAGATGAAGCCATGGAGTAGTGTACTCAGGTAAAGGAAGAGAAATAAGTGCTAGAAAACTGTGGCAATAGCAATAATGTTATTTAGGTGGAGGTAGGGACTTAGGGCAGAAATGCGAAGAGTTCTATCTTGAGTCAACAGTATCACGGTATGAAGGGGTGTGTGATGTAGGTGGTGCTACAGACGTAGGGCAGAGATGACATTGGTCACATCGCATGGAGTTTCAGCTTGGGAGACTAGTAGAATCATAGTGGGCCCATGTACACTATCATACCACCACTCAAGTATAAATTTGGCATTCTAGTGTTTTATGTATTCATTACTACCACTAGCAAGGTTTCTACTATTTTTCAAGTTGCAATGAAAGGTAAAGGAAAAAATAGAAGGATAAGTGTTATGGTGGAGAAAATGGATGTACTGCATATGTACCAATTGTGTGAGTTGGTGAGACTTCTAGTGTGGACGAGGGTGATAGGATGCAGTGGAGTGATGTATTTGTTGTGTGTGAATGATATGTTATTAGTTGGAAAGACTTTAATTGAGGCTAATTAGTTGGGAACTCTATTGAAAATTTTTGACATGAATATGTTGGGTACAACCAAGATGGGTCTTGGTTTGCTGATTCGCATGGACAAAACTACAGGGAGATTAGTATTATCTCAGGGTGGTTTTGTGGAGAGGGCTACAGGGAGATTAGAGTTATCTCATGGTGGTTTTATGGATGGAACCGCAGGGAGACTTTGTTTTTTGTCTCAAGAGGGTTCTATGGAGAATCAATATGGAAAGTCTACCATTCAGTACCCAAGAACGGTTTGTGATGTCTATGATATGTCAAAGGTTCCCCATGATTGTGCAATGGGGTGTTTCAACAAGCAACAAAGTGTACCATCAATTGTAAGTTTTGTTGAAGACTATGCAGGGGACTTTGGTGATATAAGGCTTGCAATAGCTTTTGTGTTTATTGTTATGAGATAGTTTTATTGGAAGCCTAAGGTGAAGTCTTCGGGTGTTGCATCTACAAATGTATCGGGTTTGATGGTAGCAACTGAAGCTACTAGCGGCAAGTTCAAGCGACATTGCTTGAACTTACTCCATGTCTCCAAGTGCTAGAAGGGAGATGGTTCCAACCAAACGTTCTAAGGTCAAGGTGGAGCAATCAAATATATTTTTCAGGTTCTCTTAAGGGGCGTATAATTATTAAGGTGGAGATTGTTATGTTTTTGTGACTTTTATACTTTGTGGAGTGCATAGAAAAAAGGAAGGAAAAATATGTTGAAGTCATTGGTGCTGTGCAACATGCAATCGTCGAAAAATGGGCCTCATTCGCCAACGAGTGGAGATACTAAGAGCAATTAGATTCAGACTTTCAGAAGTTGTCAACGAATGGGCCTGATTTGTCGACGAATGGACACTAATTGTCTACGAATGGGCCCTATTCATCAATGAATGGACCGGTTGCAAGGATGATTTCAAATTTTGAATGTGAACGTTAAGACAGTTGGGTATTCGGAGGGAAACCTCTGTGGGGTTGTTAAATATGTCATTCCTAGGAATATTGTGAGTGAGAGAAAGAAGAGGAGTGAAGATCATTGAAACTCATTGTATTGTGTATTTTGTGATCTTCATAGTGAAATTCTTATCGATTGCTCCCGTGGATGTAGGTTTTGTTGAATCACGTAATTCCTGGTGTTGTTGATCTTATTATTGCTTTCTTTATATTGTTGTGGTTGTGGAGTAATTCTGAATAATCACCATTTATATTATTGCATTTGGTTTTGTTTGATCCTTTACACAATATACATATTCCGTTGTGCATTGTTTGAAGGGCATTTTCACAACACAATTTGAGTTGAGTTTTATCATGACCAATTTTATCTATTAATTTTTCAATGGAGCTCGATCGAGGTGAACTTGAGTTGAGTTAATATAAAATTTAATTTGAATATATTTGCTCAAATTTGTTCATTTATGAAACTAAGCAAGTTAATGAGTCATTATTGAACCTAACTACTATGATGCTCAGGAATAATTTGATTCTTTTGAAATCTCTCACTCTCACTGTAGCAAATGTGAGATTGGTAGAGTTTTGTTAGATAAATGTGAAAAGACTTTTTATAAAGTTGTCTTTAAGGTTTTTCACCTCTACCAAAACCGACTCTTCGGGCATTACCACTAGCACTAAATTTAAATTTTGAAATTTGAATTAAACAAGTGTAAGCCTAAACAGTCTATACTTTTAAATCAATTATAGTATGTTAAGCCTAATTCTACCTTATAAATGAGTCTATTTCAAATTTAGTAAACTAGTCACCAAACCTGTAGTCAAAGCCACTCACAAAGTCAAAATGAGTCAAATCTATTCATATTCAAGTTTTTGATTCATTTATTAAATGAGCCTTAAAATTGAATTTGAGAATTACTTATTTATAAATAAAAAAAATTATCTTGACTGAGCTCTTATTGAGCCGTTCATTAATTGTAGCTATATATCTCACAGACAATGTCCAGATACAAAGTTTGAAATAATGAATATTGTTTAAGAAAAAAAGTTTTACATTCCCCTCTCATATTTTGGGTACAGTTTTAAAGTCTATTAGATCTAAAGACCATTTATCATGGCATACTCTTTTCTATCTTCTTAAAAGATAATAAAAATATTAAATGTCTGACATAAAAGTTATTAAATTAAATTTCACCATTGTAATGCATATTACAAGAGAGATCCATTGAATTAATTACTTTGATTGGATGAAAGTTTTCCCTTCCTACAATTATAATGTCAGCAACTATAATTAATTAATTTCAAGATTTCATTAATTAAGGGCAGGAGTTGGTTAAATTTTTTGTCTACTTAGGATAGTCTCCAATAAAAGCATATTAAGTGGACTAGGTCCTAGGATATTAATATCAGTTAAGATGATTTAATTAATTTTGTCTTGTGATCTCCAATAAATAAGTAGGTTGGTTCTAAATTAAATTATTTTTTTTTTCTTTTTGTTGCATTTATATACAAGATACAGCTTATTTTTTTATTTATAATTTTTAAAATTTTATTTATTTCTCATACTTGTCAAAATTGGCATAATGTCAAAACGTCTTCTTCTTTATTTTTTATTTTTTGAGAGCAAAATAACACACTAGAAGGTGTCCTTATTAACTGAGTCTTGCTTCCACATGATACCCACAAGTGAACTATGAGAAAATTAACATCACCTAATCACATATAAACTCATATATTACTTACACTCCTAGGCTCTCTCTTTCTCCTCTTAAATAATTATACACGAACCACACCCTTCACATGTCCATGTGCTTATATTTTAGATGTTATACATGTAGTAAATTGATCTCTCTCTCTCTCTCTCTCTCTCTCTCTCTCTCTCTCTCTCTCTCTCTCTCCATTCTGTTCTCTTTTGTGTCTCAAATGTCAATGTCGTTTTAATGGAATGACATGGGTGCTTTGGCATGCAAAAATTACACATTCTTGATACTAGATTTTATTCAAGTGTCAATTCACTAAAAACAACGAGTAAATTCTAATTTATTCGCACTTCCTCATTTTACCTTTGGCATATTGGGGCATTTTCATTCTTGTTATAGTTAGCCAATTTTGACAATTTTGGGTGATTCGAAGTGCTCCAAAATGGTTAGGGGGTGTCTGGTGATATCTCGAATTTCATGCATAAAAATCATACCAAAATCGATTCTCTGTGTTTTACTGTGTTTTCTTAACCAATTTTGACCATCCCAGGTGATCAGGAGTGGTCTCAAATAGTTAGGAGGTGTTCGAAGATGTCTCAAGTTTCGCGCACAAAAATCAAGACTAGAATCGATTCTTTATGTTGTATTGTGTTTTTGTTCATTTTTTACCAAGTATGACCATTCTGGGTGATCATTTGGAGTGATCCAAAATGGTTAAGAAGCACTTGGTGATGTCTCAAGTTTTAGGAACAAAAATCAAGGTCAAAACTAAGTCTCTGTGTTTTTCTTACTTGTGCTTTTGACAAATTTTGGTCGCCTCAGGTGATTCGAAATGGTCCAAAACGGTTAGGAGATGTTCGGTGACATCTTGAGTTTCACGCACAAAAATTGAGAACAATATTGAGTCACTACATTTTTATTGCATTTCCGTGTGTTTTTTGACCAATATTGATCGTCTTGGGTGATCCGAAGTGGTTCAAAATTGTTAAGATGTGTCTAGGGATGTTTTGAGTTTTGTGCACGAAAATCGTTTCTAGAACCAATTCCTTGTGCTTTAACTACATTTTGGTTCATTTTTTTTACCAATTTTGATTACCCCAGGTGATTTGGGGTGATCCAAAATGTTTAGATGCCGTCTGTGAGATTTTTTCTTTTTATACAAAAATCAAGAAACCCCCTTTTTAGATTTTCACGTTTTTCTACTTTTTTTATTTTTTTATTTTTGTAAAATAATTTTTTTAAAAAAAGTTAAAAGTCAAAGTCAATAGTAAATAGTCAATGGTCAATGTTCGTGCATGTGATGCATGCGCCATCTATGTGTGCATGAGTACACCACGTGCACAACACTCTAAAAATGGTGTCATTTTGCATTTTTTAAAATAAAAAAAAAAAAGAAAAAAAAAAGAAACTAGAAAGGCGCCAATTCGTTCCATTAAAGGCCTGTGTTGGTTTATGATTTTTAGTTCATATGTTTTGGTTTTTGATTTTCTTTTTCATAAGCTTTGACAATGATACCAAACAACTCTAGCGTTATGATATCATATTCCAATTCTATAATATCTTAATAGAAATATCATGTCATTTCCATATCTTGATTTGACCTAACAGTAGTTGAAGCATTTTATGGAGGAAAACTCAAAATTATCTATTGTCCACTATGGAATTTTTTTTTTAATATTTCATTTTAAAAAGTTTTGATTTTCTCATAATTTTTCTTAACTTGAATAAAACAATTTAACTAAATGTATTGTAATATCTTCCTATACAAAGTTGCTTCTACGTAGAACATTAATTTTTATTAAAAAAAATAAATTATTTACAAAATTTTAATTTTTCATGCTCCATGTTGTTGCTTATGTCATGTAGATGATATGTAATTATATATGGACATATTAGTGCTCTTTCTTGCAAAAATTTGGACTCGTAAAAATCAACATTCAAAATTCTATCATGACCAAAATGAGACAAGAACATATGAGTCAAGCATGATTTTTTTATTATTATTTATTTGATTTCACATCAATGTATACTAATTTCCCAAAAGTTTTATTTTCTCTTCTACTATGAAGACATTTATAGCTACATTTGTAGCTGCAAATTATAGTCCAAGAAAAATACTTATAGTTAGTATTTTTGAGTTTTAAGGATTAGATTCTTAAATTTGATCTAAGTTATGACTACTATATGGTTTAATTTATGACTACTATTTATGAATTCCACACAATAAATTTGTTGAATGGTATTGATTCAGAATAACATATTGTTCTTTCACACAGGTTTGTAAAATAACATATATGAAATTTATGGTCCTCTATATCTTATTAAAATATAAAATAATAAATTTTGAAATTGTAAAATATATTATATAATTATATGCTGGTAAATATATTACATGTAATTACCGAGTCGTGAAACTGTATAAAATTATTAGACAATTATACAAAATATTGGAATATGAACTAATCTTTATTTATTCTTATTTGAAAAAAAATTATTTTTATTTATTTTAATTGATTTTTAAAACTTCATAAAATAAAAATAGAAAGAAAAAAAAAAAAGGAATCACGTGCATCACATGTGCACCGAGCTAGTTTTAGAATACTGAAAATGAGCTGTTACTTTACATAAAAAATTTTATAAATATATTTTTCGCAGGTAAAGACGGCTTTAATATTTACATTTGCAGGTTAATTCCAAGGGGCCCTTATCAAAGAGGCCCATAAGCTGGTAGGCCCAGTAGGCCCCTCCGAATAGAGAAGGCCGACTGGCCCATTAAGTAGGAGGATTACTCAGTGAGCCCATTTTCTGGCCCAGGCTTGCTTTTTTTGAGCGGATTATTAATTTATTTATTTGTGGTGGGCCTGCCCGAGGAATGAACTGGACCATAAGACAAATTATACATTGTGTGGGCCTGTGGCAGAGACGTCTTTGTCCTCTCACCTTGCTGCCCTTAAAACTGCAAAAATAAGCTTGGCCTTTGGAATGACGTGTTCGGGAAGGCAACTTTGTTTGTGGGGCCATATTCTAAACATCTTAAGAAGTAAAAGAGGGTTAAAGCTTATTGGTCAACTATTTGAATTTGGCCCGTTTACTCCACTCAATTTTACTTGAATTCGGATTGTATTAGAGTATTTTAATGAGTTTGATTTGAGCTCAATAATAATATTTAAGTCAAGTTTGAGTCTAAATTAATTTTTTAATTTTTATTATTTTTATATTATATTTATCATATAATATATATTTTATAAATATATTTAATATGACGTCTACATTTTATATATAATATTAACTTATAATCAAATCAAGTCCAAGTATTTTATTGTGCAAACTTGATTCGACTCGAAAACATCCTACATTTATCTGCTAATGGATTCATTTGGAGAAATTGAATTTATTTGAAAGAATTATTAGTTTTAAAGAAGAAACATGGACAAAATTTTAGGTGAGTAGTCTAAATCAATTGAATTTTAATTTTAAATATTAAAAATCTCTAAAATTTATTACAAAAATTAAGAGTCTTCGGATTCTTTCTAAAAATTAAAAACCTCTAATTCTTTCCATTCATTTTATGCACATCTCTCTCTCCTTCTCTCTACACGCAGTAAGTTGCCGAAGTCTCTGCAATAAAAGAGACTTTGTTGAAACCTGAAACCTTGTTTTAGTTTGATAATTCTAAAATTTCTTGTGTTATATGTCTTTTGAAGTTCTAATGTTATTTATGTCGCATCTTCTCTTTGTTATTTCTCCGGATCATGAAATTCATATTAATGCTAGGTGGGTTGTAATTGTTTCTCTAATTTGAGCTAGCTTGGATTTGCATTCATCTTTTATTACATTAGGGAGTACAATATGTTAGTTATTTTAATGGGTATTGGAATGTAATTTTATTTTTAATTATTGATTGGGCTGCCCAAAAATATTATGTGCATGGACCATATTAAATTGTCATTTACTTATACAAATAATCAAATTAATTTTTTTAAACAAAATAATACGAGTGCAATACACAATAAAAAATGTCTCCACTTATCAACTGTTGAAAATTGAACTTAACTGGAGATGGGCAGCAGCCCATGTTGAAAATTAAACTTGACTGGAGATGGCCGGCAGCCCACCTCTATTGAATTTGGGTTGGAGTAGACAGCAATCTCACCAAAATCTCACAAACTTCAGCCACAATTCAATAGAGGTGGGCTGCCAGCCATCTTCAATCAAGTTTAATTTTCAACATCAATTTTGTGATAATCTTTTTATTTTTTTAAAACTTTATGTTGTGACCCAACATAAAAAATTCAAATTAATATTAGGTAATTTAAAGTGTTTCTAACTCTTATATATATACAACACATATTTGTGTTGTCTTTCAAATCAAATGTATGTTACTTCAACACTCATTTGGAAATTTGTTAGTGTGGGTATATACTTTTACATTGTTTTGAGAGGTTAAACAAAAAATGTCTTGCATAGATTTGCTGAAAATCTATTTTTGATGTCTTTCCATTTTTCCACATTCTTTTTGGATATTTTATTTTGATGGACTTTAGAAACAAAAATGATGAAATTTCATTTATGCCTTGTGCATATTAATATTGAATCGGCTTTGTGTATACTAATCTTGAAAGTTGTATTTAATAAAAACTTGTAAATAACTCATCCTTCAAATACAAATTGAAGTGCTAAAGAACTTCATGAACAGAATCAGACAATAACATTTGAGTCAAGCATAATTTTTTATTATTTATTTATTTCACACCAACGTATATTAATTTCCCAAAAATTTTATTCTCTCTTCAGGTGTAAAGACATTTATAGCTGCAAATTGTAGTCCAAGAAAAACATTTACAGTAAATATTGTTGAGTCTTAAGGGTTAGATTCCTGAATTTGATCTAATTTATGACTACTATATGGTTTAATTTCTTATATTTATGAATTCAACATAAAAATTTCTTAAAATGGTGTTTGATTTAGAAGAACATATTAATGCTTCGCAAATATTTGTAAAATAATATATATGAAATTTACGAACCTCCATATCTTATAAAAATGTAAAATAATAAATAGTAAAATTCATTATATAATTATATACTGGTAAATATGCTAGATCTAATCATGCTGTGGTGAAACTGTATAAAACTACTGGATAGTTATACATAATATTGGAATATGAATTAATTTTTATTTGGAAAAAAATATAATTTTTTTCATTTATTTTAATTGATTTTTAAAATTTTAAAAAATAAATAAATAAATAAAAGAAATCATTTGCAACACATATGCACCAAACTAGTTAAACTACTTCTAAAAGTGAAAAACCAAAAATAATGTAGTCCTAGAAGTGAAAAAAATTATAATGCCAATTTTACCCTCTATCATGCATTTTACATAAAATAGATATTTCAAATGTATCCCAAAACTCAAATTTAAAAGCATTATGCCCTTTCTGATAAACCATTAGCTATAGAAATTCTTCCTATTCAAATTTCGCATTCTCTTCTTCCAACCTTTCATATTCTTAAGAAAGTTATGAATTCCTTCAATTTAAAAAGATGATTACATGTATTTACAATTTCAAATTTTGTTTTCTACTCCAATAGGAATTCTTACCAAATCTGAAAACTAAAAGGCACCAAAACTTTTAGTTCATTTGATCCCGACGATCAAGTCTTCTAAGATCTCTTTATTGTTGCAAACAAAATCGTAGCCAAACCACGAGAAGAATTCTTGATTGCATATGTGGAATTCTCCTTGATTTCATGGAGAAATCATTTTACACTGGTTCTCCATACTTTAGAAACACAAATTTGTAGAATCAATGCGAGCTTTCAATTAATTGCAGTGGAAAAAGAAATTGTTGAAAGAGTATGATCTTATCAATTGACATAAATTGTTATTAGGGGACAAACCAATGGAGGATTTGAATAAAAATGATATTTTAGATTTAATATTTATTATTTTATAAAAAAAATATTTTTAAGGTCCATCATGTTTTCCGATTTATTGCTCTATGGTTATTTGTTTTCTATTTTATTTTGGTTTTGACTTCCACAATCAAAGCTTTTGAGAACTTGTTTTTTATTTGCAGACAAAAATGAAGGTAGATTAGGGCATACCAAAGAAGTTTATCATTTATAATTTCATCGTATTTAAAATATCTTGAGTCATTAAGTCTAACATATTTATTAGATTCGTGCATAGGTCATGGTTAGTAGGAGCATTAGATTGATCTGGGGAAATATAAATCGATAAATGCAACAAAATTTTCTAATCAATTAATGCTTTTTATATTTTTTTAGTTGGTATTAGGTATGCAACACAAAAATGTCTAAAATATCATTCCATTAAGTTTATTGTTCATGCAAATGCATATGAATAATTTTATTATTGATTTCTTTTCTTTTTTATGCAATCTTACATGTGTGCGTGTGTATATACACACAAAGATTGTATGTGTACAAGCGTGTGGATTTGATGTAATTAACCATTGTAAGTAGCATGTTGAAATTTTAATTTGGAGTATATGGAGAAGATTCTGTGCGTCACATCGATCTTGGTCAAATTGTTCATATGCAATAAAAAATTCTAATCTACTTTTTTTTTTTTTTAAATTTTTAGTTGGCAATAAGAATATATCATTAAAAATGCCAAAAGTGACATTGCATTGGATATATTTCTAGTCAATATGACTATTAATAAATTTAATATTAATTTTTTTATATTATTATTTTCATACTTTTTGAGTTAATTTAAATTCATATGATGTTATATTAAACCATTCAAACATTTTTGTTGTGAAAATGTTGATATTGATATATATTTTTTTATCTTTAAAATTCAAATGTAAACCTTGATGGCTATATTTTTTGTAATTATGATAAAAATATAAATCTTATTTTGCCATGAAAAATATAATTTGTTGATTAAAGAGGAATTTGTTCATTTTATTTTTTAAAATTTACCATTTAATATGATAAATGTTAGATTGATATTTAACATTTTAAATTAAATATTTTCACATAAATAAAAATATTTTTCACTAAAAAATATACACTTCACAAGTAAACGCGGCTTTGATATTTATATTTGTAGGTCAATTTCAAAGGGCCCTTATCAAAGACGCCCATAAACTGGTAGGCCCAGTAGGCCCCTCCTAATAGAAAAGGCCGTATGGCCCATTAAGTAGGAGGATTACTCAGCGAGCCCATTTTCTGGCCCAGGCTTGCTTTTTTTGAGCGGTTTATTAATTAATTTATTTTTGGTGGGCCTGCCCGAGAAATGAATTGGATCATAAGACAAATAATACATTGTGTGGGCCTGCAGAGACGTCTTTGTCCTCTCGCCCTGCAACTTGCTTTGTGAAATTAAGTTCGGGATGGCATGTTCCAAAGTAATTGCGGGGAACAACTTTGTACTCATGGCAGTTCAAATTTAAGTACCAAAAAATTTAAACCAAAAAATTGGTAGTCCTTTGACAAAATTTTTTCTATATATTCATATAAATTATAGATTTTTCATGTCTTAAAATCAAAATAAAGCCCACTCAACTCTTCTCCCCCTTATTATTTGATTTCTCTTCTGTTCTCACTTATTCAAATTCTATGATCTATACAACCATATAACGGTCGTGTATGTCTTTTATCAATTCTAACTAGACTGTTTATCTTCCATCTTCTAGCATCATGTGTGAGAGTGGTGGTAGCCCAAAGATCACCACCAATTTGTTCTTATATTTATTGTTGACAATGCAATTTGTTGTAAAATGAAATAAAAAGAGGAAAAAAATTTGGAGTTATAGAAATTTAACAGTTTAGTTCTTTAGGAATTAGATGTTGCTAATCATTTTATTCTCTCCTTTTGTTGTAAATCTGTCTTTATATAGGCAAATACATTGACATTCCAAAGGTTAACCACATAATGAACCATTATGTGGGCATATCAAAGGTTGTAACATATTATCTAGATAGTCATCCATATAAATATACATGTTTTATAACACTTTCCCTTAGAGGACTATACACTATGAATATGTCTCGTTAAAACTTTCGTTAAGGAAAATCCTGTGGGACAAAACCCTTCTCCTAAAAAATACAATCATTTAAGAAATGTCCTTAAGTTGTCGCATTCCGTTATTATGTACATACTTCTTGAAAATTGAAGTTGACAATGTTTTTGTGAATAAATCTGCTGAGTTGTCACTTGAACGAATTTTGCAAATGTCAACATCTCCTTTCTTCAGAAGTTCATGAGTGTAAAAGAACTTTGGTGAACTACGTTTAGTTATATCACCTTTTATGTACCCACATTTGATTTGCGCAATACATGCTGCATTGTCCTCATACAATATTGTTGGCGTGTCATTCTCTAATGATAATCCACTTGTCCCTCTAATGTGTTGAATTATAGTTCTTAAACATACATATTCACAACTTGTTTCGTGAACTGTCAATATTTCTAAATGGTTTGAAGAGGTAGCGGTGATCGTTTGCTTTATAGATCGCCATGAGATAGAAGTATCACAATATGTAAAGATATAGCCTGTTTGTGATCGAACTTTATGAGGATCAGAAAGATATCCAATATCAGCATATCCTTTCAACTCTGACTTTACTCCCTTTGGTTCAAAAAAGCCATATTAGATGTGCCGCGGAGATAATGAAGGACATGTTTTACTCCATTCCAATGTCTCTGAGTTAGTGTAGAACTAAACCTTGCCAGCAAATTTACCGCAAAAGCTATATCTGGTCTAGTGCAATTTGCAAGATACAAGAGTACTCCTATTGCACTAAGATAGGGTACTTCAGGACCAATGATTTCTTCATCATCTTCTCGAGGACGAAAAAGATCCTTTTTCACATCAAGTGAATAAACAACCATGGGGGAGCTTAATAGATTTATCCATATAAAATTGTTTCAAGATTTTCTCTATATAAGATGATTGATGAATAAGAATTCCACTTGTTAAATGTTTAACTTGAAAACCAAGGCAGAATTTTGTCTTCCTAGGATCCTTCATCTCAAATTCTTTCATTAAGTAGTCAGCAGTCGTTGAGATCTCTTCTAGAGTTCCTACTATGTTTATATCATCAACATAAATTGCGACTATAGGAAATCCATAATTTATCTTCTTAATGAAAACATAAGGATAGATAAGATTATTTTCATATCTATTTTTCAACAAATATTCACTTAGACGATTGTATCCCATTCGTCCACATTGTTTTAATTCATATAAGGATCTTTGTAATTTAACAGAATACATTTGCCGTTGTTTTGGATTATATGCTTCAGGAATTTTAAATCCTTCAGGGATTTTCATATATATATATATATATATATATATATATATATATATATATATATATATATATATATGTCATTATCCAATGAGTCATACAAGTAAGCTATTACTACATCCATGAGGCGTATGTCGAGTCCTTCAGAAATCGTTAAACTAATTAAAAATCTGAAAGTATCTACATCCGTAACAGAGGAATAGGTCTCATTATAATCTATACCAGGCCTTTGGGAGAAACCTTGTGCTACAAGATGCGCCATGTATCTCACAATTTCATTTATTTCATTTCTTTTACGTAGAAAAACCCATTTATACCCAACAGGTTTGACATTCTCAAGTGTTTGGTCTACTGGTCCAAATACCTTATGTTTGGCTAATAAGTCTAGATAAGCTTGTATTGCTTCTTTCCATTTTGGCCAATCATTTCGATATCGACATTCTTCTACAATTTGAGGCTCAGACTCATTATCTTCTTTCCATTTTGGCCAATCATTTCAATATCGACATTCTTCTACAATTTGAGGCTCAGACTCATTATCATTAATAATTTCTGAAGCAATTGCATATGCAAACACATTGTCAACAACAACTTCATTTCTTCTCTGCATATTTCCAAATTTTAATGAGATCTCATAATTTTTCAGTACTGGAACCACTTCTAGTGTTGCTTCTGTGGAAATATGGGATTGTTGATCTATATTTCTTTTAACCTCTTCTTGAATGTTAATGAACTTTTTTGGAATGTCACTTTTATTCATTTCCTTTTTCTTTCAAGGAACAGTATTGTTTGCACCAATTGGTCTACCACGCTTCTGGCGCACTTTAGATTCATTAGCTGCTATTCCCATTGGGTGTTTTTCAGGACCAATCAATCTGGCAGGAATACTTGCCGCCGAAACATGTGATTGAGTGACCCTTTTGTTAACTGTAAAAACATCTGGCAATTGATTTGCAGCATTCGGCAAATGAATTATTCTTTGAAATTTAAGTTCACATTGATTTGTGCGTGTATCAAGATTAGACAAAGTTGGTGTGTTCTAACAAATTTCGTGTGTTTTTAATCCTTTATCTTTTCCTTCTCCTAATGACGGAAAAACTGATTCATCAAATTGACAATCTAGAAATCTTACTCTAAAAAGATCACCAGTTAGTGGTTCAAAATATCTAATGATAGAAGGATAATCAAAACCAACATAAATACTAAGATGACATTGTGGTCCCATCTTACTTTGTTGTGCAGGTACAATAGGAACATAAACAGCGCAACAAAAAATTCTAAGATATGATATATTAGGTTGGTGGTTAAACACAAGTTGTGAAGGTGAAGACTTGTGATATACAGTTGGTCTAATTCTAATCAAAGACGCAACATGCACTATAGCATGACCCCAAGCATCAACGGTCAGGATCTTCCTCATGTTAGATGGCATTAAATGACGATCTGCTTCTCCGTTCGCTCATCGCCACGTGCATGGGCATGATGCATTCCCCCGAGGTCTGTTAGAGGCATTAAATGATGACTTGCTCGCTCATTGCCACGTGGCGATCCCATTCCCTCGACCAAATCCTCACCGTTGATTGTTGCTTGCATCCACGCTCTAAATCGCAGCTGCATAGGTTTTGCCCAGCTGTCAGATCATCTTCCCGGATGGACAACCACGACCCGCCCATGTCATCAATCCGAGCCAATTCTCTAGCCCCCACGTGCCAAATGACATGTGGTGCCCTTGATCTGATTTTAAACTGGTCTCCCCCACTCATTGACCGGTTCCAAAGAGCCATTGACCCCACCAGTTCTAACTCGGACCTTAAACTGGTCTCCTTCGGACTGGTCAAAGTTTGACCAGTCCGCCTCCCCTTGAACCTTCTAAACCCGGTTCTTTCCTTTTTTAAATTCCTTTTAAATTCTAAACTTCAAATAATTCATAAAATTTCAAGAAAAATACTAAAAAATCTAGAAAAATAAGAGAAAATTTTTAGGAAATAATAGGATTAGTTTTGTTAACTCTCATGTTAAAATTACGCATCTCATGTTCATTCTTACCCATACATTTACACGCCTATACACTCACACACGCACACATTCATGCATATGCACTCCAACACTCACATACGTACACCACCCTCATGCATGCATGCGTGTTTACACCACCACCCTTATAATCATGCATGCTCACAACTCATGCACTCCAACACTCACACACGTACACCTTCATATTGACACTCATGCATTCCAACACTCACACTGCCACCTTCCTATATGCATGCATATTCATGCATGTTCACACCCATGCACGTACACACCCATGCATATGCACACATATCTCTGCCCTTATTTTACACACATGTTCATGCACACACCTTAAACTGTTGGCCTTGACCAGGCCTAAAACTGGTTGACCCCTTTAATCAGTTCATTCACAAGTCGGTTCGGGTCATCTGAATCGGTATGAAACCGGTTTGGTCTTCCATTTTATTTTTCTATTTTTTTTTTCAATTTTTACGGATTTTACCTTAATTCCCTTTTTGTTATTTAATTACTTCGGGAAAAATATTGAAAAATCACAAGAATAAAAAATTTCCAAAAATGTCTTTGCACTTGGAAAAAATAAAAAAAAAAATCCAAAAAAGTCTTAGGAAAATCATAAAAATATTTTTGAGCTTTGTGTCGTCCCAAAGGAGTTCGAAAAACTCCCGAAATATTATTTTTATATTTAGACAAATCCTACCAATTTCAAAAAATCGAAAGCGTACTTTGTACCCTATTTTCTTGATTTTCCAATCCTGATGTTTTCAAAGGGAGGCATGAATTCTTCGGAGTATGATATGTCCCGGTTAAGAGGGAATACCTATACAGTAGCTTCATCTTTTGATTTTCGGAGAGGAGTAATCTTAAAGGCTTATTACATTTAATTTGTGAGATAATTTTCAATTAATCTGGTACCGTTCGTAAGAACGAACGCGTAGGAGTTGCTAATACATTCCCTTCGTGTAACTGTACTCCTGATCCCGACTTAAGTAATGCAGACCAATTCTATCCCTAATGGGATAGCAATCGAGTGTTTTAATCACACTTCAAAAGGTAAGTAGTGACTCCATTACACCATATTTTCTACAAAAATATTCTTTTCAAAACTCACCCATTTTTCCCAATTCGCAGCCGCACCCGCGTGTTTGGGCAAGTTCGGGACGTCGCGACAGGATGAATAATATAACATTCAGTTTGCAATTTTTGTATAATCCAAAACACTCAACAAATTGTATAACAAATCTAAATAATGAAAAAAAATCATCAAAATCTTGCCACTAGTTCAAGCATCAATTGTACCTTCATATCTCAAGAACAAGAACATATAATTTTAATCTTTTCTAAACATAAAATGGAATACAACCCAATAAGTTAAATATTAAAGCTTTAGGAAAAGGAGAAAATTCAACCAAAAATAGTCATGAGTTACTCCTTGAAACTCAACATAAAAATCTAGTTTGTAATTTAAAATTTCCGGAACAAATTAAACCAGAAACAAATCATTTATAACAATAAAAAGAAAATAACGGTAAAGGAAGAGTTAATATAAGGGATAAGGGGAGGAATCCTCTCCAGCTGAAGCACTTGCTGCACGCATAGCTTGCGCACAGCCATGCACGACCTGCTGCTATTGGCCGAATGCAGCTGCTGCTGCCCTTGTTCTCTTTTATTTCCTATGTTTTCCCCAAAGCTGCTGCTGTCATTGGCCGAATGGCCTATGCTGTTCTGTGCACATAGCTGTTTGGTGCCCCTCCCTCACACTGCTATTAAGCTGCTGCCCTAATACCCTAGCCGTATTTAATCCCCTTGCTGCCCTACTGCACAACCGAACCTAGGGAAATCACATGGCCCAGCCTCTTTTTTAATTTGTTTAGGTCACACACATGCTGCTGCCCACGACCTTCCAATCCTCTTGGCCAAATGGCTTTTTCCTGCACACCTTTTATGTGTTGTGCTGGCCCAATTTAATTTTGTTGTTTTCTTTTTGGCCCATCATTCGGCTGACCCTTTTAATTCTGGTATTTGGTTGTTCAATTTTTTATCATCCACAAAATAAATACCCTGCAATATTCAAACATAAATACTCATAAATTTAAGGACAAAAATTGAATAATAGTCTTAATGTTATCAATTAAACTTTATTGTTAAAATAATGTATATAACAAGGCTTTTAATTTAAATTGTAATAATCAAAATAAACATATTTAAACATCGAATTATGCAATTTTGACACTTAATCATGCAGCTCCAAATCTCTTTGGGGGGGGGGGGGGGTGAAATCCACCCGTTCATTGACGCACCCAATATAATTCACCGGCGTAATGTCTCAAAGGAGAATCGAACCTGTGATCTTGGGGGTCACTAAAGTCACAAATCACCCTTACCACTTGAACTGGTCCGATTGGGTAAAAAAGTATTTATAATTTTAAGATGTTTCAAACTGGGATTTGGACATGCATACCATATGTATATATGCCTATGGGTTTAAACAAACATATGTAACATCATGCGTATCCTTATGTACAATCGCGTCAACTTATCCACATGCAAATACATGTACTTTACTCACTCGAGCTCTAAAATTTCACTACACACCCACTGCCACTACGCTGAACATCCACATTCCAACCCCACATAAAACAAATATTCTTACATAATTACTACCCATGTGCATCTTACACTAGTCATGCTTGCAAACTCAAACTTACAGATATAGGAGTCACCGCATATTGCCATCACAAACATCCAAAGACATTCACATGCATGCATAATCAAACAGCATACAGATACACATACAATTGCTTAGGCATCTACAAGTTACAACAACACACGCAGCATGAGAGCTTATAAATTTGGAATTTTTGAAGGCAAGAAAACAGAAGAAAAAAGAAAAGATAACAGGAATAAAAAGGGGAAAGGAGACGTGGATAGGGGAGGCTGGCCGGAGCAGCATGAGAGGCGCGGTCGGAGGTGGTGGCAATTGGCAGTTTGGGCAAAATGGTGGAGTGAAGAGGAACCGAAAGAGTAGGGGATGATTGGGCAGCTAGTCAAGGGTGTTGGGGGTGTCATGGGATTGCGGGGGGACAGATGACACGAAATGTCTCCGAAGAAACTGTGTGGAAACTGGAAAACAACGGCCCCCGCCCGCCCTTTATTTTTCAAAACACTGAACAACAAAAACGACACTATTTTGGACACGGACGCGTGCTGACTCGCTTCAGAAAAAAATATTTGACTTTGGAGGACGATGTCGTTTTGCTGCACACGCACTGGCGCGTTGCCTAAGTATTTTAATATTAATTTTATTTTATTCATAAATATATTTTTTTAAAATTTAATTTAGTAAAATGAAGAAATACACAAGAGTGTCCTGATAAAACTCAAAAAGCCTAAACATTAGCAAAACAAGGGAGAAAACCCCTAAAAGAAATGAATATTCTCAATCTTTGTACAAAATATTTTAAGATTTAGACGAACTCTACCTATTTCTGATTGATTTGGATGGTCCAAGATGGTTAAAACTGACTAAAAAGAGTCAGCATATTTTGAAGTAAAAGGTAAAAAAAAGGAAACCAGAGTTTTGCCAAATCTGATTTTTAAGGTAAGTTTTGACTATTATGAAACTTAATTTAACATATGATCTTAGAAAGCTTTCCCTTAATTTATAAGACAAAATGCAAAATAAATGATTTTATGTCTTTATTGTTAGAATGATGTTTCTCCCAAGTATTCTTGTCAAATCAATATTATTTCCTCTAGTTAAAAAAGTTTTTACCAAAAATTAAATGTATTTGCCCTTGTCTAACCAACAAATCTTTTGTGAAATCTTACAATTACTTGCATGTTTAAAAATTTCACATCATTTAAAAGTCAGCTAATCTTTAAAAAAAAAAAAAAAAGAACTAGACCATTTCAATGTATTCCTTTTGTCCAAAAGAAATTCGTTGTAAACATGTATTCATGACAAGTAAATTTTCAATAACTTTTTGAACTTAAGGAGACATTATTCTAGGAAGAACTCCTAATAAGGGACAAGATCCCAATTAATTTATATAAAGTCCCTCCTCCGGTTCCCCTAATATGACAACTTATAAAAAAACCTAAAGTCTAAATAAAGCAAATATAATAGTATTCAAGCAAGATATATAGTCACACTCACATGCATAGACACACCCATTCAAAAATAATATTCGTACAATATTACATAATTTGTATTTATATATTGGTTATAATTATAAAATTAATTTTTATTTTTAATATTTCTATTCATTTTTATTTTATATTTATAAATAAAAGAAAACTTTTATTAATACAAAAATTGTTTTATAGTGGGCATAATTTAGTGGTTAAAATGTGATTTGTTAAAACCTATCCCACATGCATTCCCCTGAACTTGCAATTAAGAATGCCTATAAATATTGCTTGAAGGATCAAAGCTTGATAAGGTATATGTTTTAGATCAACATAAAAAAGAGTTCAAGGGCAGTGAAGCTTCCCACTTTGAGTAGTTAAGCTTGACGATCAATAAAGACATCACAAGAGTGAATTTTTAGAAGGCTCTATAATGAAGCTTGTCCAAGGTAATTCTCATATACATTTGCATGAAACAAATTCATATAGTTCATGTAAGTGTTTTAGAATGTTTTTTGAAAAAAAAAATTCCTTCAATTATGTTATATTCAATTTAATTTAAGATTTGAACATTTTTACTAACCCCCCAAAAAAAAACATTGGTTTGGCACAATGCAATTTATTGGATGAATGCTCCATTTAGAGGCTTCAAATCACTTTAACATTATCCTCCAATTACTTTACTTTGTTAGCTCTCTTGCCTAGAGAAAAAGATAATCTCTCTCTCTCTCTCTCTCTCTCTCTCTCTCCATATTATATTGTTTCATCATTGCACAATTTCATTTTTGTCCATTTATATTTATGAAGATGGTTTTGTTTGATTCAATACGTTATTTTTCATCCCACACCAGTACAACTTAATCGATTACAAGTAGTATATATAAATGCAGATCTCACTTTTGTTTTTTGTTTTTTTTTTTTCTTTTTCTACTACTCTTATATTACTATATTGTTCATTTTAATAGTCTCACATTATATCATACTTGTTTGATGCATAATATTGAGAAAAATATTTTTCTCTTTAGTCATATGATAAAATAGAGAATTTTAACAAATACTTGCTTATAAGTTGTGACAAGACAATATTGTTCATTTAGCTATTAAATTGCTTAGATTTATGAGAATCATTTTTTGTACTAATTATTCATTATTAATCGATATTTAAATATTCATCATGCACTAATGCTGGTGCATCCATTATTATTATGATTTTGACCTTTCCAAATTCTTTATTTCTTCGATTTAGTGTGCAAAAAGTCCACCCTTAATTTTCACTTACTTAGTGCATTCATTATTAATCAATCTTTATTGAAAAAGATTCTCCTCAATGCTCTTCTCTCAATATTTCTCCTAAAAATCTTGAATCCCACCTACCCCATTATGCATCCCTTCTCTTTGCCACATGCCTTTGCGCAATGTTGCAATTAACATAACATCATCTTCTATCCGACTATCCCATCAATTGGTTCTTTCGAATGCCCTAGCCTAAGTCATTGAATTTTCCAACATAAAAACCAAGTTTTCTTCATTATAAAATATTGTAACCCCAAGTTTGGTTCATAGAATTAATGGATTGCCATGAAAATGAAATATAATAGGAAATATAAATGAACATGTAAAAATCAAGTAAAAAATTTCAACTACATTCGTTCTTAACTTCTTCCTCTATTTTAGAAGCTTTCAAACAAGATGCTGATCTTGTTTGTTTCCTTTATTTGGTTTCAATATCTCACACTTGTAACAAAAGGTAGGCAATCATTTTTATCTAACAAAAGAGCCTTATCAAGTATCATCTTTGCTCGACCATTATACACTCCTTAATGGTTTTCGAGCATCCATTAGAGGCATCACCCAAATCATTGTGTGATGTCTTGACCCTTCCATTTCATTAGACTTTTTTTTTTTAATACTTCTACTTAAGATTTGTGAATAAGAGAAACTTGTTTACAATCCACTTGACCTCAACTCTCACTTATGGCTAACCATTCATGATTTAATTTGAAAAAGTAACTTGATGAGTCAAATTCTAGATCATGATATTACTTGTTAGTCTAATCGTGCACCCATCAATATATATATATATATATATATATATATATATATATATATTGGTGGGTGTAGTAATATTATAAAACTCAAATTTGACAGAGATTATAAACCTTTCATATTGAGGGCCTTTAGCCATGTAGCATTAGTTTATAACTAAAGTCAGCGTTTGTAGATACCCTCTATAAACCAAGCTCAATACAAGACATTGCACACTATCTGACCTTCAAACTAGTATTTTTTGGACAATTAGGCATTTCTATTTAATAGATAAGCAATCAAGAAGGTTTGGTGGCTAGTCCTCAACCTTGATTTTTTGTTAATGACGTAATGTCAAATTGACATGTTAGTGAAATTTTTTTTTTTTGGTCAATAACACATTACTAAAACAATAAACAAATAAATATCCACAAAATTTTAAATTTTGTAGTCTATTTATACAACTTTTAAATCTACAAGTTTACATGGAAAAAAAAAAAGAAGGGAAAAAATGGCCCAAGGCCCACATCCATTTTGCTTTTGGTGGACTATGCTAGCCTTGGTTGAGCACGTGGACATATTTCCCTCCATAAATAAAGGCAAAGCATTAGGTTGTCCATATATCTCTCTAGTTTCTCTACAATTTTAAGCCCTTAATAAGAACATATGACATATTTTGCATGTATCATACTGACATGAATGGAGGGATCCTAGATTTATCAAGCATAGGTGATGTTAATTACCCGAAGTTGCATGCTATTCAGAGTCTCAGACTCGATTCAGTCTAACTTGACTTGATTATGCTCGAGTTTGATGAGTTTGAATTACTTGAATATCTTAACGAGGAAAGTTTGAACTCAGTAATGTTATACACAAACCTAATCAAGCCTAACACAACTTCAAGAGGGCTAGTATTTATCTTTAATGCTAATTTATAATTATTTTTTGAAATTATTAACAGAGAGCAAAAAAAAAACATACGCAACCATTATCACATCCTTTTACACATGAAGACCTAATATAAGTTAACCATTTAGGAAATTGAATTTCCCAACTAAAGATAAAAAATATTTTAGGTTTAGAATAATCGTGATAAACCCCTTTTGGGAGGGAGGGGGGGGGGGGAGTCATGATTTACATGTTCAATCCGTAATTAGTACTAACATTTTTAATATTCTTGGTTTTCTAAAGATAAATTAATGATCAAACACTTGCAATTGTTTCAAATATCTACTAGACTGTCAGATTAGATTATCAGCTTCTTGTTACGATTCAAAATGTTCCCTATACAATTGGGTCCATGAGATTTAGTATCTAAAAATTGTTTCCCCTATACTCTAGTCTTTGACTGTTCACAGTAGTTGAGCTTATTCACATAGTTTCTTTGTGTTCCCAAGTCATGGAGGCAAATTGGGCAGTGGATCATAAGTGTGGATGAGCCTGGTGATTGCCATGACTCTTAGTCAACTTTAGGAAATACTAATCGTTTTTCTTCAGGTGGAGTAAACATATATATATTTTTTTGGTAGTTATGCTATCATCGGATTTAGATATATTCTTTATGCAAAATTTTAGCTATATTTTTTTGTCTAGTTTGCTATGCTGCAATTTGCTATATGTTTATATCCATTTATATACTTTGTGTGTATCCTCTATTCTTTGGTTTTTACATTTATGTCATTATGATATGAGTTTCTTGTTTATAAAATGAAGTAGAGGATTTCTCTTTGTCCATCGTCTATATTTATGTGTACTCAACTATAGTTTGATAATACTCATATAAAAAAAATGTTCATAGTTTGATAATAATGGTGTTTCCATCTTCAGATAAAGGCCTATAAAAACTGATATGTATTGTGTACTGCTTTAGAATTTTACACAGAAGATTAGCTGAACTAGTCAAATCAAAATTCGCTTGATTCAGATTGGCAACAAATGCTCAGAGCAGAGCCTAGACTGCAATCTGGACACAAATGCTCTAAAAATTACCGCGTGAAAAAAAAAACTTAGGTTTTGTTGCTGCCAAGAATCGTATGGCTTTTAAAATCATTTTTCGATCGTGATCACCTGAAAGAAATCAAATAAGAATGACTTGAAAGATATGGGGTGTACTCCGGTCATCACTTTGAAGACTAAGCTAGGGAATGAGAAATTCAGATTGTAACAAGTTTGAATTCAAGAAATTATACCCTATAGAGGATTAATAAGAACATTCCGAGGCTGTGGAAAATCCATTAAGAGAAATTCTCAGCACTTTTAAGGCCTGCTTTTAGCAAACCGGAAACCAGAATGCTGCTGGTGTCATTTTAACTCCTATCCAGACACAAATCGCTGCATTTTTTGGCTTCCCAAACAGCTCCTAAAGATTTTGGGCATGAATATTAGCCATTAGGCACAACAAAAATGCAACAGCAGAGCCACTCAATTGGAGGAATGGGAAAGCACAAAGGAATGGGCATAACTCCAATAGGAAGAAAACTTTTTCTTCCATGCCAATCTGATCATCTGCTGCGAGGCATGTGCCTAAAGTACTGTAGGAACAATAATATATTCGAAGCAAAAAAGTTTTAAAGGTTTAGATGTTCGGCACGGAAGGTTTGGGTTCCTTTGCTATTCTTTCTTGTGGAGGCTTCGGCATGTTTGCAATGAGAAATGATCCCGTCTTCCATACCCTTATTTAGTGACTGTAGTACATGAGGAAATCAAATGCAATAAATCTGTTCATTTCTCAATCTACTAAGAAACTGTAATCAACCGTCCCCTTTCATTCAAGAGTATGCATCAAAGGGGAAAAAATTCCAAATATATATATATATATATATAGAAACAAACAGAGAATAAACCATGAAATCAAAACAAGGGAAAACGCACCTTCAAACCCAAAACGCAGCAATCAGTTGATAGTAGGATGAAGGGGGGATTTCGTGACTGTGGCTGGGCTGAGGGATTTGGGAGACCGAGATTACAGTTTGAGAGATGAATTTACGATTTCGTGAAATGAGGATGTCGTGTCTGTGCAATCGGCCGGAGCCGAACCATATTTTTTCAGTTTAGACCGAATTGTGCACAGCCCTGCATCGTGCCCCTTTCCAGGGATTTGGTAATCCCGTGTAGAATTTTTAATTTGACAGCCATTTTTTTTTTCTCTTTCCCGAATGAAGAGCAATTTAGTAACAAATCATTGCTAAATAAAAAATTAAAAACCATCAACCATACTCATAGGTTTTTTTTTTTAAAAAAATTTTTTTACAGGCATTTTATTGCAAAGCTAACAAGCAAGATGCTTGAACGCCAACACACAAACAACTACAAAATTATATTTGAAAGGAAGAGATGAGTTATAAAAACTCCTCCCACCCTACACCAAGAATTTTTGAGCTTAGCCTAGTAAATAAAAAAAAAAAAGAGTTACTAAACACTTGCCAACCCACCACTTGAGAATTAGCAAATTTTCCTTGGAATGTTCGAGCATTTTTTTCCTTCCGAATTTCCCTTGCAATGGCTACTAGCAGAGCGAACTTGAATTTTCTAGTGTCGCCTTTAAGATTCATTGATCTCCAAGCAACTAGTTGATCCAAAATTTTTCTTGAGGCCACCAATGAAATCTTCCCCAAATGATAGAGAGTAGACCAAATTTGATAATTGAACTCATAATGCATGAGCAGATGATCCATAGATTCGAGGCCTTCCTTGCATAATAGACACATTGAAGCCATCAACCAACCCTATCCCTCTTCTACAGATTATCGTGGGGTGAATATCTTATTTTCGAAAGCATGCCACAAAAAGTTAGAGCATTTAGATGGCACAAATTTGTTCGAAAATAGGAAATTGGGTACTAAGACGGGACTTCCAAAATATTTGGAAATGATCCACTTGTCCAAGTTGCTAATAGAGAAATCCCCGTCTTTGTTGTTTGCGGATGCGCAACGAAAGCCTTTCACACACTCACGAATTAATTAACAAACAACCAGTGCAATCACTCAATGATGAACAATACTAAAGAAGCAAACACTCAGTAATGAGATGATTGAAAGCAACAATCAAAAGACACAAGATTTATGTGGTTCGACAATTTGCCTACCTCCACAAGAGTAGCAACTTTGATTCTCATTATCAATTATTTCAAGCTTACATTAGGGTTACAAAAAATTGATTATACATGAACCCTAAGTGTACAGGAACCTTAGATTTTATCTAAACCATCCCCTTAGCGATCTCTAGAGGAGAAACCTCCGATCTACCAAATTTACTGGCCTCCAAATTTGAATTACGTGACGTGTGTCGACTAAAACCATCGACAGCTTAGGCCAAACCATCAATGGTTTGAAGTCGATAAGTAGTCCCCCACATTCTGCCTGAAACCGTTGACGGTTACAACCCAAACAGTCGACGGTTATCCCTTTTCTCACAGCCTTTTCTCTTGCTCTTGTTCCTCACTTCACATAGTTTTCCTAGTGTATGCGTTCCACTCAAAATATGAGCCACATCCCCAATAATCTCCACCTTGGCCAACATTCACTGCTTAGGAAATTTGAAAACATAACCGTTGCTTCAGCTAAGACAGTATATTGGGACTGTCTCCCGTTTAACACTTAGAGATGTTGATCAAATCCAAGCAATGCTTGAACTTGTCCATTGTGACCAACTTTGTCAGCATATCAGCTGCATTGTCAAATGTATGAACCATCTTAAGTAGAAGTTCTCCTAAAGTAATCAATTCCTTAACCCTGTGATACCGCACATCAATGTGCTTTGTCATCGCATAGTACAACTGATTCTTCGCCAAGTAGATGAATCTATGACTATCACACTTCATCTGAACTCTACTTTGCTGGACACCCAGCTCCCTGACCAATCCCATAAGCCACAATGCTTCCTTGGCAGCCTCAGCCACTGCCATGTACTCCGACTCAGTAGTAGATAAATCTATGAGCGACTGCACCATAGACCTCCAATAAATAGGTCCTCCCATAAGGGTAAATATGTACCATGTGATAGACCTCCTATCATCCAAGTATCCTGTGTAGTCAGCATCCACGAACCCTATCATCGACGGATTACTATTTTGTCCACTAAACATGATGTCATATCTGGTTGTACCCCTCAAGTACTTGAGAATCCATTTGACAGCATCCCAATGTTGTTAACCTTGATTTGAGAAGAACTTGCTCACCATATTGACAACATATGCTAGGTCCGACCTCGTACACACCATGACATACATAAGACACCCTACTGCACTAGCATAGGGAACCTTTGACATATCACGAACCTCACCATTCGTCCTTGGGCATTGGGCAGTAGACAGTTTGAAAAAAACTCGCCAAAGGTGTGCTCACTGGCTTATTATTAGCCATGCTAAACCTCTCCAACACCTTCTCCACATAGCCGCCCTAAGATAACCATAGTCTCTCTGAAGTTCTGTTCCATATAATCTCCATGCCAAGTATCCTCTTGGCTGCACCTAAGTCATTCATGTTAAACTCTTTTCCCAAAATAGTCTTCAACCGATTCACCTCGGTTATGTCTTTAGTAGCAATCAACAAATCGTTAACATATAATAGCATAAATATGATAGACCCATCCACAAGAATCCTTACATAGATACATCAATCATACTCACACTTCCATTAGCCTATAACGACTCGACCCTTTATAAGGACCAGCACCGTTAACCCAAATACAAAAATACCTGTATTTGTTTAAGATACATAGACAACCCGCCCTAAACAGGGACATACGAGTGTAAACCATATATAATTTCAATGTAAATGTCAAGGAAAAACATAAACATTCATTGAGATTTCTGCTAGACTTATACCAGAGCTTATTATTACATTCTCAAGTAAATCAAGACATAGAATATAACCTGTTATTACAACCCTCCAAAAAAAGAACTTCATCTAAGTTTAATAAATGACTTGAACGCTTACGTAAGCTAAACCAAAAACAATCTCCCCAGTCCCTTTAGCTACTAGGACCGACGTACTAATGGACCTGAAAACAGAGTTAGTAAAATGGGGTGAGACACTTTTCAGTAAGGAAGAAGGTGTTACCATAGTGTGTGACTGTATATATGCATATTTTCATAAAAATTCATACATATGGAACATTTCTTTATCATACTGTAACATATAGGATTTTTTCTGCACATTCAAGTATTTAAATCATGCATATGAATATTAGAACAACTACTAGCTTGGTATGACAATTTGCCTGTTTACCCCCGTGGCACGGGTTGTGCAATGATACCTTTGACTGTGTCCTATTCGTATAGACAAAGCCGAACATATTTTATAGTCTGACCCCCCTGGTTTATTTTTACCAGTAGCTTACTAACTCCTCGTAGGTCGACTATCTCAAGTATCCACACTGATCCCTCATGTATGGTTGCACTATACTGCCAACATCGGAACCGTGCTTATAATAGTTTAGAGTATTTTTCAACCCCATCATTGAAGTTTTTTTTTTCAACTTCTTTGGTAGCAAACTGTGGTTCCAGTGTCATATATACAATTTATAGCAAAATAAAGTAACCTGTGCAATTCTAGTATTTTCATAAATTCAGATAATCACATCGAGTACAAATCGGCGCATATCCACTCGGTTTACCCTTTTTTTTTTTTCTCACTAATATAGCTCGGTGTATAACCGACCTCTATTTTCCACATTTCAGTATAGCAAAATGGAACTTTAGTTCCCATATCTCATATACATAGTATAGGAAATTCATACATTTCCATTTCAACATATATCACACGAGTTTAATCCAAAAATCCGCTTAATGATAAAGAGTCCAGTAAACAACATTTAAATGAAAAAGTAAAGGATTCAAGAATCTCCTACTATAGTATAAATGCAAATAAGTGATTTTCATAAAATTTGGAGATCATACACCAAAATCCTCATTTTTACCAAAAACTGTAAAATCGTAAAATTGACATTTCTAATCGGTAGAATTTAGCAAACAGTTAAATCATACATATAAGCATAACCTAACTTTTTAGCGGTTTAGTTTTCTAAAAATGCTGTTGTAATCAAATTCCCCTTACCTTAAACTCAAAACGAAACTATGTACGGAAAAGATCCAAACCGACAACCCAAGATCCTCAAAACTTAAAAACCACATAACATAACCTTACTATAATTTTGACTACCATCCAAATATTCAATCGAAATTGAAATTAGATCCTTACCTCAATTTTTGGGAAAACCCAAAAATCTTCAAAATAACGATCCGATCCGCTAAAGTTGTAGAACTTCCTCCTCTGATCCACGGAGGAACTTCCGTTTTTTATAAACGGATGTCGAACGATGAAGAATCTTAGAGAGAGAGAGGATTTCTGTTGGTTTAGAGAGAGAGAGAGAGAGCTTTGGGAGAAACTTAACTTTTTAAGCAACCAAAATGGATATTTATAGGGCCTTTGACCAAGTCAAACTCGTCGACAAGGCGGCGTCTTCATCGACAAATCCGCCACACAGCTCGTAGATGAAGCCATTCCTTCGTCTCCGAGCTCAATTTTGGATATTTCTCTAACCAACTCGGTATTTGCTTGTAGATGACGCTCTGAATTTCGTCGATGAGGCTTTGAAGGACTTCGTTGATGAACGTGACTCCTTCGTCAATAAACCCAGCTTATACAGTTTTGGGTCTCTACATAGCCAATAAGTGTCATATAGGTGTCAAAACTATTGTACCACTACCTCGGAGACTGCTTTAGCCCATACGGTGACTTCTCAGTTTGCAGACTAAGTGCTCCTGTCTAGGTTGACTAAACCCTTCTGGTTGTGTTATGTAAATTAGCTTATCAGGATCACCATGGAGGAACGTCGTCTTTATGTCGATCTAATCGAGATGCATATCATGTTGCATCACCAATCCCAAAACTTCCTTGATGGAAGTGTGCCTGACCATAGGGGAGAAGATTTCATCATAATCTACTCCCTTCATCTGCGATTATCCCTTTCCTACCAAGTGAGCCTTGTATTTCTCCCTTTTTATCAAGCGAGCCTTGTACTTCTCCCTTTTCCTTTCCAAAATTGTTTCTTTCTTTTTGTGTACCCACTTGCATCCAATTGCATGCTTCCTAGTTGGAAGCTCCACCAAGTCCCACGTCTAGTTTTTATGCAACAATTCCATCTCCTCCACTATAGCGCCTGTGACGACCTGCTTAATTTCCTCATTTTTTTAATATAATACAATATCACAAAGCTCAGCAGATCATAATCCACCTGAACCCGTGGATACTAGGGATACATCAGAAACACATCACGAAAGCCTATGCAGTAGGAAACATAAATCGTAAACACCTCATTATACCATACATCACAATACCAGAGTTACTACAATCACTATATATAGATATATATATATATATATATATATATATATATATATATATATATCTATACACACACAATACACAACCCAAAAGATGTCTTAAGGTCATTTCCAAAAAATACATGTGACCCTATCAAAACACTTACCCTTCTGGAAGGGCAGATCAACCGTACTAGATCAGCGGGGCTTTACCCGCTCTCCTATCAAGGGCTCCTGAAATGTTTATAAAATTCAGGATGAGACACCTTTCAGCAAAGGAAGTAAATTAATACTAGTGTGTGGCAATGTAACATCCTCAAAATTTCTCCATTTTTTTTAATATCTATATAACCATACCTAAATAGCAGAAACATAAGTCATACAACAACATATACTATACAATACCAGAATTCGGTACCTATAGACCCTATCTATATACAATAACTCCATCCAGTATCGTCTATCCCAAAAAAAAAAAAAAAAAAAAATACAAAACCCTGTCACAAACTTACCCTACAACTAGGGTAGGCAAGTCAACTCTCTATCCGCGAGCCTGATCTGCTCGCCTAACTGGCTCACCTGAAAAATGGTAAAGTAATAGGGTGAGACGACGCTAATTAAGTGGAAATATGCTATTACTAGTGTGTGGCGACCGAGTCGTAAAACTATAACATTAATTTATATAAAACTACATGATTTGACAAATCTGTAAAACACATGAATAGTAACTTAAAACATTTATATCATCAAAATTTTCTATCATTCATATTGCTATATCATACTATACACAACAAAAGCTGTAAAACTATATACATATAAATAACTGTGCTCTTTCCTTAGGACTTTGTATATCATGATTTAACCCCTCATGACAGGGTTGTGCGGCCCGTAGGCGGGACTTAACTTAGTCAGCCCTCTAGGTAAGTCATCATACTCTACACTACCTCAGCCTGGCCGAACTGCATCCACTCCTAAGCTCGGGACTGGCTACTACCTCATCAAACCAGCCCTCTCAACCTAGCATTCTGGGGAGCTGCATCCTCTCCGAGCATGGTTAGACGGTACCCACACACAATCTGAGATATATGGTTGCACTTTATCTATATATAGCAATGGTACCATGCTCTATAAATTGTATCTGTTTGTAATATTTCCACAGGTATCTGTTACTATATAAGTACATTTATATATATATCTTTGTTGTTCTCATTATATTTTCAAAATAACCATAACGCTATAATTCTGTATTGTAAATACTGTAATATCTGAGTAACTGTAGCATCTTGATGCTATAACTATATAATTTGTCTTTATAAACTGTCTGTATAAACTGTGCGTTATGGCATTTAGGAAAACATGGCATTCTGTAAATACTATGATATACTAAACTGAATAAAATCTATATAAATCTGTCTGTTAAATATCTATGAATATCTATATATATACCATATAACATGATATGCTAAAACACTATATAAATTCTACATCAGGTAAATATCTACTTAGGCCACACAAACATTAAAATTGTTATTTTGTAAAAATTGTATAATAGACTGATATATATGTATTTATGAAATCTCTGTTAACATTCTTAAAACTCCTAGCATAGCATATTTCCCTTACCTAGTTTTTGAAAAGCCCCCTACTGAATTCTGACCCTACACTCGCAGGGTTCTCCACTCAACACCCTGAAAACGGCATCTCCCAAAATAAAACATCAATATTTTACTACATATAACATTTCTTATAACTGTAAGGAAAACATACTTTGAATAAAATGTCTTATCCTGAGTTTGGGATGAATTCCAAACCAACTTCTCCAACGATTAGCACTGGCAGACTTGCAGAGAACTTCACCAACAGCATCGTGGTAGTCTCAGATCTTCAATCCGGCAAGAAACAAAGCCGGAATTGAAGAGAGAAGGAGAGGCATGCGTTTTAGAGAGAGAAAGGGAGAGTTTGCGCTGAAAATTCATCCAAAAATTTGGGTTTTCACTATTTATAGAGCCGAATTCATCAACAAGACACGCCACCTCGTCGACAAGTCCTTAAGTAATTTTGTTGATGAACCTTACCTCCTCGTCGATGAAATTCAGACTGCCCAAAAACCCATCTGGGCATCTTCTCGTCGACGAGGCGTGGCCTACTTATGAGCTCGTCGACGAACTCCCTGTGTTCGTCGACGAGGCCCTGTGTAAAACTTTTGGATTATTACGTCCAAAGTGCAACGTCATCGATGAACGCGAAGCTTTCGTCGATGAAGCCTGCTACCTCCTTCTATTTCTGTTTCTATTTCTCTCCCTCTTATTATTTAAATACCATTGTTCTTCGGGTCGTTACATTCTCCCCTCCTTATAAAATTTCGTCCTCGAAATTTACTATCTTAATTGAACACCATTATACACTCTATCATCCCGTAAAGGTAAAAGGTCTACTTATTTTATTACTTACCCTCATTTATGACTGAGGAATACCGTGGTTACATTCTCTGTTCTGGGAGATTACGTAAATAAAATTAAAACTACTTACTATCTAAATAGTACATGTACTTGCAAAAGAAACATTACCTAACTATTTACATTATCTGATTACTCTTGGAACAAATGTGGGTATTTCCTTTTAATTTCATCCTCGAGTTCCCATGAGGCTTCTTCCATAGCATGGTTCCTCCATAAAATCTTCACTAGCTAAATTTCTTTAGTACACAGTTCTTGTGTTTTTCTGTCTAAAATCTGTACTGGCGTTTCTTCATAAGCTAGTGAATCCTTAAGTTCTATCTCTGCATAGCTGATTATGTGGGACGGGTCTAGGACATATTTCCTTTAGATAGCAACATGAAACACGTCATGAATTCGGGTCAAAGCTGGGCAACTGACCCTATTCTCTTTAGTATCTCAAAAGGGCCAATATACCTAGGGCTCAACTTGCCCTTCTTTCCAAACCTCATAACTCCTTTCAGAGGAGCTATCTTCAAAAATATTCGATCTCCCACATCAAACTCTAACTCTTAGTGGTGAGTATTTGCGTAGCTTTTCTGCCGACTCTGTATTGTACTGATTCTTTCTTTAATTAGTCGGACCTTGTCATAAGCTTGTTGTACTATCTCTGGACCCAATACTCGCCTTTTGCCTACCTCGTCTCAGAAGAGAGGAGAACGAAATCTCCTACCATACAATGCCTCGTATGACCCATGCCGATACTAGCCTAGTCACTGTTATTGTAGGCAAACTCGACTAACGACATAAACTGAGTCCAACCACCTCCAAAGTCAAGCACATAAGCACGAAGCATATCTTCTAGTGTTTGGATTGTCCTCTCGGTCTGTCCATCTGTCTGGGGATGGAAAATAGTGCTAAATGCTAACTGTGCACCCATAGCCTCCTAAAAACTCGTCCAAAATCATGAAGTGAACCGAGGATCCCGGTCTGAAACTATAGATACTAGTACACCATGGACACGAACTATCTCTCGAACATATATCTCTGCCAATCTATCCATGGAGTAACTAACTTTATTCGGAATGAAATGAGCAGTCTTCGTCAGATGATCAACAACCATCCAAGTTGCATTCAACCCCTGACGTACAGGTGGTAACCCTGTAACAAAATCCATCAAAACATGATCCCATTTCCACTATGGAATGAATAATGGCTGCAACTGTCCTGCCGGTATCTAGTGCTCAGCTTTAACTTGCTGACATGTCAAGCATTGTTAAACAAACTTAGCTATCTCCCTCTTCATTCCACTCCACCAGAATTATTCTCATATATCTCTGTACATTTTAGTACTGCCGAGATGAAATGTGTATAAGGATCTGTGAGCCTCCTCCAATATAGTTCTCCTGATCTTAGTATCTGCAGGAACATATAGCCTAGTACGGAATCACAGGGCTCTGTCATTTGATATGCTAAACTTCTCTCCCTGACCATCCCGCAGTCTAGCCATCACCTCTACCAACTCCGCATCATCACCCTGAGCTGCTTTAATCCTCTCGTATAGCGTAGGATGAACCACTAGATTGGAAATAACTACTTGAGGACTCTTCTCTACCAATTCTATGCTGAGCCTCTCCAAATTCATTAGAATTGAGTGCTGAATCTCTATAACTGCCAGTACGGGTCCTCTTGATTTCCTGCTCAGAGCATCTGCCACTACATTCACTTTTCATGGGTGGTAACTAATTGTGCAATCAGAGTCTTTAATAAGCTCTAGCCACCTTCTTTGCCTTATATTCAACTTTTTATGAGTAAAGAAATATTTTAGGCTCTTGTGATCTGTGAAAATCTCGCACTTTCCACCATATAGGTAATGCCTCCAAATCTTAAGAGCATACACCACCACAGCGAGCTCTAAATCATGGATAGGATAATTCTTCTTATATTCTTTAAGTTGCTTAGACGCATATGCAATAATCCTGCCGTGTTGCATCAACACACATAAATGACCCTTCAAAGAGGCATCATTGTATATTACAAACCCGTCCTCCCCTAATGGAATAGCTAATACCGGAGCTGAAACTAACCTCCACTTTAACTCTTGAAAACTCTGCTCACAATCATCAGTCCATTCAAATTTTGCATTTTTCCTCGTGAGTCATGTCAACGGACCTGATAAACTGGAGAATCCATCTACAAAGCGCCAGTAGTAGCCTACTAATCCAAGAAAACTCTTGATTTTTGAATACTTCCCAACCTTTCCCAACTCACCACAGCCTCTATTTTACTCGGATCAATTGATACTCCTACTTCTGAGATCACATGGCCGAGAAAAGTAACCCGCTTTAACCAGGACTCCCATTTCTTGAATTTTGTATATAATTTCTTTTCCCTTAATACCTGCAACACCAGTCTCAAATGATGCTTCCTCAAAACTTCTCGAATAGACCAGTATATCATCGATGAACACAACCACAAACTGATCTAAGTATTGATAGAACACCCGATTCATCAAATCCACGAATACTGCTGGTGCGTTAGTCAATCCAAACGACATCACCAAGAAATCGTAATGCCCATATCTAGTTTGAAATCCGGTCTTCAAAATGTCCTCTGCTCTAACTTTCACCTGATGGTAATCTGACCACAGGTCAATTTTAGAGTAAACCTGGGTCCCCTGAAACTGATCAAATAAATCATTGATCCTAGGGAGAGGATATTTATTCTTGACTGTTAGTTTGTTTATCTCCTTATAATCGATGCACAATCTTATGGTTCCATCTTTCTTTTTCACAAACAATACTGGCGCATCCCAAGATGACACACTAGGCCTGATAAAACCTTTAGCCAGCAATTCCTGTAACTGTTCTTTAAATTCTTTTAACTCTACTGGGGTCATACGGTATGGTGCTTTTGATATTGGTGCAAATCCCTGCAACGGATCGATGGTAAACTCAATCTCACGGTCAAGCAGCAAACCAGACAATTCTTCTAGAAATACATATGGTAATTCCCTCACTACTGGTATGTCAGCTTGTCTCAATTCCTCTTTTGGAAATTCTTTTATGTATATGACATACCCTTGGAAACCACCCTGTAGTAGTCTCCTCACCTGAATAGCCGACACTAGTTGTGGTGAGGCACGTACACGTGAACCCATGAATTCGTATTCCTGCTCACCCGGGGGTCTAAAAATAACTTCTTTCTAATGACAATTTATACTAGCATGATGAGTAGCTAGCTAGTCCATACCCAATATTGCATCAAACCCTTGCATATCTAGAACCACTAGATTAGCTGATAATACCCTCTCCTGAATACTTACTCGAAAATTCCGAAGTATCCTTCTACATCTCACCACAGACCCCATCAGTGTACCCACAGACAGTTCTATATCTAATGGTTGTGTCTCTATTCTAGCTATTTTCATATATCCCGTCGATATAAAGGAATGGGTGGCACTTGTATAAAAAAAACAATAATTGTATATGGTAAAGTAGTAAGGATACCTACAACCACGTTTCCAGCTATCTCAGCGTCTCCCGGCGTCAATGCATAAACCCTCGCCAGGCGCGATATTTCTCTCCCGATCTCTACGGGGCGCCTGGTATCCTCCCCGAAATGGCCTAGGAACCGGCACATAACCTGGTGTCGTCTAATAGGATTGAGCCATATGAGCGGGTCTCCCGCAGTGGTAGCAAACATTCTCTCCCAACCGACATTCACTCGGATGTCTCTGTCCACATCTGGTACAAATGGGAGGAGGCTGACCACCCTAAAATCTACTATGCTTTATCATCTGTCTCTGACCTCTACCAGATCTACCTCCTCTCTAAGGGCCTCAGCTGGGACCTGCTTGAAAGCTCGAGGGTGAAGTCCTCTTCTTCTAACTCTGCGTCTCAGTTTCCCTGGGTAGACTCTCCTCTACTATAATAGCCCTGTCAACGAACTCTTCAAAATCCTAAATCCTCAGTACCGCCACTTGCCTATAAATATCACGCCTCAGGTTCCTTCTGAACATTCTCACCTTCTTCACTTCATCAGGGACAATATAGGGACAAAAACACAAGAGCTTGATAAATCTTGCAGCGTATTGCTGAATCGTCATCGACCCCTGGGACAGACTTAGAAACTCCTGTACTCGAGCCTCTTTGACTGAGGCATGATAGTATCTATCGAAGAATATATCCCTGAAACAGGCCCAGGTCATCGGCACTGGAGTCGTCCTCTGCACCTCTAATAGTTTAGTGGTCGTCCACCATTTCTCAGCCTCCACTGCCAGTCTATACGTAGCATATAGAACTCTCTGCTTGTCAGTGAAGTATTCTTAGGATCTTCTCTACTTCCCGCACCAAATTCTCTGCAACTGCATGGTAGTCGCTTCAGAAAATGCTGGGGGATTCATCTTCATGAATTTCTCTATGGTGCATCCTTGAATTGGAGATGGACCTTCCTATTCTCTAGAGCTCTGCGCTACTACGTAGCACAACATCTGAATCCACACCTCCTACATCAGAAGGCCTGGTACCATAATCCCCACTAGTGTGAGTGCTACTGCGTCATAGGTCCATCCTGTAAATATCTAGAACACCATTTCAGAATCCTATTTCTCATAAAAACCTAACTTATTCCATTTAACTAAAACTAAAAATTCTCTATTAACCATCCCTCCTGATCCTAACCCCAAAATCCAATCCTACAACCCAAAAACATGACTTGTTGATAGTTTACTATGGTTTTCTTGAAATCATCACCTCAGGAAAAACACGGAAACAACCACGAAATCCTATATCCAGATCATAGAACAAAACCTCAAATCTTTTCCTATATTCTGGTATTATTTTTCGCTGCACTCTAGAGTCTACAGAACCTAACAACTTAGGTTCTGATACCAAAATGTAACATCCTCAAAATTTCTCCATTTTTTTAAATATCTATATAACCATACTTAAACAACGGAAACATAAGTCATACAACCACATATACTATATAATACCAGAATTCTATACATACAGACCCTATCAATATACATTAAATCCCTCCAGTATCATCTACCCCCCCCCCCCCAAAAAAAAAAATACAATACCTTGTCACAAACTTACCCTACAACCAAGGTAGGCAAGTCAACTCTTTATCCGCGAGCCTGATTTGCTCGCCTAACTGGCTCACCTGAAAAATGGTAAAGTAATAGGATGAGACGACCCTTAGTAAGTGGAAATATGCTATTACTAGTGTGTGGCGACCGAGTCGTAAAACTATAACATTAATTTATAGAAAACTGCATGATTTAGCAAATCTGTAAAACATATGTATAGTAACTTAAAACATTTATATCATCAAAATTTTCTATCATTCATACTGTTATATCATACTATATATGAAAAAAGTTATAAAACTATATACATATAAATAACTGTGCTCTTTCCTTAGGACTCTGTATGCCATGATTTAACCCCTCATAACAAGGTTGTGCGGCCTGTAGGCGGGACTTAACCTAGTCTGCCCTCCAGGTAAGTCATCATACTCTACACTACCTCAGTTCGGCCAAACTGCATCAACTCCTAAACTCGGCACTGGTTGCTACCTCGTCTAACTGGCCCCCTTAACCCAGTGTTCTGGGGAGCTGCATCCTCTCCGAGCACGGTTAGACGGTACCCACACGCTATCTAAGATATGTGGTTGCACTCTATTTGTATATAGCAACGGTACCATGCTCTGTAAATTGTATCTGTCTGTAATACTTCCACAGAGATCTGTTACTATATAAGTACATTTATATATATATATATATATATATATATATATATATCTTTGCTATTCTCATCATGTTTCCAAAATAACCATAACGCTATAATTCTGTACTGTAAATACTGTAATATCTGAGTAACTGTAGCATCTTGATGCTATAACTATATAATTTGTCTTTATAAACTGTCTGTATAAACTGTGCGTTATGGCATTTAGGAAAACATGGCATTCTATAAATACTATGATATACTAAACTAAATAAAATCTATATAAATCTGTATGTTAAATATCTGTGAATATCTATATATATATATACCATATAACATGATATGTTGAAACACTGTATAAATTCTACATCAGGTAAATATCTACTTAGGCCACACAAACATTAAAACTCTTATTCTGTAAAAATTGTATAATAAACTAGTATATATGTATCTATGAAATCTCTATTAACATTCTTAAAACTCCTAGCATAGCATATTTCCCTTACCTAATTTCTGAAAAGCCCCTAGCTGAATTTTGGCCCTACACCCACAGGGTTCTCCACTCAACACCCTGAAAATGGCATCTCCCTGAACAAAACATCAATATTTTTCTACATATAACATTTCTTATAATTGTAGGGAAAGCATACTTTGAATAAAATGTCTTACCCTGAGTTTGGGATGAATTCCAAACTAACTTCTCCAATGATCAGCACCTGCAGACTTATAGAGAACTTCACTAGGAGCATCATGGTAGTCTCAGATCTTCAATCCGACGAGAAACAGAGCCGGAATCGAAGAGAGAAGGAGAGGGGTGCATTTTAGAGAGAGAAAGGGAGAGTTTGCGCTGAAAATTCATCCAAAAATCTAGGGTTCTACTATTTATAGAGCCGGATTCGTTGACAAGACACATCACCTCGTTGACGAGTTTTTAAGTAAGATCATTGACGTAATCTACCTCCTCGTCGACGAAATTCAAACTACCCAAAAACCCATCTTGGCACCTTCTCATCGACGAGGCCTATTTTGCGTTCTTCGACGAAGCCTGCTGCCTCCTTCTCTTTCTATTTCCATTTCCCTCACTCATATTATTTAAATACCATTATTCTTCAGGTCGTTACAGGCAATATGAGTATTCCGTGTTATACATATACCATACAGAACATATTTAGTAAACTGTTATATCATATCTGGGAAAACATATATATCATCATAACATGACAGAACATACTACATTTTCATAAACATATTTCATATTATATAATAATAATAATAATACAAAAACAATCCTAGTAGGTTAGCTAGCTGTTATCATGTGTTACCCCCACATGACAAGGTTGTGTGGCCCGAAGGCGGGACCCTGACAATGGTTGGTCGACCATTGCCAAGTCAAAAGTACAGTCTGTAAGTCCGATGGGTTGGCCAGACTTGGTCCGTACACCAGCGGCGCTCACACACTTCTTAAAAACCACATCAACCATCCAATCTCACACCACTCCGTACAGTGGCATTAACACAGATATCATGATCATGATGATCGTGGACACATAGCAGCGGTACCATGCAAGTGTTAGCCTAGACCAAGCCAACCAGGTTCTGATATCGTATAACATATATTGAAACTGTGATACATGGACATTTCATATCATTAATTGTAAAATCAATTATATCATTTTGCATATATACGTATATCATGAAAATCATCAACCCCTACGCTGGTATTTCACATTTTACCATAGCTCGGCCCGTACGCCGGCAAATCATATCCATAGTACAGCCCGTACGCTGGCAAATCATTTCCATAGCTCAACCCGTACGTCGGCAAATCATATACATAGCACAACTCGTATGCTGGCAAATCATTTCCATAATTTAGCCTGTACGCCGGCAAATCATATACATAGCACGGACCATATGCCAGCAAACATATAAAAGTCTCGACCAAAAATGGATTTTAGGCCTATTTATACTACGGCCTTCGTTGACGAGCCACGTCATCTCATCGACGAGGTTATGAAGACAACTCGTCGATGAGTTCTCTCTCCTCGTCAACGAAATTCAGAATCCCCCAAACCACCGCTTGGTATTTTCTCATCGACAAATCTTGTCCTCGTCGATGAGCTCCTCTTATACCCTCGTCAACGAATCTCCTATGTTTGTCGATGAGAAGCTGAAAAATTCCATGGGTTATTACTCCTAAAGTGCAATGTCGAGTTTGTTGACGAAGTCTGCTGCCTACTTCTATTTCTGTTTCCATTTCCCTCCTTCTTTATTATTTAAATGCCATTATTTTCTGAGTCATTACAGCGCCTATCTAGCTACCCTTCTCCTGGTTGTGCACGACTTTCTGAAAGGCAGTAGGATCCCTGCTGCTAGTGATAAGTGCATAGGACACCAGAATGTCTAAACCATACCTAGGTGGTGGCCTGACGACGTGTTTGGTTCTGTCTATAGCTATGCTACGACGCAACTGCTGGTCTTCTGAGCTAGAACTCCTTTTGTTCTAAACACTGTCATCTCCACCCCGAGTTTTTGACTCCACCTGCACAACCAACTTATCTCTTAAGCTAGGACTCCCTGCATGTTTGCCTTGAGTCTCCAACTCCACTTGAATCACATGCTCGTTGCTGTTGCGATTTTCTAACACCTATTTCTCTATTTTTTTATAAGTATGCCACAACATAGTTTTCTCATCAAAAACTATGTCCCTGTTGATCACCACCTTTTTTGCCATTGGATCTCACAACTTGAACCCTTTCACACCTTTCTGATATCCCATAAAGATGCACTGTCTAGACTTCGCCTCAAGTTTAGATCTTTCCCACTAGAAATGTGCACATAGGTTGGACACCTAAATACTCTCTGTAACGACCCCAAAATTACTGCCATTATATATATATATATATATATATATATATATATATATCCTGCAACAATATAATATTATATTACTCTGATACCTATCATAAAATTCATTATAACATCTCGAACCTCAAGTGGTACCGAGGGTACCTGTTCGCATTATAAATTCCTATGCAGCGGAAAACATAAAATATAATAACCTTATTTACAATACCAAAGTTCTAGAAATTCCCAATATATATATATATATATATATATATATATATATATATATATATATCTCCCAAAATAAAAACACCATACCCTTGGCATACCACAAAATACATTCCCCAACTCAACAACTCACCTTGTAGCCAGGGCAATACCAATGTCCCCTCTATCTCGGAGCACGCCTCGCATGCCTATTTGGGTTGCCTGAAATGTTTGGAATGCTGGGGTGAGGCGCCTCTCAGTAAGATGGAATGTATTATAACCAGTGTATGACAAATGAGTTTTTCATGATTAACATAATCATTAATTTAACCGTGTCAGATAGCATTTCAATATAAACTTATCATAACTCACACTTATGCCTTTTAAAATAAACTTTCTATTTGTGCATACTTATAACTGTAATAGGTAGTTCCGGTTCTTTGTAAAACTATATACATATATTTATATAACTGTGAAAGCTTCCCTTGATGGATAACTATATGCATAAAAAACCCCTCATGCTTAGGTTGTGCGGCCCATGTGTGGGACTTAACACTGGCTGGCCTACCAGGCTAAGTCAAACTATAAACCTTTGAGTACATCTGGCCCCCTCAACCTGGTCTCGCTAGGGAGCTCCTCATCCCTCCTTTGGGCATAATCAACTATTCCACACTCTATCTGAAATGTGTGGTTGCGCTATATATTGTGTTAGCCATGGTACTGTGCTCTGTAATATGTACTGTCCATCAAGGATCATATACTATACAATACTTTATTTGTATATTACTATTTTACCATGATTTTGTATAAACTATAATACCATGATTCTGTATAAACTGTAATACCATGATTCTGTATAAACTGTAATAACATTGCTCTGTAATATCTGTATACCATGGTTCTAAAAAATCTGTGCATAATCATGGTTCTGCTATAAACTGTATATAATCATGGTTCTATAAAAACTGTATATAATCATGGCTCTACAAAAACTGTATATCACTCTGTATTAAATCTCTGTACTATATCTAATATTTCTCATACCACACAATTTTAATGAAACTAATATACTATAATATGAACACGTAAAATTGTATTTTCCTGCTATATGAAAATAATACATATCATTTATAAAACTTTCCTATAACCCAAATTTCTGAATTTTCACAAATATACCACAATTGTAAAATTCAAACCCATAAACACATGTTGTACTTTAATTAATAGAATTTTCAAAAATTAATTGGTGTAACATATTCCCTTTACCTAATTATTGAGAGGCCTGCAAATACACTACACTTATGCTCGCGGCTTTCAAAACTCTAAAATCCTGAAATCATATATCTGTAGAATAATATTACATTCACATTTTTCTCGGACCCACATATTCCATTTAACCAAGAAAATATCAAATAATTAACTATTTATCACCCTTACCTCTTTTCCTAAGGTAACACCTGTAGGAACCTTATACCTGCGCCTGTGGCATTCACACCAAAACCTTGTATTCCAAAAATCCCAATTAATAAATTCATCCCAGAATTATGCTTATATTCACATTACTAGGCCTTTTTTTTTTTTTTTTAAGAAGTGTGGCACCTCCATTTATTTATTGATGCCCCCTCACTTTTGGCGGAGGAATACTGTGGTTACAAGATAATCAATGGGAGATAACAAAAGACAAACGTTAAAAACCTCCCAAAGAACAACACCAACATCCAGCCAAAACCGGGTTACAAGTCCAAACAAAACGAAACAAATCAAGATCTACAAAACAAACCTCACACAACAAAACAAAACAAAACAAAACAAAAGATAAACAGTAAAAAACATAAGCAAAAACCAAAAGGAAATCAGCTAAACATACCTTATATAAGCCGTACCCATCTTCTCCAATTTATACAAACCATTGCTAACTCTAGGGAGTTGATTACTATTTGTAAACAACCTATTCCTCCCCATAGCACCTTGTCGAGCCAAGGCATCTACCACTTTGATCTCTTCTCTATACGAATGATTTATCGAAAAATCCACTCCCTCCAATAAACCAATAAGTTGTTCCCAAAAATCCCACAAATACCACAATGAGCACTTCCTGGCTCTAGTCCAATTAACTACAATATTCGAATCACATTCAATATCGATACAGGTATGGCCCAAATGTTTGCAAGTCTTTATTCCCTCCAACACAACTCTCAATTCAGTTTCATTATTTGAACAATAACTAAAATATTTTGAAAAACCAAATATAAAAGAACCTGTATGGTCTCTAAGGATGCCACTACCATCCGCCGGCCCTAGGTTCCCCAGGTTGCTCCCATCCAAATTTGGTTTCAACCTCCCTTGCCTTGGTTTTAGCCATCTCACACTTTGCATAGTTTTAATTCTTTTATTCACAATTTGCACTTTCAGATTTTGCAATACCCGAAAGTCAGCATCCTTTAACTGAACCATTTCTATCATGTTCCTACTCAAAACCCCCACCCAATACTTAATGGAAAGCCACACATTAGTACTACTCTCTAATTTTCCTCCCATTCTAGCCACACATCTCCTTCTCCACAGCCTCCAAACTACTAAACAAGGAATCAAACCCATCAATGAACCCAGTTGAGAGAACCTAGAAGCCCTATTAAACCACATTTGGACTCTTTCTTTCCAACTTTGTTGCCTAAGGAAAGGAACACTTACCTCCACCGAAACCTTCCTCCAAACCTCAGAAGCAAGGTCTCCCTTATTTTACACATGCTCCAAATCTTCTAATTGCCTCATCTCACAACAATTACGCGCCGAAACTAGAGAAACCCCCACCCTTCTCACCTTTTCATCAACACTCAGGCACTCAAAAGCAGCCATCCACATACAAATAGAAATTTTCTTCAGTAACCATTTGTTCCAAACCCACTTAGCCCAATCAAATTTTGGAGCTACCCTTTTAAACCAATTAAAACACCAAACAACATCATAAACAATTTCCTTACCTCAGTTTTGGATGGTGCCTAAAATACTTAAAACACAATTTTGCTCCGGTCAAACTGAAGAGAATTGCTGCTAAGCCTTAGATATGGAGTTTGATGGTCGATTAGGCGATCTTAGAGTGAGAAATAGAAGAGAGAGAAATAGGGTTTCGCATCTAATGAGAGAGAGAGAGAGAGAGAGAGAGAGAGAGAGAGAGAGAGAGAGAGAGAGAGAGAGGTTTTTAATTTTTTTAAAAGAAAAATGACATGCAGCCCTTTATAAGCATTTTGTCCTTGGAAAAAACCGTTGACGGTTTTCTTAGGTTCCTAGAAAACCGTCGCTAGTTTTCTCTTTAATCAGCTCAGTTTTCACTATTTACCCATTTACTCGGTCGTGGTAAAACCACATAACCGTCGCTGACTTTCTTAGCTCTTCAGAAAATCGTCGCCGATTTTCTCTTCACCCAACCATTTTCCATCATTTTCTTATATATTCTTAATATTATATTTTCCAGTCTCTACACTCTCAGTCAAGAGTAGTCTACCTCATTACTTGTCCACACCTCCTTAACAACTTTTTCATTCTAGGATGCCCTTGGTGATCTATTTACCAAGAAACAAGCCATACTAACCGCCTCCGCCCAAAAACTCATGGCGAGCCCAGTATGTAACCTGAGGCACCAAGCCCTTTCAGTTAGGGTTTGGTTCATCCTTTCCACCACACCATTTTTTTACAGTGTCCGAAGTATTGCAGAATGCCTTCTTATGGCATGCTGCTTGTAGAACCTTCTTAAACTTGAGTTTGTGTACTTAGTTCCATTGTATGTCTTGAGGAACTTGATCTTTCTTCTGGTCTAATTTTCTAGTTCAACTTTCCATAGTTTAAACTTCGCAAATGTCTCTAACTTGTGTCGTATGAAGTAAACCCATACATTTCATGAGTAATCATCGATGAAGCTCACAAAATTTGTCCCCCTCGTGATGCCACTCTCACCAGTCCCCAAACATTGACATGAACATGTACGCAGGTGAAAGTTTTAGTAGACACCTAAATAATTTCAATGAGCTGTCGGATCAACTCGCTTCAATTGAAATTACGTTTGACAGTGAAATCCATGCTTTACTAATTCTTAGTTAGTTGTTTGAGAGTTGGAAAGGTATTGTTATAGCGATCAGTAGCTCCATAGGAAAATCAAAGCTAAAGTTTGACGAGGTTATCAACATGATTTTGATGGAAGAAATCAGGATGCAGTCAAACAATGCCTTGACTTCAAGTTCAGCCTTGAACGTGGAAAGCCAAAGGAAAGGAAGCGGGTATGGGCGATCAAACAATCATGGCAGATCAAGGATCAGACGGTCCAGATCCAAAAATCTCAGAGGTTACCAGGGCACAAAGAACATTGAGTGTTAGAATTGTGGGAAGATCGGGCATTACAAAAACTAGTGCAGAGGTCCAAGAAAAGAATCTAAGGTGAAGACAGGAGAAAATCTTGCCTCTTCTTTAGGAGAAGAAGATGCACTAATATGCTTTTTGGAGAGCAAGCATGAGTCTTAAGGGAATATACTCTGAGTCTCATTTTATGCCACTTGTAGTAGAGATTGCCTAGAGGAGTATACACCAGGTAATTTCGGTAAGGTGTATCTTGGCAATGATCAACCTTATGACATAGCCAAAAAGGGAATTGTGAAGTTCATGATGAACGGGTCCATATGGAAGTTGAAGGATGTTAGATATATTGCCAGATGAGGGATACATCACAACATTTATTGGCAATGAATGGAAGATTTCAAAGGGTGCACTGATAATTGCACAAGGTAAGAAAATTGGAACACTATATCTTACCTCCAATATCTGCATGTCTATTTTAGTTGTTATAGGAAATGATGATAGCAACATATGACACCAACGACTCGGTCATATGAGTGAGAAAGGACTCAGGGGGATGCACTTAAAGGAAAAATTGAGTGGTATACGGTCTGTAGAGATTAACATGTGCAAGGATTGCATACTTTGGAAACAGAGGAGGGTCAATTTCCAGACATACACCCATACCCTAAAGAAGGAGAGACTAGAACTAGTCCACTTAGATGTATAGGGAACGGCGACTGTCTTATCCATAGGCAGGAGAAATTACTTCGTGACATTTATTGACAATCATTATTGGAAGGTATGAGTTTACTTTCTAAAACATAAGTCAAAAGTTTATGATACTTTCAGGATTTGGAAAGCTATGGTTGAAGATGAAATTGGTTTAAAAATAAAGAAGCTAAGAACCGACAACGGAGGTGAGTATGAAGACAGTAGGTTCAAGAAATTCTACTATGAGTATGGTATCAGGATGGAAAGAATTATGCTAGGTACGCCCCAGCACAACGGCGTAGCCGAGTTGGCGAACCAAACGTTAAATGAAATAGTCAAAAGCATGCGTATACAATCAGAATTATCAAAGCAGTTCTGGGTAGAAGCAGTCATCACAACAACATACTTGATTAACAAGAGTCCATTAGTACCATTGGACGACTGTCTACCAGAAGAAGTATGGAGTGGAAAAAAGTGAGACTTTCACATTAGAAAGTTTTTGGTTATGTTGCATATGTACATATTAGTGATCATTTTAGACACAAGCTTGATACAAAGTCCTGAAAATGCACCTTCGTTGGTTACAGTGAAGATGAGTATGAGTATTGCATTTGAGACGATGAAAATAAGAAGGTGATCAGAAGGAAAGACATGATCTTCAATGAAAGGGTGATGTACAAAGATATGCACACAATAGAATCCACCGAACCAATTCAAAATGAATCAAATTATATAGACATGGATAATGTCCTAGAAGGTGTTGGGACACAACAACAAAATGACAAGAATCCTTAGGCGGAGGAACCAGTGGAGCAGATCATAGCACCACCACCTCCTACTCTAACTCTAGAGCTTAAGAGATCTTCTCGGCCCCATGTACCAAATAAAAGGTATATGAATTATTTACTTCTTACAAATGGAGGAGAGTCTGAATGTTATGATGAAGCATGTCAAACAAGAGATTTGAGCAAGTGGGAGCTTGCAATGAAAAATGAGATGAAGTCCCTCTCCTCTAATTAAACATGGGAACTAACTAAGTTGCCCAATGGTAAGAAGACTCTTCACAACAAGTGGGTATACGAGTGATCTAGATAAGGAAATTTACATGCACTAGTTAGAAGGATTCTTAGTGAAGGTAAAAAGAATCTTATGTGCATGTAGAAGAAGATCTTGTATGCTCTCAAACAAGCTCCTAGGAAATGGTACCAAAAATTTGATGGCTTTATGCACATGAATGATTTTCAAAAGTGCAATGCCAACCGCTATTGCTAGTTTAAGAGGTATCAGTCTAGTTATATAATTTTGTTGTTATATGTCGATGACATGCTAATCACAGGACCAGATATAAAAGAGATAAAAAAATTGAAGCATCATTTGTCAAAGGAGTTTGACATGAAGGACTTGGGTTACTTGGAATGCGGATCTCCAAAGATAAGCAACAAGGAACTTCTTAGTAGGAGTACATTAATCGTGTTTTACTGAGATTCAATATGAGCAGCGCCAAAGCGGTAAATACACCATCGGCCGGACACTTCTGCCTCTCCAAGGATCAAGCTCCCTAAATATATGAAGAGAAGGACTTCATGACTAAAGTACCTTATGCCTTAGCCATTAGAGGTCTCATGTGCGCCATGGTTTGTACCAAACCAAACATTGGCTAAGCAGTGGGAGCTGTCAACAGGTTTATGTCAAATCCAGGGAAGACTCACTAGGAAGCATTGAAGTGGATCTTGAGGTACCTAAGTGGCACTATTAATAAGTGCTTATGTTTCGTCAAAGGAGATTTGAAAATTAAAGGGTATGTAGATGCCGATTTTGTTGGTGAAGTTGATCACCGCAAAAAAACCACCAGATATGTGTTCATTATTGGCGCAACAATTATTAGTTGGATGTCGCAGGTACAAAAGATTGTTGCCATATCCACTACAGAAGTTAAGTATGTAGAAGTGACAGAAGCCAACAAAGAAATGATCTGACTTCAAGGTTTGTTGATAGAACTTGGAATAAAACAAGAAAGGAATGTTTTGCACAATAACAATCAGAGTGCGATACATCTGGTAAAGAACTTTGCATTCCATTGCAAAACCAAACATATTGGACTTCATTATCACTTCGTCAAATCTTTATTAGAGGACGGAGTGCTTGCGATTGAAAAAAATTCAAGGTAGTAGGAATCCAGCAGATATGTTGATGAAGGTGGTGACTACAGAGAAGTTGAACTTATGCTTAACTTCAGTTGGTCTTCATGTTTGGAGATAGATGTGAGCACATCATTTACCCATACACTAGTTGAGATGGTGCCTCCGTCTCCAAGTGGGAAATTGTTAAGCTACAGTAGGTGGAGATGTCGGCACCACCAACCCCAGCCCACTTTTGTGGAAATGTTGAGCTACAGTATAGGAACGTCAGTAGCCACTAACCCGGCCCACTTTGTTGAACTTAAACTCCACCTACCATCCCCATACTTGGTTATAAATAGGAGATGTGAGTGTGTGTAATATGTGTGCAGTAGATGTGAGTGGTAGAGTGTGAGGAACAAAGAATGAATTGTGTTGAGAGAGAGATTTGAGTTGAGCAGTGGCTCCTCCTCCTCCTTGTATTTATTCTCTCAATTTATAATGAAATTGGTGTGCTCCATAGACGTAGGTCAGATTGGACCGAACCACGTTAAATTTGGTGTTCCATTTTTGATTGTTTATATTTGCTTGTGTGTGATTATTGCTCCAAGATCTCCTGTAGGGACCCTACCACTTGCATCACTTCTGAAAGTGAAGTCTCCACTGCTAATAATTGATCTCCTAAAGAACTAGCTCAACTTGCTACGAATTTGGATGCCTTATTCCTTCAGCAACAAATAATTCTCTCTGCGACTTGTAGAGATTTTGAAGAAGAAAATGACAACTATTATTGGGTGTTGCTACTGCTGGGATATTGCTGCCGCTACTGGTGTTGCTGCCGCTCTTGGTGTTGCAGCCGATAATTTCATTATCACAAGAAATAACATGTTGCCAATCTTCATCATTGCATGACATAACTTTACTTTACTATAATAAAATTAAGTCATAATGATTAACATTGATAAAATTTTCTCAATTCCCTCAAATAAGTTGGAAGTTCTATGTAAAGTTTAACAATACACAATGTCATTAATTATATTATTAGTAAATTTTTAGTTTTTATTTTACATGATCTTATATGTGTTAGGCCTATGAGTGAAAATTAAAGTTGTATTAACAAATATAAATACTCTCATGAACTTGGGATATATACTCATGAACTTTGTAGTAGCTATTTCTGACGCCATGATAAATGCCGAGGATAATTGCATTATAAATAATGTCAACAACTCTATTATTTGTTTGAATATTAATTGGAACAACAAAGAGTAAGGGTGTGTAGCTTGATACATGCCTTCTCCCTTCCCTGTGGCTCTTAATAGTCACAGGCCTGTGATACATAGCATCAATCATACCAGTAGGTTACTACACTGTGAGATCATTATTTCTTGACAAGACCATATTGGACAAGCTATGGTTTAATTTCCTTTTTGGGAAAAGAAAAGCACCTTTCAATAATAAATTATTCCAAACTTATTGGATGTAGGAAATTCCATGAGATTACTTGAAGGAATGTCTCCTCCACGTTCCTACCATGCTGCTGCTGCTGTTGCCGCAACTATGCTACTTTGCTTGTTGGCGTCACAACACCCATCAGGTACATAAATTATATATGCTTCATTTAGACATGTAGTTTGAACCCCCCCAAAAAATAAAAATAAAGAGCTTCATTTGGATGATCTACTCATGATCATAGGTACACTTACAAGAACACAAGCATATGAAAACGATCTTCTTCTAGCCTCTTCTATTTCGATCTTACCCTCCTTCTCTCTCTCTCTCTCTCTCTCTCTCTCTCTCTCTCTCTCTATATATATATATATATATATATAAATGAAGAATCAAAAGCAGAAATATGATAACTTTGTTTTTGCTAAATATACAAAGAATGCAACAAGAACTATCATTGCAGGCTGTTTTGGAACGGACAACGTGATAAATAGCACAAATTGGAGGAATCTCAGCGGCCAGATGCACTGGGATGGCCTATTGGATCCTCTCAATTCCGATCTCCGGCGGTACATAATTCACTATGGTGAAATGGCTCAGGCAACCTATGACGCCTTCAACACTGAAAAAGCATCCCCTTACGCCGGAAGCTGCCATTACACCAAGAAGGACTTATTTAGCAGGGTGGGCTTAGATGTGGGGAATCCCTACAAGTACAATGTGACCAAATTCATTTACGCGACGTCGGAGATCCCAGTGCCTGATGCCTTCATCTTGAAGCCAGTGTCGAGGGAAGCATCGAGCAAGGAGTCTAATTGGATTGGGTACATTGCAGTGGCCACCGACGACGGGGTCGTGGCGTTGGGGAGGAGAGATATTGTGATTGCTTGGAGAGGGACAGTGCAGACACTGGAATGGGTTGATGATTTGGAGCCCAAATTGGTTTCAGCTCCAAAGTTATTTGGAAATCAAAGTGGTAATCCTAAGGTGCACCATGGCTGGTACTCCATTTACACATCCAATGATTCCCGGTCCTCCTTCAACCTCTCCAGTGCTAGAGACCAGGTGAGTTTGTGTTGTATGTGTGTCTATGATCACATTCTTTCGAACCCCACTGTATGTTAAACATACACACAAATTTTGATTTTCAAAATATGGAAATATGTTTTCAAAGTAAGCTATGGTGCAAACAATGTTTTAACTTTCCAAGGGAATAGGAATAAATCACAGATATATATATATATATATATATATATATATATATATATGTATATACATATATCCATAAACATACACTAGCTGAGGGGCACTGGCACGCGTGGTGCGTATATCCATGGCTTTTAAACGATATTTGTAACAAAATAAATAAATTAATAAATAACTTTTTAAAAATAGTGAAAAAAATATATTTAAAGAAAACTATTATTTTATGATAGTTATGGGTGAGTAGTATGAGGTACTTTTGAAATATTTATGAGTAGTTATAGGAACATTTTAAAAATATTCATGAGTCGTTGTAGGAGCTTTGGAAATATTTCGGGGTAGTTATAGGGGCATTCTAGGAATCTTAAAAACTAGAGGAAGAAAGGAGAAATCACCTTTCTAATAGTATCCTCTTCTCCTTCTCCATAGAAAATTAATGAAAAATCCTTTTTCTTTATATTTCTTGTATACCTTGCTTTCAAATTCAAAATTGTATTTGAAAACTTAATGAAAGGGGCGGAGTAGATAGATAATTGATATGTTAGAAATAGTTTGTCTTTATCACACATTTTGCATCTGAAAACCTAGTTCTAAGTTTACTCAAAGACTCTTGTATATATCATGGCAGTGAACTAATTCATAAAACAGGTTCAAATTTTTGACAGATTCTGTTTTCTCACAGTTATTCATAATACGCTAAATCGCAGGTTTTTGATGAGGTTAAGAGACTAGTGGAGGAATTGAAGGATGAAAATATTAGCATAACCGTGACAGGCCACAGCTTGGGTGCTGCACTTGCAACCCTAAATGCCATCGACATAGTTGCCAATGGACTGAACCAGCCCATTGACCAGCCCGACAAGGCCCGTTCTGTGACCGCCTTTGTCTTTGCGAGCCCTCGCGTTGGAAACTCAGACTTACAAAAGTTATCTACTGGGTTGAATAGTCTTCGAGTCTTGCGCATTAGTAACTTCCTGGATATTGTTCCCCACTATCCATTCTTTGGCTACTCTGATGTGGGTGACGAGTTGCCGATTGACAACCGAAAGTCAAACTACTTGAAGAGTCCTGGAACTGTGTCAAATTGGCATAACCTGGAGGCTTACCTTCACGGAGTTGCAGGAACACACGGAAACGAGAGTTTCCAATTGGAAGTTGACAGAGACATTGCACTCATAAACAAATCCCAGGATGGTTTAAAAGATGAATATCTTGTGCCAGTTGCCTGGTGGTGTGAGGAGAATAAGGGTATGGTTCAACAGGAGGATGGTTCTTGGAAGTTGATGGATTATGAGGGGGATTATGATGATTCTCATTTTTGAATGGAATCATTTAGGGCAGAGAATGTCTTCTGAGGTTGCCGTAGCTAACCAACTAGTACTAAGTTTGATTCGTTTTGGTGTTTCTTCTTAGTTTAACTTTATTAGTTGTTTAATGTTTGGTTGCTATATATCAGTTCAATGGAAGTGCCGAGTCACTTGCTGTAACAGTAACATATCACCAGAGTGTAAGAGGACTCGGGAAATAAAATACATGCATATGCATTTCTAATATAGTGTTTCAGCAATGCATACCAAAGTATTAGCATCATTTTATAATGATCAATGAAATTGGTCGCTGGTCGTGATCCTTACCTAAGGGGAACTTTCTTGTAGAAGGGCAACTCTGCCGTTCCAGCAACTAATGTTGGGGGAAATCATTACCTACTAATTAATGTTAGGACAAATATATAGATGTGTGTGTATATATATATTGGGATGATTCAGCAGTCATGGTACAAGGGCAACTCTGCTATTCCAGGGAAAGGAGGTTGGGGCATCCTAATATTGAAGTTGTGTTTTTTAGGATTATACTTAATTAATTTAAATATATCAAGACATCTCCATGGTGCATTTTACTGATATTTTTTCTTTCGCAAATTAGTATTTTTTTTTTTTTTGATAATCGGGGACTCTAGCTACCATTACGCCACTTTATACACTATGGTGCGGTACCAAATCCGCCGGAGTGAAAGCGGCTTGCCCATTCACGCATCCTTTGTAATTCACCAGAGTAAACTCTTAAGGGGGAATCGAACCCGTGACCTTGAGGTCACTAAAGTTACAAGTCATCCTTACCACTTGAGCCAACCCAGCTGGGCGCAAATTAGTGTTTGTTTACTTCCGCTCTTCGTTAACTTTTTGTAGCATGAACAACGACTAGACTGAAAAATCGGTCTTGCATAACTTAAGGCATTTAGCCATCTTCACTTCAAGAAGCTTTGCGGAGTGTTTGCTATGTGATTATAATTTATTAAATTGAATTGAGTATTGTAATTTTACAAATTTTGATTTAAAATTATATATATTTGGACTTGGATTTTCATAGTATAAAGATTATGGGGAATGTTTGGGAGATGCTGTTGAAGTTTTGATAGCCTATACAGGAGCCAATTTAAATTTTGTGATTTAAAAGAACTTGAATTTTTCTTAGAATAGTTATGTACTTTATTAATTTTATTCACAATCTATTTATGAAATAAGATCTAGTGTATAGCACGAGGTACCTAGTATTTATTTATACAATAATTAATTTCTAAACTTCAAACTTTGAAAGATATATATTCACTTGTAAATTCAAGATTTTGAAATAAGAATATAAATCACAATTTGTAAAAAATATGGTAATTGCTTACATCATGCTCCTAGCTTAAATTAATGTTTGTATGCGCAATCGATGAAGTAAGAAACAATTTGATGGAGCTCTCATTCAAAAGTCAAATGAATGTTTCTCAAAGCATAACATTCAAAATACTTCAGGATAGATAGTTGATAATTACAACAATGATCAAAACATTAAACAAAATAATAATAATAATAATAGTTGCTGAACCCATGACACCCACCAAAAAAAAAACGCAGTTTCATGGCCATGGTCAATTAATGTAATGCACCTTAACAAACAACAACCTCGTACACGCCAACAACTTTAATCCAATGCAGGAAGCAATAAATAAATTGAATCATCTAGAATACAATGAAGCATTTTACATCAAATAATCTAAGGCTAAAACTAATATGAAAGAATACACATCCACAACAGTTGGAATTGATGTATTCCCAGAATTACAACCGATCCTTACTGGTTAGATTAGCACCCCCTCAGGCTACCCATGTAATACAACAATGAATATAACATTTGCGTACAATTTCAATGCTTCTTCAATAAGTAAATATGCACTGATACGCACAAACAATAACCAATGCACTCACAAATAATAGTATTTAATGCTCAAGTGGGATATTGAAAATTTAATTCAAGATAATATGTTCACCAAGTGAATATTCAAGGTTACTTCAAAATCATAATCAAGTATCACACAAATATTTTATCAAATATAATTACAACAGATACTTAGAGTTTATAGATTTATCAAATGAAGTTTGCAAGCCTTCGAATTTGGCAATAAGGATGCCAAGACTCAGAAGCCAAAAACATGATTTTCCCAAACAAATATTTATATGTGAAATATTGTGGGAAAATCACACAAGCAATTACTCTCAAAAAGATTTTCAAGACGTATGGTATTGTGAGAGTATTTTGCCAAGGAAAATGATTTTGAATGATGCACAATAACACAATCAAATTTTCCTACACCTTACAATTGATCGCAAGTTAGGAGAACAAGAAAAACAAACTGTCTATTTCAAAATGATATTTGCTAATAACTATGTAAGAGAGTATATAAAAAATATGCTTGTAATATTGAGTATATAGAAAAAGGAGTATAAAAGATTTGAGAGAATTTTAACCAATTACTTTTGCTAATTGCATCCTAATCAAGGCATTTGAGGGGGTATATATAGATATCCCTCAAATTTTGACCGTTGGGGACCTATTGGGGATTTTGAAAAAAGTTTAATTAAAAGTTAACCCCAATTACCCTTAATTAACCATGGTAAACATAAGGCAACCTGAGAGTTTCAGTCGCCCGATCCTTAGGGACGGTCGCCCGAACCGACACAGAGAAAGGTGACTTTTTCAAGTTTGGGTGGTTGGGTCAAGGCGATTTTCCAAAACATTCGAGGTTTGGTTGCCCGGTGAGTAGTTTGGTCTGCCGAACTTCATAATTCGCTCGACTGAGCCTTTTTGAACTAAGCGTTCAGTCGCTCGGGAACAGTGAAAAAGTACCTTTTAAACATTCAATTGATCAGGGATAGTTAGTTCAATTTAAGTTCGGTCGGCTGAGCAAAGTCAAAATTTGACTTTCTGGTCATTCGATCTACTAAGACGTTTATAGCGCGATGGTTCGGTTGACCGAGGTCTTTCGAAAAATTTTCTTCTTCTTTTGACCATATATGATTTAATCCCTATTTGTATATGTTTGAAATTTTGGCTTAAGGGACTTAGTTATGATGTGTCCTATGGTCAATGATGGCCTTGAGAATTAATGCCAAAAATCCGACGTCAGTCGACCGAATCTATGGTCTTGAGCATTAAACCCTATCATGCATGAGATGCAGTTATTACAGACCATAAAAAAACTTATTACAATTACAATATAACTTGAAATAAAAACAAAAGAACGTCTCTCTCTCTCTCTCTCTCTCTCTCTCTCTCTCCATCTGTTTTGATAATGAAAAATACTCTTGGTACTGATGGTTGTATTAAGAACTGCATGCAGGTTCACCTTGTGCGTGCTTCAGGACTAAAAGACTTATCATGATGGCGTGCGGTGTTCGTGCCGATGAATGAAGAATCTTATGATGCATTTGTATTTATTATTTAGTTTCTTCATTCTAGGATGTAATTTTATTATGGACTGTACACTCATATGGCTTGTAATAATTTGCATCATGCATGATAGGTAGGTATGCTTAAATCGACCTTAGTTGGACATTAGGTACCTACACGGACCATAGAAAGACCTTAGGGTTTTCCTACCGGACTTTTTCAGTATCTTAAAATTAGACCCCAAGTGCCCCTAGGACACTCACACTTTCACATATATTTGTTAGGCACTAAAATAGGGTTTGATTGTGTCAAGACGGGACCGAAATGCACACACGATGCACTTTTGGTTGACCAGCCAAGCCAATTCATTTTGGCCTGGTCGACCGAGATATCCCGGGTCAAAGTTTGACCATTCAGTCGACTAGCAAAGGTAGTTCAAAAGTCCCAGGTCGACCGAAGCTCCTTTGGGTCAAAGATTGACCACTCGGTTGACCGAAACTGGTAGTTTAAAAGGCCCTGGTCGACCGAAACCCTCCTGGGTCAACAATTGACCATCTAGTCGACCGAGAGCTTTTGTACTACAACTACCTGGTCAATCGAGGGTCCTTGGGAGCTGCCTCAACGGTCTGGTCGACCGAACCATTTAGTTTAAAATCTCCTGATCGACCGAACTGCGCTAATTTGAAAAATCGCCTATCCCGGTCGACCGACCATTTAGTTCATTTTTCTTCTGGTCGACCGAACCTAGAAAAATTGCCCTTGACATATATATATGGTCGACCGAGCCTTCAGTTCAAAATCCTCCTGGTCGACCGAACCGTTTGTGTCCTGGTCGACCGAAACCTTTCTGGTCGACCAGACCTCTCGGGTTGTCCTGATTTTTACCGCGGTTAAACATATTTTAAACAGGGTTAATTATTTTAAAATGATTTAAAACTTTCTTAATAATGCCTAATAGGTCCCCAACGGTCAAATTTTCAGTATGTCTATATATACTCTTTCATTTGGTGGATTAAACAAGGATTAGCAAACTTGATTAGGGCAAAACTCTCTCAACTCTCAAAACCCTATATTAGCCAAAAACTTCTTGCAAATACTCACATACTCTTCAATCTTTATTTCTCTAAGCATTGTGAGTATTTCTATAAGGCTATAGTGTGTAATCTCTCGAGCTAATACTTTCTTTTGGTATAAAGTTTGATTGATTTTATTTGAGAGTATAGCCTAAAGTTCTTCCACAGATTTCATTTGATAAATCTTGTGTGGGAAGACTTTGAGGGTTGTGGTTCTTGCATTGTTGTTGCAAGATACCTAAACCTAAATTTTGTGTGCAAAAATCTTTTTGTGAAAAGCTAATCTTTCAAACAACTCCATTGCGCTTTAAACATTGAAATATCGTATTGAGTTTGTTTGATCTATTTTGCTTAGAATATTTGAAACCCTGATCTGATTTTGTGATATTCAAATATTGTGTTTCAAATCTTGCTTAGATACACACTCTAGATCTTGATTGATTATCATACTTGATTGAGTGTTTTGCACACATTAGAGCACTGAGCATATCTACATATCATTAGTGCTTGCTTTATTGATTGAGCTGTATTAGTGCACACATCTGCTTTTCTAGAAGCATATTTCCGCGTACAAATTTTATACACATTTGTTGTATTCCAGGCATGGGCCTGAAGAGGGAGACTAGCCCTGGAATAGTCCCGGATTGGCTTAGACCCGGTTAGGAAAACTAGGTGCGTCGTCCTGTTAAGGCGTGTAGGTTGAGGTCAGCCCCGCTAATTGACTTGGTTAAGGTTGAGGTCAGCCCTGTGTTAATTTGACTTGGTTGTAAACGGTGCCGCTCTACCCTTAAGTGAGCTATTAGTGGAATCCTCTGGCTTGTGAGTTAGAGGCGGGGACGTAGGCATTGTTGGCCGAACCTCGATAACATATCGTGTGTGTTCATTTACATTTCCGCAATTTACTTACTGCACGTGTATGTTATATTGTGAATGATTAGGTTTACATTTGCATAAACAAACCCTAGGTTAAGTAATACTGTTTATCTGGTTTAACCTTGGCAATAAATTTTAAAATACCAATTCACCCCCCCTCTTGGGATTGCACCAAAGCTAACAGTCATGCTCTGTGTTAACCCTATGGGTTATCCTATTTTGATTATGACAAATACTCCGGTATTTAAAGGTTGCTGAGTGTGTGTGCAAGTTTTCATTGATAATATCATATGATGGCAATCAGAGACCCGAAGAAATATGAAGACCCTTATTGCTTTTAAGTGTTGTATTTTTTCATTCAATTGGGTTTGTAATAATAATTTATTCTAAGGTCTATAATAATATGCATATCATGCATGTAGGAACTACAAGCTCAAAAGCCTTAGAATGACCCTAGGTCCCTGCATATAATTTGGAAATCGAAAGACCTTAGACAAGACTTGACTGACGCCGAGTTTTTTAGGCTAAGTTAAAATGCCTAAAACCTTGGAAAAGACTCTAGGTCTTGTATGATCTATTTGTTATCATCAAAAAGGGGGAGAATGTTGACCTTATAGGTCATACTCGATTTTGATTGTGATAAATATTCAGGTATTTAATGTCTATCAAGTTTGTATGCAGGTTCATATTTACAAGATCACTTAATGGCATGAGAAAACTTAAAGTCTAAAGAACCACAAGATTTATTCTTGTTGTAATTTATTTTATGCTCATTCAGGTCTGTAATAGTAATAGAGGAAAATGTTTGTAATAATCACTGCATATTATGTATGTAGATGTAATAAGCTCAACGGTCTTAGAATGACTCTAGGTCCCTACACATCACTTGGAAATCGAGAGACCTTAGTCGATCGACTGACGCTAGGTTTTTTAGGTTAGGTTAAAATGCCTAAAACCTTAGAAAAAACCCTAGGTCCCTTCACTAGCACTTAAGAAAGTCCCCATTATCACATATATCATCAGGGGAATTAATTGAAGTAAAGAAGGACTTAGAGAGTTGAATTGGCGAGGCTTCGTGCAAATGAACCATTGTGTTCAAAACACTTTGGGTGACTGAACCATTGACCAATCAGAAGGTTGACTTGGTCATGGGTGACCTAACCAAAAGGGATGTACTGTCCTCAGTCAATTGAATCATAATTCTGACTTTTCCCACCAACTCGGTAGCCCGAACTTCACGTTCAAAAATGCGTTGGGTTACCAAACACATGAGTTTGGTAAACTTAACTCAGGACCGAGCAACTGAACCTCAAACAAAATGGGAATTGCCTTGGTTTAGCAAACCGAACCCACTCTCAGGTGACTGAACTTCAAAAATCAACTTTTTTGATTGTGTCTATTCGGGCAACCAAACTGTGGATCAGGCGCTTGAAACTCTCGGGTTATTTTAATTTTTATCAATTAAAGAGTTTAAAAAATAATTTTAATAAGTACTCCTATGTCTCCAACGATCAAAATTTAGCCTTTCTCTATATATAGGGGCTCATTTGCTTGGATTAAGCATCAATTAGTAAATTGATTAGCAAAAACTCTCTGAAAAATATCAAATCCTATTTTGCTATACTAAGACCATTCACTCAAATACTTTCTATTCCTTTGATATATCTAGCATTGTGAGTGTTTTATTCATTGAGTATTATTGCTAGAAACCCTCACTTGTTCTTGTGCTTTTGATTTTTATTTGAGGGTTAAGCAAAGATTTTTTCCCTTGATTTTATATAGTAAATCTTTGGTTGGGAAAAATCTTATAGCTTTGTGGGTCTTTACACTATTATTGCAGGACTCATTAGGGATTTTATTTTTGTGTGCAAAAATATTTTCTACAAAATCAGATTTGAATATCTCCTTGTGCTTGATATTGAGAAAATCTATTTTTGAGATATTCTAAATTTTCATTGGCTTGAATCTTTGAAACCCTAACCTGAGATTGAGATTTTATCATTACTTAGTTTCAATGATTTGCTTGTCGATACACTCTTGTGCCTAATTTGAGATAATCACTATTCTGAGTGTTAATTGCACATTTACACCATTGAGCTTATTGTTGTTGCATGATTGGTGTGTTCTAATTATACTGGTACAATCTGCTTAATTGAGAAGAATTTTATTTGTGCGCATCTTGTATTGAAATACTATTGTATTCCAGGCGTGACCTGAGGGGGCGGTAATCCAGCCCAGAAGGATTGGTTATGTATGTTGAGGTTAGCCCTATGCTAATTCACCTGGTTGTATTTAGGTGCCGCTCCACCCGTTAAGTGAACCTTTAGTGTAATCCTTATGCTTGTAAGCCAAGGTAGGGACATAGGCAGTTTGCCGAACCTCGATGACATATCTGGTGTCATCTCTCCTTACAACTTTATTGTGCATGCTTAATTAGATTATTTGTGTAGCTTAATTTCTGCTGAATATACAATGATTTATTTTATCCGCACTAGATTGACCTTAGGTTTGTGTAATACTGTTGCTAGTTGTATGACTTAGGGGATTAATTTTTAAAATACCAATTCACCCCCCTCTTGAAATTGCACGATAGTCAACACTTTGTTCCGACCAACTTTTGCCAAGCAGCTTCTTGGGGAACGTTGCTCCGACTAGATTTCGTCGTGCAACTTGTAGGGGGAACTTTGTTCCAACCAGCTTTTGCTGAGCAGCTTCTTAGGGAACTTTTTTTCGATTAGCTTTTTCCAAGTAGCTTCTTATGGAATGTTGTTCAAACCAGTTTCTGTCGATCAACTTCTTGGGGAACTTTGTTCCGACTAGCTTTTTCCAAGCAGCTTCTTAGGGAACTTTGTTCCAACTAGCTTTTTTTGAGTAGCTTCTTGAGGAAATTTGTTCCGACCAGATTTTTCTGACTAGCTTCTTGAGGAACGTTTTTCCGACTAGCTTCTGTTGATCAGCTTCTTGGGGAACTTTGTTCCGACCAACTTTTGCCGAGCAGCTTCTTAGGCAACATTGTTCTGGCCAAATTTTGCTGAGCGGCTTCTTGAGGAATGTTGTTCCGACCAACTTCTACTGATCAGCTTCTTGGGGAACTTTGTTTCGACCAGCTTTTGCCGAGTAGGTTCTTGGGGAATATTGTTCGGACTATTTTTTTTCGAGCAGCTTCTTGAGGAACTTTGTTCCGACCAGCTTTTGTCGAGTAGCTTCTTGGGTAATCTTGTTCCGACTAGCTTTTACCAAGCTGCTTCTTGGGGGAACATTATTCAAACCAACTTCTTCTAAGTAGCTTCATGCAAAACGTTTTTGGGCCTCCTGAGCGTTGCTCATCAATTGAGCTGATCTTCTTTGCCTAATGAACCGTACTCACTTTTTGGGCATATTTGTTCGCCTCATGAGCCTTAACTCATCAATTATGTCGATCTTCTTTGCCGAATTAGATGTACTCATTTTTTGGGCATATTTTGTGGCCTCATGAGCCTTAGCTCATTAGTTGGGCTGATCTTCTTTACCTAATGAGCCGTACTCATTTTTTGGGCATATTTTGTGACCTCATGAGCCTTAGCTCATCAGTTGGGCTGTTCTTCTTGGCCTAATGAGCGTTGCTTATTTTTTGGGCATCTTATTTGGGCCTCATGAGTTTTGCTCATTATATAGGCCGGTTACAAGTGTCTCCATAATTTTTGTTTCACTTGTAGGCTTCAAAATTTTTTGTTAAGTGGGCCATACCTTTGGGGTATTGCAATCTTTTTCGGGATTACACGTCCCTTAGGCGTCCCATCTGATTGGGAGGCATGCGTGTAAGGAGCCTTTGTCAGCACGTAGGTATTGAATGATATCTTCTTCGGACTCTAGGTTGGTATGTGTTGACCTTATAGGTCACGCTTGGTTTTGATAATGACAAATACTCCTGTATCTAATAAATATTTAGCTCATGTGCAGGTTCATATTAGCATATCATCAATGGCACAAGAAAGCTCAAAGCTTGAAGGCTAGTTCGTATTTTCAATGGTAATATATTTAGTGGTCTATTTGGTCTGTAATAGTAATTAGGACATTTGGCTTGTAATAAGCACACACAATACATGCATGGTTTATCTTGTAAGCTCAAACCAAATCATAATGTAAAATGACCTTAGTGTGACCTTAGGGTTTTGTCGACCGACACTGGACTTTTTCGGTGTCTTCAAATTGGATCTCAAGTGCCCCTAGGACACACACACTTTCACATATATTTGTTAGGTACTTCAATAGGACTTATATGTTTCAAAACGGGATCGAAATGCACACATGGTGCACTTTCGGTTGACCAGCCAAGTCAATTCAAAGAGCTCTGGTCGACCAAAACCTCCTTAGGTTAAAGGTTTGACCATCTGGTCAACCGAACCAGGTAGTTCAAAAGGCCCTGGTCAACTGAAACCTCCTTGGGTCAAAGGTTTGACCATCTGGTCGACCGAACCAGGTAGTTCAAAAGGCCCTGGTCGACCGAAACCTCCCTGGGTCAAAAGTTGGATCACCTGGTCGACTGAACCATTTTTTTCAAAGAGACCTGGTCGACCGAAACCCTCCTTAGTCAATATTTGACCATCTGGTCGACTGAGAACATTTATTCTCCAACTACCTGGTCGACCAGAGGGTCCTTGGGAGAATTCCCAGTGGTCTGGTCGACTGAACAAGCCAGTTCAAAATGGCCTGGTCGACCGAAACTCAAAAAATTGGGAAATCGCCCTTTCTTGGTCGACCATGCCCTTAGTTCAATATTTCCTGGTCGACCCAACCATTTGAGACTTGGTCGATCGAAACATTTTTGGTTGACCGGACCTCTCGGGTTGCCACCATTTTTACAGCGGATTAAATATTTTTAAATAGGGTTAAATTGATTTAAATGTCATTAAACTTTTTCAATAATCCCTAATAGGTCCCCAACGGTCAAAATTTTCAGTATGTCTATATATACTCCTTCATTTGGGAGAATTAAATATATTGATTAGCAAAAAGGATTAAGAATTTTCTCTCTAAAGCAAAAATACACTTCTTTGATTCCTAGTGCTCATACTTTCCCTAAAGACACTCTAGCTCTCCTTCTCAAGTTCAAAATCATTTGTAAGTACTTTGAGTGTGTATTCAAAAGGTTGTGCTCTGATTGTTTGAATCGATTTTTCTAATGAGAGCACAACCTGAATATTCTTAGGAGGCTTTTCTAATAAGCTCATCCTAAGAAGACTTATTAAAACTTTCGAGTGTTGCATTCTCATTGCAATATCTTAGGAAGTTTGTATTTGTTTTTGGCTTGCAAAAATATTTTCAAATGTACTCAAATATCTTGTGGTATTCATATCGATATATTTGTGAAAAGATATTTGTGTGTGTTATATTAATCTTTGTGGCAATATCCATTCAAGTTTACATCATTTGCTAAAATACAAAGATTACATATATCTTGCAAACCAAGCATATACACTATTCATGTGATTGACATATTCTACTTTTAGAGATATTTAAACATTGCATGATATCTTTGTTTGAGTTTCTTGATTGAGAACATCTAGAAATACAAAGATTGCTGATTGACACTCTCACGTACATATACCACTGATAGAAAGTATATTTGAGAGTTGAACTACTTAGACCACACTGAGCTTAAATTATTAAATCATCTGTGGTGTTTGTGATTGTGCACATTTGTGGTACAAATTTTCTTTACGTGAAAGCACTCATACATTGTACCTTTTGATTGTATATCTGAAAGATTTCAGGCGTGGCCTGAGGGGGCGGTAATCCAGCCCGGTAAGGATTGGTTAAGGTTGAGGTCAGCCCTGTGATAATTTGACCTGGTTTGTATAGGTGCCGCTCCACCCGTTTAAGTGAGCAAGTTACTGTAATAATCCTTGTGCTGGTTAGCCAAGATGGGGACGTAGGCAATTGGCCGAACCACGATAACATATCTGCGTGTCATCCTCTCTTTACTGCTTTCTGGTACTTGTGTGATTGTTTAAATTGCTTTAATTAATTTCTAGTATATTTACATTATTTGCACTAAATTGACCATAGGCTTGTGAAAATACTGCTGTTAGGAGGAATACCTAGGAGATATATTTTAAAAATACCAATTCACCCCCCCTCTTGGGATCATGGTAAAGCTAACAGTATGGGTACCTGCAGTCTTTTCCTCGAGATGTGGGATAATCAATGATCCTACCTCCTCTAGATTTGCGCTCTTATGGAGATTCGGGCCAACTTTTCTTTATAAAAGGCACTTTGTGGCCCATTTTCTCCTCATCTCAGCGGAGAGACGTTCCCTTGCTGTTAGGTACACTCTCACTCCACCCTTTTCCTTGCGTCTTTTCCTTCTTTTTCTTGGCTTTGTGTGTTGATTTTTTCTGCTATGTTCTTTGTATGTTCTTTATGTTCTTCATTATTTGTTTGAATGTTCTTCGCTTTCTTCACTTTCCTCAGATGTGTTGGTAAAATTGTTAGGCATATGCGTCGTTAATCCAAATCTTTGTATAGTGTAAGTTTTTTGTCCTTTTGACACTTTCATGTTTTCACTCTATGAACTCTTTTTGAGGTTCAGCCTAGATCTCCTGTAACCATTAGGAATGCTTGGTCTGACCTCACCTTATCAAATTTGTAGACCATACGTTGTTTATTTGTTATCCTTGACACTATAAATATCAGACTGCCCACCAATACCGAGTCAGCTCAGCAGCCCGGTCCGAATGAGATCTATTTGTATAGCGATTACCTTGACCTAGTTCTTAGGCTTCCTTTCTTGCCTTTATTTTCAAATGTGCCCCTTTTCTGCAATGTTGCCCCTTCGTAGTTGGCCCCTAATTCTTATTTGACATTGACGTGTTTCGCCATCCTCCTCCTCAAACGAGGCCACTAGCCCACCATGCCTTTGTTTTGGAGCTACTAGCAAATGAGAAAGCATATTGTATAGGAGGATCTGTAGTATTTCAATGCTCTTTCTTAGTACAAGATGTTTACCCCTAGTAGCTTTTCCATTCATGATTGGAAGTTTCGGTTCTTTTTCGCGTCTAGGAAGCTAGATTATCATAGGCCCCGTGTGTGGCCCGCTCCTTTGGATGGTGATGTTCTTCCCTTCATGTTTTATTTATTCTGCAGATGCCTGAGTTATATACATACATTATTGTGTAACCGTACCCTTTGTTTCAGCTCGATTACGACACTTTGCTCCCACCATGTCCCAATTAGAGAAAGCTATCCTTCTAGAGCTACGGGCTAGTGCTAAGCAGGGGCTTATCCCCAACGAGTAGTTGCTCAAGGAGTAAGTCCTTGTGCAGTGGGAGCTAAGTCGCATCTCTCCCAATTTATGCTTTTCTTGAGCTTTGTACATATTATATGCATACCTTGTTCAACTTAACTTCTCCTTACTTCTTCCTTTTTTCTTCTTGTAAGGCGGCTCTTCTCAAATGCAAGAAGCCCTTATAATGGAGAGGGAGCACTTACCCCCTACGGAGCCTACTGCGTCTGCTCCCTTGTACAACCCCATTTTTTACGAGTCGATGCTTACTGGACCTGCCCTACGATGTGCAGTACGTGTGAAGGACTTTGGGGAGGCAAGGATGACTTTTCCTGATCATTTACCTGCGGCAATGTGACATGCTTCCTATCAGGTACCTTTGTTAGTCTTGCCCAGGACCTTGCTTTCTATGCTCTTAACTTTTGCTGTTCTTGCTTACAGATGGTGACCATGGCTCTGGCTCAGGAAGAGAAGGTTATCGAGATGTATCGGCAGACGCTAGACCCGAAGGAGAAATATGTGGCTGCCTATAATGAGTTGCATGGAGCCCAATATGAGGATGAACACTATGAAAGGGCTCATCAAGAGGAGATAGCAAGGATTCATCATGAGGAAATCCCTGCTGCTATCTCAGGGTATCACAACTCAAAGAAGTTTGTCCTCGATACTGCCAAGACGTACCGCGAAGGCCTTTGAAGGTGCCAAGAGAAGGTCAGGACGCTTGACCTTTCTCTAGTTGGTGTGTGCTCGCATAGTTATGGTGGTGAAAGCCGAGAGTTAGGGGATGAAATGGATGAGGAGGATAAGCTTGAGGCGGAGGAGGTTGCAGAAGGAAGTAAAGCTGACTAATGATTGAATATTCCATCTTGTGGCTTCATTAAGCATTGATAATGTACTTTTGAATTTCTTGTGATACAACCTTATGAATGTTGGGATTTCAATTCTGTTGTACAACATTTAGAGCAATGAAATTTCAAGAGTAATATTTTTTCAACATGCCAGAGTTCCATGTGTTTTTTTATCTCCTTTCCCTCTACGTCCTCCAACATATATGTTCCCAACTTTATTTCTATTGCGACTCGATATGGTCCCTCCCAGTTCGGCTTCAGTTTGTTCGCTCCAGGATCTACTGGGTTTTTTTGCATCTTCCTGAGGAACAACTCTCTTGGGTGGAATGTTTGCAGTCTAATACGAGTGTTGTAGTATCTCGCCACCTTTTGTTGGTATGCAACGACTCTCATATGTCCTTGCTCTTGTCTCTCCTCCAGGAGGTCTATTTTCACTCTTAGTTCTCCACTATTATCTTTTTTGTCAAAATGTTGCCGTCGCAAGGAAGGGATTCTGACTTCAGAAGGGATGATCGCCTCCACTCTGAAAGCAAGTATGAATGGGGTTTCACCCATTGCTACTTGTTGGGTCGTGTGATAGGCCCAGATAATGGATGGAAGCTCATTCACCTATCTGCCCTGTGCTGCTTTGAGCCGCATTCTCAAACTGTGCAGTATGGTACGATTCATGTTTTCCATCTAAAGCGCTCATTATCAAACTGTCTCCTATGGTCCGTGACTATAGCCTATGGGATTTTGAACCTGCAAACAATCGAAGCCCATATGAATCGGGTTATGTTGCATTCTATTATGTGAGTCAGGGCTTCTACCTCTACCCACTTGGTGAAGTAATCAATCACCACTAACAGAAACTTCCTTTGTCCCGTCGCTTGAGGTAGAGGTTGCAAGGTATCCAGTCCCCATTGGGCGAAGGGACAAGGACTAGTCAGGGGGGAGAGAAAGCTTGCTGGCATGTGTGGTATTCCTGCACACCCATGGCACCTGTCATATCATTTGACCATTTCGATCATGCCCTTCCTCATTGTTGGTAAGTAGAACCTTTGCCGTAGAGCCTTGTGGGCTAAAGCTTTGCTAGCCAAGTGATTTCTACATATTTCTTCATGAATTTCCATTAGCATGTATTCTCCCCCTTCAATACTTAGGCACCGTTGGTATGACAGTGTTAGAGATGGCTTGTACAACTCTTTGTCAATGAGGGTGTACCTCACCGCCTTCCTCCTCACTTTCAGAGACTGTTTCTTGTCATCTAGTAGGGATCCGTCACTAAGGTATTGCATCGAAGGGTTCTCCAATCCCCCTCGTTAACTCCAACTACTGCTAGGTTGACGCTGACTTCTTTGTAAAAAGGTTTTCCAACCAGCTCCAAGTAGATAGTGTTCCTCTAGTCTGGCTTTGTGGCTGTGGCTAACCTTGCCAGTGCATCAGCCTTTACATTCTCTATCCGTGGCATGTGCTCTATATCAAATTGAGTGAATGCCTTGATGTGTTCTTGGGATTTGGCTAGTTGTTTCTTAATATTCTGATCCTTAGCCTCAAATTCTTCCTTCACCTGCTCCACTACTAGTTAGGAATTGCTCACAACTTGAATTCGAGCTACCCCAAATGCCTTTACCAAGCGCAACCCTGCTAGCAGGGCTTCATATTCGACGTCATTATTGGTCACCGCGAACTCCAACTATAGTGCATATAATGTCTTTGAACCATCTGGGTGCCACGAGAATTAGTCCTACTCCCCCTCCGGCGCCATTAGATGAGCTATCCACATCTCAGGTCCACACTTTAGAGTTTTTTATAGTTTCATAGGGTTGTTCTACCATGAAGTCAACCAATACCTGAGCTTTGATGGTAGGCTTTGGCTGGTATTTTATGTCGAATTCTTTTAGTTCAATAGACCACCTCATCATTCTGTCCAAGCTCTCTAGCCGCTGGATGATCAGTCTCAATGGTAAGTTTGTCAGCACAATTATCATGTGTTCTTGAAAGTATGGTCTTGACTTTCAAGCGGAACAGATAATGGAGAAGGCCACTTTTTCCGCTGTATTGTAATTCATCTCAGCTCCGCTCAACACTTTTTCTAGTGTAGTATATAGGTTTGTGCTACCTTTCTTCTTCTTTGACCAAGACTGAGCTGACTGCATATGGAGTCGAGGCAATGTATAGGTAGAGGTCTTCTTCTATTTTCGACTTTGTCAGCTGTGGGGGGGGGGGGGGGGGGGGGGGGGGAGCCAGGTACTGCTTAAGCTCATTAAAGGCCTTACTTTGCTTCTCCCCCCATTTGAATCCTCTTTTCTTTAGCAGCGCCTTGAAGAAAGGTTGACCCTTAACCCCAGAACAAGAGAGAAACCTATTGAGAAAGGCCATCCTTCCTATCAAGACTTGGATCTCCTTCTTTGTTCAAGGGGCCTTCATGTCTAGCAGCGCCCTTACCGTGTCAGAGTTGGCTTCTATCCCTCTGTGCATCAACATGAAGCCTAAAAACTTCCTTGCAGAGACACCAAACACACATTTTGAAGGATTCAATTTCACTTGATACATGCGTAGTAGTTCAAATGTTTCCTTTAGATCCCTTAGATCCCTGCAGTGCTCCCCCGCTTTCAAGATTTTCACTAACATATCATCTACATATGCCTCCATCGTCTTCCTAAACTGGTCTTTGAATATTTTGTTCACCAGCCTTTGATATGTTGCCCGTGCGTTCTTCAACCCGAAGGGCATTACTTGGTAGCAATAGAGTCATCTTTTTGTGATGAAGGATGCTTTATCCTCATCTCTTTGGTGCATTGGAATTTGACTATATCTCGAATATGCATCCATAAAGCTTAGGAGCTTATGTCCAGACGTCGAGTCCACCAACTAATCGATTCGAGGAATAGGAAAGTTGTCTTTTGGACATGCCTTGTTCATGTCTATGAAATCGATACATGTCCACCACTTTCCATTAATTTTCTTTACCAGAACCACATTGTTTAGCCATTATGGATAGTTGACGTCTCTGATGAATTTGGCCTGCAGTAGTTGTGTCACTTTGTTGTCTATCACCTTGATCCGCTCCAACATGAACCTCCTCTTCTTATGCTTTATGAGCTTATGGTTGGGGTTTACCTGTAACCTGTGTTTAATGATTGCAGGGTCAATCCCTGGCATATCTTCTGCCGATCATGCAAACACATCCGCGAACTCGTTCAGTAGCTTACTTAGTTCTGCTCTCAAAGAGTTAGACAATCAACTCTCGATCTGCACACACTTGTCCTGATTACCTTTTATAGGTATGCGTGTGAGGTCATCATCTAACGTGCTAATTTGTGGGTACTCTTCCCTCACTTCCAGGTCTTCTACAATCAAGGTTTCCATCACTTCAGTCTTGCTTTTTAATGCCATCACGTAGTAATTCCGAGCTGCTGCTTGATCTCCTTTGATCGTCCCTGTCCCGTATAGGGTAAGGAATTTCATCATTAGATGATACATAGACATTATGGCTCGGGCCAAATTGAGTGAGGGGCGGCCCAGCATGATGTTGTATATTGATGGCTGATCAACCATTAGAAAATTCGTTAATGAGGTTATTTGCTGTGGGGTTGTTCCCATTGTCACTGGGAGTGTAATTGTTCCCATGGGGTGTACTACGTTTCCTCCAAATTCGAGTAAGGGGGTTGAGATTGATTTGAGGTGTCCCCTACTGATCTTCATTCCCTCAAGCAGTAACCAGAATATTATATTGACCGAACTCCCGTTGTCTATCAGTTTGCGCCTCACTTTTTAGTTAGCCACTAGAAGGGAAACTATTAGAGCGTCATCATGAGGCTGTTGTACTTGTTCTTCATTTTTCACTATCAAAGGTGATTGCGTCTTCCTATTTTTTTTCTTTTGCTGCTCGTCTCCCTTTTCTCCATTAAGAGCACCCATTTAGCATAGCTCTTTTGAGCTCCCCCGCTATCTCTGCCATTAGCGGATCCGCCAAAGATCACTGCGATCTCCCCAATGATCTATTCCTTTTTCTCCTCTCCCTTTGGCATTTTCTGCTCACAAGCTTCCCCTTGATGGTCCCCTATCTTTACGAACCTCGACAAGTGACCTTTTTTAATTTTATTTTATTAAGGTATCAATTTCATTCTTTAGTTGAATACATTCTTCGGTATCGTTCCCGTGATCCCTATAGAGTTGACAAAACTTTGACATGTTTTGTTTATGTTTGGGTGTTCGCATAGGTTTGGGCCACGACACATACTTTTTTCTTATGTGCATCAACACATCGGTTCGTGGTGTGTTTAAGGGAGTATAAGTTTGAAACTTATTAGTGTGCCCTCTTGCCTTGGAGCTGGCATGCAGTGTGCTGTTCTTCTGCCTCTTCATGGGTCTGGAAGGTTCGCTAATCTCTCTGTTACCCTTCCTTTTCAACTCGATCACATTGCATCTTGTATCGATCATCTCTTCTAGGCTGACATACTTCTGCGTTCTGGCAATCAGTTCTCCCATGTCAGCTGGCGGCTTCTTCCCCAATCAGTACAGGAAGTTTCTCGGCTAAAGGGTTGTGGTCAGAGCTTCCAAAGCTACCCCCATGTCCATATTGATGATCTCCATGGTGCAAAATGATGCATGAACTTTTTTTTAGTGTCTCTCATTCTCCTTGAACTATGCTCATCAGATGAGCCAACGTTTTGATGATTCTCCAACTACTAAGGAAATGGCCGGTGAGCAGTTGCTCCATCTCAAAGAAGGAGCCGATTGATCTAAGCCATTGGGTTTGGTACCAATCCCTGACACTACCTTTAAGGGTGGTTGCAAATGCTCGGCACATGATGGCATCAAGTACGCCTTGCAATTGCATCAACACCTTGAAGGTGTCCAAATGATCGACCTAGTCAGTCAAGCCCTCATACCTTTCAGAGGTTAGCATTTTGAACTTCCTAGGCAGCAGGACGTCCATCACTTCTTTGGTGAACGACGGATCTGAGGATCTTAGAGAGGTTTTCCCGTAAAAGGGGTTGGTTCGACCCTCTTTCATCATCTTCTCAATTTGGTCTATCATTTTAATCCTCTCCTCTAACTCGGTCGATCTTTTCTTGTTGACTCCTATACTGTTCACGTCTTCCACCTTCTTAGTGAGGTCAATTTTTTCCTCACTCTCCTTCAGTTTCTCTACTTTCTTAGGTGAGCTATGGCTAACCTGCTGTTGGCGGGGGACATGCTCTTCCTGACTCTTTTGCTGCAAGAGTAGGTTGAACATATTCTCTATCTTCTTTTACGAAGCTTCCATTCTCCTTTGGAAGGCGAGAAATTCCTTTCTGGTGACTCCCGAACATTTTACGGGTTTGGAGTGAATTGACTGGGGTGATTCTTTTCTAGCAGCAGGGTCGGAGCTTGAGCCGTGAGTGGTTGTCATTATTTGAGTGTTGGAGGTCAAGAGTGAGATGAGCACCTCTTAGAAGCAAGTTACCATAGAAGGCACCAACTGTTTCAGGATAAAAATGGCGATGTTCAGCAAGGCTACTCTCCAACTTTCGATGACCTGAAAGACTGAAAACAAAATAGGCTTGGAGGACCCAGGGTGCACTCTGGGGGATCACTCTGATGCCTAGGTAAGGGGAGTGCTTCACAGTGGTTGAATGGAACAGTAAGAGTGAGTTAAGAATGACTTACCTTGACCTCTTGCCCGAGTCCTTACTTATAGTGGCTGAAGTTGACCCAATGGTGTATGACCATTTATTGGTCAGCTATGACATGGGCGTGAATTGCTCTGGCCTTTAAGGAGCCGATGATAGCTATTGGTGGCGTGGGGTGCATGGGGTTGACCCCTTCAGAACAACTATCCTTGAGCGATAATGGCTCCGATTGCAGCTGCTCCTTAATGCTCCTTTATCGCAGATGGACTGTTTTGACCCTGATATATTTAGGCTATATCAACTTCGTCAAAGGAATAATAAACCATATTTCCAACTTGAAATGTTGAAGGGTTTTGGCATAAGAAACTACATGTTTAATAAGACATAGCTAGTTAGAAAATTTAATTATCCTTTTTTTTATGTGCCACCTTCAAGAAGTTCTGTCCACTATTCCTCTTCCCCGGTTTGTACACTTTGCGGCCCATTTCTATTTTCTCTACGATCCAGATTTTAGTTTGATTAAAAAATCACTCTCAAGATGACTAGCTACACTTGGTGACACAATGTTAACTAACCTATGGGATTAGTTTAAAGATTAAAAATCACTTCCCATAAACAACAAAGTTAAAAACAACTTTTTCTTCTCTAGATAAAAATGTCAAATGAATTCCTTAACTAGAAAGTGTTTAAGATGGGCTTCATAAATATTGGTTTCCTTTAATCTTATATTTGCTTTTATAATTTTAGCAATAGTGCACGGTAGAATATATCTTTTATTCTAGCATCTTATTTCATTTGCAAATTACGCATTTTGGATGATAAAGAATTTTTTTCCAAAAAATTAGTAATAAAATGCAAACTCAACTAGTTATGGTTTGATGATTAAGACTAAAAAAATTATAATGCTTGAAGTTGAAAAAAATGAGTCTCATGCTCATTTATAATACAAGATGTTATATTAAGATTTGAATTACGCTAAATTAAAGCATATCTACATTTAATCAGGTATGGGTTTAATGTAATAGGTGAATTCTAAAATCTTATGTTTATGAAACATTCCTTATACGAGGGATTTATAAGAATTTAATTCTTTTTGGATTGTAATTTGCAAATATTTTTTAATTAATTAATTTAATAATCTCACATCTGCAAATATTCTTTAATTAATACATGGCCATTTTGAACAAGAGGGATGGCTTTGAATGTTTGGATTTTACTATCTACACTGGCTTCAATTCACTACACTAGTAATGGTTACGTGCAAATACACATGCATCTTCTTTTTGAGTAGTAATGAATCTCTATGTACGTGCGTGTATTAATGTGAATATTAGAACTCTCTACCTCCAAAACCCAATGCAAAATTTGGATAACTTAGAATTTTTAAAAAATAATAAAATAAAAATAAAAAACAAATTTTTGTGTACAATTAAAACCATCAAATAATTTAACTTTTATTACTATCTAGAAAATTTATCATGTTTATTTGACTCATTAAAAAAAATTATTTATATTTTATTATTTTTATTTTTTATTGATTTATATTATTAATTTATCATATTAGATGCCTCTTTGTGAAATATATATATATATATATATATATATATATATATATATATATATAAAATTATCAATCTATATACCACAAAATCCCTCTCAATCTGGTTGCTTCAAGTCATTATCGCAATCGGCACCCCTGCAAGCCACTTTCACCCTTCCCCCCTTAAACTTGACTGTCCTGGTTTTGTCATTCCGAGCTTTGTTTTCAGCCTTACAAAAATATCATGCCTAAGTGACTTCTTGAAAATGTTAGCAATCTGATCATACGTTATGTAAGATATCAACTCCACTTCTTTCTTCTTGACATGCTCCCAAATAAAATGAAACCGAGTATCAATATGCTTGCTTCTTTCATGGAATACTGGATTTTTCGCAAGTCCAATCGCTGATCAATTGTCGATATAGACTTCTGTGGTGTTATTTTGAAGAAATCCCAAATACTTTAGTATATTCTTGATCCATATACCATGACAAATAGCTAAACTGATAGCAACATACTCAACTTCACATGATGATAATGTTACAATGAGTTGATTCTTTGATGACCATATAAACGTTGTATCTCCATGAAAAATGTGAATCCAATCCGGCTTTTTCTTTCATCAAGATCTTTTCCCCAATTGCTATCTAAATAGCTAATAAGTTTGCAATCACCTCTTGATGAATAAAACATACCATCGGTGATGGTACCCTTGACATAGTGGAGAATCCTTTTCGCTGCATTCAAATGGGATTGGTCAGGAGTCTCCATGTACCTGCTGACAAGTCTCACTCCATAGAGTATGTTTGGTCCGATGCATGTCAAATACCTCAAACTTCTAACCAAACTCTTGAAATATTTGGGGTCAACATCTCCTTGCTCATTCTTTCTTAATTCCAATCTTGTTTCAACTGGAGTTGTCATAGGATTGTATTTGTCCATCCTAAACTTCTTCAGTGCTTCTTTTGTATAGTGGCTTTGGAAGATGAAGATTCTTTTCTTTGTTTGCACGACTTCTATGCCAAGGAAATGAGTCATCTGGCCAATATCAGTCATTTCAAATTCTTTGACCATACTTCTCTTGAAAGTGGCAAACATCTCTAGATTGTTGTTAGCGAAAATTAGATCATCAACATATAGGCAGGCAATCAACATGCTTCAATCTGTATCTATCTTTATGTATAGTGCATGTTCGTAGGGACACTTCTCAAATCCATTTTTCTAGAAGTAGTCATCAATCCTCATGTTCCACACACAAGGTGCCTCATTCAAATCATAGAGTGCTTTCTTCAGCTTGTACGTTCTATCTTCTTTTCCCTTCTTCACATATCTAGGTGATTGATCGATATAGATCTTTTCTTCCGTAAAAATGTTCAAAATTGCTGATTTCACGTCCAATTGGTAAATCTTCCATCCATTTTGTGCTGATAGTGAAATTAGTAATCTAATGGTTTCAAGCCTAGCAACCGAGGCAAAGATTTCTCCATAATCAATCCCTTTTTTCTACTTGTAGCCCTTGGTGACAAGTCTTGCTTTGTATCTCTGAACTTCTCCTAGAGCGTTCTTCTTGGTCTTGTAGACCCATTTCACACCAATAGTTTTTCGGTCCTTCGGGAGATTAGTCAATTCTCAAGTCTTGTTCTTCTCGATGGATTGAATCTCCACATCTATCGCTTTTCTCTATTTGTCTTCTTCTTTAGCCTCCTCAAAACTAACCGAGTCGTTGGTCAACAATAGACAATATAGTGTAACATACTCTTCTATTGGTTCTGTAGTTTCATATAGATCAGCTAGATTACGAGCTCCTCTAGGCCTCATGTCTGAGATTTCATCCTCAATTGGTGGTGGAGATTCATTACTCAGTGGTGAACCATGTGGAGGTTTCTGCAACTCGGGTTGTTGTTACTCGATAGCCACTTCTCTTGTCCGTGTGGGTTCTTCTCCTTTAAGCGTCAATTCCGCATCTTTGGAAGATTCGGCCTGGTCCCACTTCTAGGATTCATTTTCTTCAAAAATAACATCCCGACTGTGAATAACTTTCTTGTTGATGGGATTGTAGAGTCAATATCCCATGGTGTTGTCGCCATATCCCACAATGATACACTTCTCACCTTTATCTTCCAACTTTATCCTTATTGCTTCTAGGATCTTGGCGTAGGCTATGCAGCCAAATACTCAAAGATGACTCACACTAGACTTGTGAGCACTCCAGGCTTCATGTAGCATCTTTGTATCAAGAATCTTCGTAGGACACATGTTGAGTAGATAGACTAAACATGATACTGCTTTTGCTCAAAAACTCTTGGGTACATTCTTATCCTTTAACATGCTTCTGGCCATGTTAAGCATCGTGTGGTTCTTTCTCTTAGCTACACCGTTTAACTGGAGAGTGTAGGTCGGTGTGAACTGTTTTTGAATCCCTTGTTGCCTAAGGAATTCTAGGAAAGCTTCATCTTTGTACTCTCCTCCTTGGTCTGATTGGAGTGACTTGATGTGATAGCCACTCTGTTTCTCCTTAAGAGCTTTGAACTCTTTGAACTTGTCGAACACCTCTAACTTCCTTTTCAAGAAGTAGACCCAAGTCTTCCTATTGTAATCGTCAATGAAGGTGAGGAAGTATCGGTTATGTCCATTTGAAAACATCCTCAATGGACCACACACGTCTGTGTGTACTAGTTGGAGCGGGTATGGTAGATCTATATTCGGCTTGCTTTCCAAAGTTGTTTCTGTGTTACTTGCTCAGAACACAGCTTTCACATATCATATTTGGGTGATGGATGTTGGCTAAGCCTTTCACCATCTTTTTGCTTCCCAAATGTTTTAAACTTTCAAAATTTAGATGTTTGTACTTTAGATGCCATAGTTAGTCTTTGTTTTTTATGATAACGCTCAAATACCTTGGCGTATCATATTGAATGGAGAGCGAATAACATTCGATTCTTTTCCATTTATACTCGAGTAACAAGCTTACCTCGAGCATCTGTTATCACCATCTGCTTATCTTTAAGGCTAATTCGGCAGCCTTTATCCATAAGCTATCTGAGACTATGTATATTAGTCTTCATGGCTGGCACATAGTACATGTTGGAGATAAAAGCATGGTCTTCGTCCTTCTTCTTGATTAGGAAATTTCCCCTTCCTTGAACTGGGACTTTAAAGAGATCACCAAATGATATCGCTCCCTAAACTTTCTCATAAGGTTCATTAAATAGATTCTTTCTACCAGTCATATAATTGCTGGCTCCAAAGCCAAGGTAGCAAACATTTTGGTCTTGGTGGGTTGAATTGTGTGCCATCAGCATCAAGGATTTTCCTTCATCTTTCTCCTTTTCTGTAAAGTTAACATTTTCATTTACTTCATGATTTTGGGGATTACCTTTGCACTCATTATAGTAGTATCCGTACTTGTGGCAGTTGTAGCACTGAACATTTCTCTTGTCTACGTTTGGACGGTTATTGTATCCCCCTCTTCTTCCTTGTCCTCTACCTCGTGGGACATAGTTTTGTTGATTGTGTCCTTCTCTAGTGGGACCTCTTCCACCTCTGCCACCTTCTCTGGAATCAAACGTTCTAGAATTTCTTCAATGAGATCCTCGGCCTCGTCCTTTTCCTCACTGTGACATCCCTCTTTTGTCGTATCTATTCGTAGTGAGGGACAACTTCATTTGGAGGGCTTGCTCGAGTGCTTTATTTTCACTCCTTTTGTTGAATTTCTGCTTATGGGCTTGCAATGAGCCCACAAGTTCTTCTACGTACATGATTTCTAGATCTTTTGTTTCTTCCATGGTCATAGCTATATAATCATATTTTGGATCCAAAGATCGCAAAATTTTTTCACAAATTCTCTCAGTGTTGAGAGTCTCCCCATTTCTTCTCAATTGATTTGATACTACCATAACTTGTGTATAGTAATCAACAATAGATTCAGTAGATTTCATTCTTAAGGATTAGAAATCACCTCACAATGTTTGAAGATGAATCTTCTTTACTTTGTCTGCACCTTTGTGTGTTCGATGGAGAGAGTCACAAACTTCTTTGGATGTCTTTGCGTAGGTGATGATTTCAAATGTGACGTCATCAAGGCCTTGGTAGATTATGGACTTCGCCTTGCAATCCTTCTTTCGATCGGCTCGCAAGATCATTCTTAGAGTATCAGACATAGTTGTTTTGGCTTCTTTTGATAGGCTTTCTCAGTACCCATCTTCAACGATGTCCATAACATCATGAGCACCTAGAAAGGCTTTTATTTAAATAGATAAGTTGTCATAATTCTCTCGTGTCAACTTTGGAATGACCGCTTGGGTAGTACTGTTCACCATCGAGTTTAGTATATAAAAAATAGAGTGATAGAGATTGATTTTGGCAAATCTAATGCCACCAATGCATTTAGAAGGTCAAAAAACTTAAGAATCGATTTTGGGTTGCAAAGAATCGGTTAAAAAATCACTGAACCAGCTAAAAGAACAATTCTGGACCAGTTTGACTTAGATTGGTTTTTCTTAATGGAGATAAGCGGCATCCATTCTTACCGTTAGTCCACGTGGCGGCTTCTGGGCGTGTCGCGTGCTGGAGATTGGATGCAGGTTCATCAGCAGGGTTGGGCCATGCTTGCAGGGCAGGTTCTAGGTTGCTGGGTTGGGTCATGGATCGGGTGTCCGGGTCTCCGGGTCGGATCTTACTAGTCGGGCAAAGAAGAAGCGTGCGGGCGCGTGTGGAGGGTGACGTTGGTTGTCAGTGTCCTTGCTGGCATGTTTGGAGGATGCTGTTTCTTTTGTTGGCGTGTGAAAGCGTGTGTGGGGTCTTCCAGATTCCATTTGAAGCACGATTTCCACCTTTGGAATCGCCTCGACGAGAATTTTACAATGGTATGCTCAATTTTGGATATAGAGCAACTTCAAATCTAGGAAAAAAATCAAATTTCCCTATGTTCGCCTCTATTTGGTGAATATCAGAGAACCTGGACGCTTTGATGCCACTGAAGGGTGGAGAGGATTCACTTAATGAGTGGTTGTGATTGAAATTCAGTGAGGATTGCACACAAATACACTTAATCAATTTCAATTTGAAAAAAAAAAAAATTACAGAGGAATTCAAAATACAAATTTCTCTCTTCTCACTGGTTATTCACCCTCTCTACACCACACATCACATTACACACACACACACATCTATTTATAGCAATTGCTAGAACAATACAATCGACAATGGTGGGCTAGTGTGGCCAACTCCTGCCCAAATTCAACAGAAGTAAGCTTTCGACCATCCCTAGTCAAGTTTAATTCTCTCTCTCTCTCTCTCTCTCTCTCTCTCTCTCTCTCTCTCTCTCTCTCTCTCTCTCTATGTTTGTTGTTCTTCAATTCTAATAGATTGAGGTGACATTCATTTTTATATCTATGAAATTAATTAGTATAGCCTCAATGATTTATAGTTATTTCTTTGATCTAGCTAGCTTTTATGATAGAACTATAGTTAATCATCATAGTTGTTGTAGTCATATGTATGTTTAACATCTTACAAAATTATCCACTACGTGAAATTTAAATTTTCAATAAAAATTTATAAAATAAGTTGGGCAAAAAAGGTAGATTGAAAAACACCTTATTCCTTTAATTAATAGTACAGAGATGTGTGTGTTGTAGCTTGATTAAAATGTAGAGATACGTACGATAAATTTCATATTTTACTATTATTTTTTGAGCGCAATGCAATATGCATATTTTTATGACTTGATCATTTATTATGACCCTTCTAACTTAAAACTTACAAAAAATTATAATTCTTGCCATCTCACATTTTACCCAAGAATTTAATTGTTCTATAAAATTTGGCTGATTAATCTCTAAATAAATTAGTAAAAAAAAAATATTTTTACTCACGTATTCTCAACAAACAACCTATACTTCAAGATGCATCCAATTTGATTGAAGAATAAAAATGAAATTGACGGATTTGGGATAGTTATATACAAAATTTATTAGCATATGTGTGCTTACTTGCACATTTAATGAATGTATTTCATTTTTTTAAAAGATAAATAAATACATATATTAATTTGTATAGGTTATTAAAATAAGATATTATTTGGAAGTATGAATTTCTGACATTAGATTTGAAATTAGGTCGATTTGAACAAATTTTAATATAATTTTATATTACATTTTATCCAAAACCAATACAACTCTAAAGCCAAAGCCTCTCCAAACATAGAGTAAGCATGTTTAGCTGTACAAAAAAAAAATTATTATTTTCTATAATTTGTCTCTTTAATTTTTTAAGTATTATGAGTATATGAATAAAAAATTTATTATAAAATTATAACTTTAATTAAAAATTAAAATAAAGTGCTAATTGCTCAATTTAGTACAACTTATTACTTGATTTCTAAACAAATACAAAAATATGCTTTTATTGCAATGTCAACTAATAGCGTTTGTCTTGCAATGCATGTGATTGTGAACGAAAAAAAATAAAAAATAAAAAAACGTAAGTACTGTCTAAGGCCATGCTGTTGAAAATTAAACTTGACTAGAATCATTTGTAGCCACACCAACCAGCCGCTTTTGTTGACATTAGAGATCGGCGGCCACCAACTCTTCACCAACTTCAGCCCACCATTATGGATTATAATCTCCACTTGTTTTGCTATAAATAGATGTGTGTGTGTAATGTAATATGTGGTGTAGAGCAGGTGAATAACCAAATAGTAAGAGATTTGTATTAAGATTTTCCTCTGTAATTTATTTTCAGTTTAATATTGAAATCAATTGAGTGTATTTGTATGCAATCCTCACTGAGTTTCAATCACAACTAGTGACTGAGTGAATCTTCTCCACCCTTAAGTGGTATCAGAGCGTCCATGTTTGTTGAAATTCGCCAAATAAAGGCGAACAGAGGGAAATTCGATTTTTTACCTAGATTTGAAGTTGTTCAAAATCCAAAATTGAGCATACCATTATGAAATTCGCGTCGAGACGATTCTAAAGCTGAAAAATGTGCTTCAAATAGAGTCCATAAGATCCCACAGGTGCTCTCACGTGCTGACTGATGAAATAGTGTCCTCCACACGCATCACACGCATCAGAGAGGACACTGACAGGTGACGTCATGCTCCACACGCGCTCATACGCGTCTTCTTTTCCCAGCTAGTGAGATCTGACGTGGAGATTCGGACACTCAATCTGCGATCTGGTTTGGCAACAAGCAACCTGGAATCGGATATCACGTGGACGACCAGACCCGTCTGGTGGACCCTTGTCCAATTGCCGACACATGGCATGCCCAGAAGCTTCCACGCATCCCTAACGGTAATCACTCGCATCGTTATCTCTGTTAACGTCCATTAAGTTAAACCGATCCAGTCAAACCAATCCAACCGAAAATCGGTTTTTAAGGTTTTTCGACCTTTTGAAGACACTGGTGGCATTAGATTTTCCAAAATAGATCCCCATCACTTTTTTTTTTTGATATATTAAATCTAATGGCTAATAGTACTACACAAGCTGTTATTCCAAAGTTAACACGAGAGACATATGACAATTGGTCTATTCAAATGAGAGCCCTACTAGGTTCTCAGGATGTCATGGACATCTTTGAAGATGGGTATAGAGAAGCCCCATCAGAAGAAGACGAAGCATCTATGTCTGATGCTCAAAGAACGATCTTGCAAGCTGATCGAAAGAACGATTGCAAGGCAAAGTCTATAATCTACCAAGGCCTTGATGAGGCCACGTTCGAAATCATCACCTCCGCCAAGACATCCAGAGAAGTTTGGGACTCTCTCCATCGAACACACAAAGGTGCAGACAAAGTAAAGAAGATTTTTCTTTAAACATTGTGAGGTGATTTCGAATCCTTAAGAACGAAATCTTCTGAATCTATTGCTAATTACTATACACGAGTTATGGTTGTATCAAATCAATTGATAAGAAATGGAGAGACTCTTAACGATGAGGGAATTTGCAAGAAAATTTTGCAATCCTTGGATCCAAAATATGATTATATAGTTGTGACTATGGAAGAAACAAAAGATTTGGAAACCATGTTTGTAGAAGAACTTGTGGGCTCACTCCAAGCTCATGAGCAGAAAGTCAACAGAAGGTGTGATGATAAAGCACTTGAGCAAGCCCTCCAAATGATGTTGTCCCTCACTACAAATAGATACGACAAAGAGGGGATGTCACAGCGAGGAAGAGGACGTGGCCGAGGATCTCATGGAAAAATTTTTGGAAATTTTGAATCTAGAGAAGGTGGCAGAGGTGGAAGAGGTCCCACTAGAGAAGGACACAATCAACATAAATATGTCCCACGAGGCAAAGGACAAGGAAGAAGAGGGGGATACAATAATCGTCCAAACGTAGACAAGAGAAACGTTCAGTGTAGAGGTAGTCATAAAAGGAGAAAGCCGATGGAGAATCTTGATGCTGATGGCGCACAGTTCAACTCACTATGACCAAAATGTTTGGTACCTTGACTCTTAATCCAGCAATCACATGACTAGAAGAAAGAACCTGTTTAATGAACTTAATGAGAAAGTTCGAGAAGAGATATCCTTTGGTGATATCTTTAAAGTCCCAGTTTGAGGAAGGGGAAATGTCCTAATCAAGAAGAAGGATGGTGACCATGCTTTTATCTCCAACATGTACTATGTGGAGAAAGACTGCCAAATTAGCCTTAACGATAAGCAGAAGGAGATAACTGATGCTCGAGGTAAGCTTGAGTACAAATGGAAAAGAATCGAATGTTTTCACTCGCAATTCAACATGATACGCCAAGGTGTTTGAGCTCTATCATTAAAGACAAAGACTGTCTATGGCATCTCAAGTACGGACATTTGAATTTTGAAAGCTTGAAATAGTTGGGAAGTAAGAAGATGGTAAAAAGCTTAGCCAACATCCACCACCCAAATGTGATATGTGAAAGCTATGTTCTGAGCAAGCAACACAGAAGTAGCTTTGGAAAGCAAGCTAACTGGAAATCTACCATGCCGCTCTAGCTAGTACACACAGACGTGTGTGGTCCATTGAGGCCGTTTTCAAATGGATAGAATCGATACTTCGTCACCTTCATTGACAATAACAGCAGGAAGACTTGGGTCTACTTCCTGAAAAGGAAGTTAGAGGTATTCGACAAGTTTAAAGAGTTCAAAGCCCTTGTTGAGAAACAGAGTGGCTATCGCATCAATTACTCCGATCAGACTAAGGAGGAGAGTACAAGGACAATGCTTTCTTGGAATTCCTTAGGCAACAAGGTATTCAAAAATAGTTCACACCAACTTACACTCTCCAGTTGAACGGTGTAGCTGAGAGGAAGAACCGCATGATCCGTAACATAACCAGGAGCATGTTAAAGGATAAGAATGAGCCTAAGAGTTTTTGGGCAGAAGCAGTGTCATATGCAGTTTATCTACTTAACAGGTTTCCTACGAAGAGTCTTGATACAAAGACGCCCCATAAAGCCTAGAGTACTCACAAGCCTAGTGTGAGTCATCTTAAGTGTTTGGCTCCATAGCCTATGCCAAGATCCCAGAGGCAAGAATGACAAAGTTGGATGATAAAGGAGAGAAATATATCCTTGTTGGATTCGGTGATAGCACCAGGGGATATCAACTATACAATGCCATCAACGAGAAATTTATTCACGGTAAGGACATCATTTTTGAAGAAAATGAATCCTGGAAGTGGGACGAGGTTGAATCTTCCAAAGATGTGGAATTGATGCTTGAAGGAGAAGAACCTGCACAGACAAGAGAAGTGGCTAGAGTCAAAAGTTCTCGAGCTGCAGACACCTCCGCATGGTTCACAAAAGAGGAATAAATCTCCATCACCAATTGAGCGTGAAATCTCAGACATGAAGCCTAGAGGAGCTCGTAATCTTGTCGATTTGTATGAAACTATAGAACCAATAGAGGAGTATGTTACACTATATTGCCTATTGTTGACCAGTGACCCGATTGGCTTTAAGGAGGCTAATGAAGAAGACAAATGGAGAAAAGTGATGGATAAGGAAATTCAAACCATCGAGAAGAACAAGACTTGGGAGCTAACAAATCTCCCAAAGGGCTGCAAAACTATTGGTATGAATTGGGTCTACAAAACCAAGAATAATGCTCGAGGAGAAGTTTAGAAATACAAAGCAACACTTGTCGCCAAGGGCTATAGATAGAAAGAAGAGATTGATTATGGAGAAATCTTTGCCCCAGTTACCAAGCTTGAAACCATTAGATTACTAATTTCATTATCAGCACAAAATGAATGGAAGATTTACCAGTTGGACGTGAAATCAACATTTCTGAACAGTTTTCTAGAAGAAGAGATCTATATCGATCAACCACTTGGATATGTGAAGAAGGGAAAAGAAGATTGAGTATACAAGTTGAAGAAAGCACTCTATGGTTTAAAGTAGGAACCTCGTGCGTGGAACATGAGGATTGATGACTATTTCCAGAAGAATGGATTTGAGAAGTGTCCCTACGAGCATGGTCTATACATGAAGATGGAGGCAGATGGAAGCTTGCTGATTGTCTACCTATATGTTGATGATCTAATTTTCACCGGAAACAATCCAGAGATGTTTGTTGCTTTCAAGAGTAGAATGGTCAAAGAGTTCAAAATGGCGGATATTGGCAAGAAGGCTCATTTCCTTGGCATATAAGTCATGCAAAGCAAGAATGGAATCTTCATCTCTCAAAGCCACTATGCAAAAGAAGTACTAAAGAAGTTTGGGATAGACAAATGCAACCCTGTGACAACTCCAATTGAAATAAGATTGGAATTGAGAAAGAATGAGCAAAGAGATATTGACCCCACATATTTCAAGAGTTTGGTTGGAAGCTTGAGGTATTTGATGTGCACGAGACTAGACATACTCTATGGAGTTGGACTTGTCAGCAGGTATGTGGAAACTTTTGATAAGTCCCACCTAAATGCAGCGAAAAGGATACTACGCTATGTTAAGGGTACCATCACTGATGGTATGTTCCATTCATCAAGAGATGATTACAAACTTATTGAATATTCAGATAGTAATTGGGGAAGAGATCTTGATGAAAGAAAAAACACAACTAGATTCACATTTTTCATGGGATATACAATGTTTACATGGTCATAAAAAAGAAACAACCCATTGTAATGTTGTCATCATGTGAAGCTGAATATGTTGCTACCAACTCAACTATTTGTCATGGTATATAGAACAGGAATGTACTAAAGTGTTTGAAATTTCTTCAAAATGACCCCACCAAAGTCTACATCGACAATCGATCAGCGATTGCACTTGAAAAGAATCTAGTTTACCATGAAAGAAGCAAACATATTGATACTCGGCATCATTTTATCAGGGAGCATGTCAAGAATAGAGAAGTGGAACTGATATATATCCTGCAGAACATATGATCATATTTCTGACATTTTCCTAAAGCCACTCAGGCATGATAATTTTTCAAGACTGAAGTAAATGCTCAGAATGACAAAACTAGAAGATTCAAGTTTAAAGAAGGATGTTGAAAATTAAACTTTACTAGGGTCATCGGCAGCCGCACCAACCAGCCGCTTGTGTTGACATTGGAGATCGGCAGCCACCAACTCTTCACCAACTTCAAGCCACCATTATTGATTATAATCTTCACTTGCTTTGTTATAAATAGATGTGGGTGTGTAATGTAACATGTACTGTAGAGTGGGTGAATAACCAGTGAGTGAGATATTTTTATTGAGATCTTCCTATGTAATTTATTTCCAGTTTATTATTGAGATCAATTGAGTGTATTTGTGCGCAATCCTTAGTGAGTTTCGATCACAACCAGTAATCGAGTGAGTCCCCTCCACCCATCACATGTGCCTCTGCTCAGTAATATAACTCATGGTAATGTGCATGTGATGACTATTTTTCTTTCTTTTCCTTGAATATATATATATATATATATATATATATATATATATTTCCTTTCTGAAAAGAATCATAGGCATTGAAGTCATTCTTAACAAAAAAAAAAAGCATGAGATTAATCTATGTGTCAACACCGTTAAAAATTAAACTTGATTAGAGATGGTCGGTAGCCCACCTCTGTTGAATTTGGGCTGGAGTTGGAAGCAACCTCACCAAAATCTCACTATATTTAGCCCACCATTATTGATTATAATCTTTACTTATCGTTAGGTGCTTTGCTATAAATAGATATATGTGTGTGTGTGTGTGTGTGTGTGTAATGTAATGTGAGGTGTAGAGAAAGACATTAACTAGTGAGAAGAAGTATTTGAGTATTTTGAATTCCTCTATAATTTTTTAGATTGAAATCAATTAAGTGTTTTTTGTGCAAATTTAGTGTAATCCTCGCTGAGTTTTAATCACAGCCAGTGACTGAGTGAGTTTATTTGCTTAACAGGTGTCCTACCACAAGAAGCCTAGAGTACTCACAAGCTCAGTGTGACTCATCTTAGAGTGTTTGTCTCCATAGCCTACGCCAAGATCCTAGAAGCAAAAAGGAAAAAACTGGAAGATAAAAGAGAGAAATGCATCCTTGTTGGATACGGCAACAACGCCATAGGATATCGACTCTACAATCCCATCAACAAGAAAGTCATTCACAGTCGAGATGTCATTTTTGAAGAAAATGAATCCTGAAAATTGGACTAGGCTGAATCTTTCAAATATGTGGAATTGACGCTTGAAGGAGAAGAACCCACACAGACAAGAGAAGTGACTATCGAGTCACAAGTTCTTGAGCTGTAGACACCTTAACATGGTTCACCACAGAAGAATGAAGTTCCATCACCAATTGAGTGTGAAATCTCAGACATGAGGTCTAGAGAAGCCTGTAATCTAGCTGATTTGTATGAAATTACAGAACCTATAAAAGAGTATGTTACTCTATACTTCCTATTGTTGACTAGTGATCTAGTTAGCTTTGAGGAGGCTTACAAAGAAGAAATGAGTTCACAATACTTCGAAGCTAACAAATCTCCCGAAGGACCGTAAAACTATTAGTGTGAAATGAGCTTACAAGACAAAAAAAAAAAAAAATGCTAAAGGAGAAGTTCAGAGATACAAAACAAGACTTGTTGCCAGGGGCTATAAGCAAAAATAAGGGATTGATTATGAAGAAATCTTTACCCCATTTGCCAGGCTTGAAACTATCAGATTACTAATTTCACTATCAGCACAAAATGGATTGAAGATTTAGCAAATGGATGTGAAATCAACATTTCTAAACGATTTTCTAGAAGAAGAGATCTATATTGATCAGCCACTTGGATATATGAAGAAGGGGGAAAGAAGATAAAGTATACAAATTGAACAAAGCACTCCATGGCTTGAAGCAGACACCTCGTGCGTGGAACATGAGGATTGATGGCTATTTCCAAAAGAATGGATTTGAGAAGTGTCCTCATAAGCATACACTATATATGAAGATAGAGACAGATAGGAGCACGCTAATTGCCTACCTATATGTTGATGATATAATTTTCACCAGCAACAATCAAGAGATGTTTGTCGCTTTCAAAAGGAGCGTGGTAAAAGAATTCAAAATGACGGATATTAGCCAGATGACTCATTTCCTTGGCATAGAAGTCGTGAAAAGCGAGAATGGAATCTTTATCTCCTAGAGGCACTATGCAAAAGAAGTACTGAAAAAGTTTGGAATGGACAAATGCAATTTTGTGACAACTCCAGTTGAAATGAGATTGAAATTAAGAAAGAATGAGCAAGGAGATGTTGACCCCACATATTTCAAGAGTCTAGTTGGAAGCTTGAGGTATTTGACGTGCACTAGACCAGACATACTCTATGGAGTTGGACTTGTCAGCAGGTACATGGAGACTCCTGACTAGTCCCATTTGAATACGGGAAAGAAGATACTCCGTTATGTCAAGGGTACCATCACTGATGGTATGTTTTATTCATCAAGAGGTGATCGCAAACTTATTAACTATTCATATAGTGATTGGGGAAAAGATCTTGATGAAAGAAAAAACATGATTGGATTCACATTCTTCATGGAAGATACAACGTTTACATGGTCATCAAAGAAGCAACTCATTGTAACCTTGTCATCATGTGAAGCTTAGTATGTTTCTTCCAGTTTAACTGTTTATCATGATATATGGATCAGGAATGTATTGAAGTATTTGGGATTTCTTCAAAAGGACCCCCCAAAAGTTTACATCGACAATTGATCAGTGATTGCACTGGCAAAGAATCTAGTATTCCATGAAAGAAACAAGCATATTAATATTCGGTATCATTTTATCAGGGAGCATGTCCAGAAGAAAGAAGTGAAGTTGATGTCTTGCAGAACGTATGATTAGATTGCTGTTATTTTCACGAAACCATTCAAGCATGATATTTTTGCAAGACTGAAGACAATGCTCGGAATGACAATACCAAGAGAGTCAAGTTTAAGGGGGGATGTTGAAAATTAAACTTGACTGGAGATGGCCCGCAGCCCACCTCTGTTGAATTTGGGCTGGAGTCGGCGGCAACCTCACCAAAATCTCACCAACTTTAGCCCACAATGTTGATTATAATCTTCACTTATCGTCAAATGCTTTGCTATAAGTAGATGTGTGTGTGTGTGTGTGTAATGTAATGTGAGGTGTAGAGAAAGACATTAACCAGTGAGAAGAAGTGTTTGTGTATTTTGAATTCCTCTGTATTTTCAAATTGAAATAAATTGAGTGTTTATTGTACAAATTGAGTGTAATCCTCACCGAGTTTCCATCACAACCGGTGATTGAGTGAGTCGCCTCCACCCATCAAAACCATGTATTTAATAAATGCATTTTTTCTTTAAAAAGTCTAAATAAATATGCATCTTAAATTGCCTTGAGTGGTTCTAAGTGGTAAGATGATATTTTATAATTAATGCGTTCTAGATCTCACATGTAGCAATTGTTTCGTACAAATATTTATTGCTTTAGTACAAATAAATACTCTCACAAGTTTATAAAACAAATTTGTAGCATGTCATGATAAAATATGCTAACACGAGAAATACTTGTAAGAAATGATTTTATACACACGATTTGGAACTCACCAACCACAAGATGTTATATTAATATTTGGATAACTAAATGTTATGGAACCCATATTATTGGAACTCATATCAAATCATATCCCTTGAGTCCAAATATTAATATAACCTTTTATAGTTAGTGAGTTTTAAATTTTATGAAAGCAAATCCTATGTCGAGGAGCAGTTCCTTGCAAGCATTTCTTCTAACACAACAATATAGATATATAGAAATAAATACACATATAAAATGCCCTAAAAAATTAATTATTTCTATGATACCCATCTTTAATTCACAGATGTACACTAGCTTGTTGCAGACTGTTAAATCTTAATTAGAACACGCCCTGTAAGAGTCCAAGGTGTATTACTATTTATATTCGGACGTGAACCGTGGCTGATGGTTGCAAGTATACCTCAAGTGGGGAAACCTTCCAATCGAAGAATATGTTTACACATCGATCATCTATCCTCTTCTTGGCCACCACCACGTTAACCAAAATTAACTGGTGACTACATTTTCAGTATTCAATTTCCTTTTGTGGGGGTAAAACCTACCTCCCAAGAATAAATCATTCCATCAACATCTCTGATGTAGGAAATTCCATGCGCTTGCTTCAAGAAATGTCTCCTCCATCTTCCTACCATGCTGATGCTGTCTTTTTGCTTTGCTTGTTGGCTTCACAATACCCCACTGGTACGTAAATGTTAAAAAAAATATCATAGGCATATCTGTAAATCATCTTCTTCCTCCTCTCTCTCTCTCCCACGCACACACATAACTTTTCCAGAGATTATGAAAACGACACTGTAATTACACACACACACACACACACAGATACACACACACACGCATATATATATATATATATAGATATAACTATATATGAAGAATCAAAAGCAGAAGGATGGTAGCTTTGTTCTGGCAAAGTATATAAAGCATGCAATAAGAACTATCATCGCAGGCTGTTTTGGAATGGACAACCCGATAAATGGCACAAACTGGAGGAACCTCAGCGGGCTGAAGTACTGGGATGGCCTGTTGGATCCTCTCAACATCGATCTCCGGCGATACATCATTCACTACGGCGAAATGGCGCAGGCGACCTACGATGCCTTCAACACGGAAAAAGCATCCCGTTTTGCGGGAAGTAGCCGTTATGCAAAGGAGGACTTCTTCTCCAAGGTGGGCTTGGATGTGGGGAATCCCTACAAGTACAAGGTGACCAAGTTCATTTACGCGACGTCGCTGATCCCGGTGCCCGACTCCTTCATTTTGAAATCGCTGTCGAGGGAAGCGTGGAGCAAGGAGTCTAACTGGATTGGGTACGTCGCGGTGGCCACCGACGAGGGGGTGACGGCGTTGGGGAGGAGAGATATTGTGATTGCTTGGAGAGGGTCGGTGCGGACACTGGAGTGGGTTGATGATTTTGAGTTCAATTTGGTTTCAGCCTCAAAGTTATTTGGGAATCAAAGTGGTAATCCTAAGGTGCATGAAGGATGGTACTCTATGTACACTTCTAATGATTCCAGATCCCCCTTCAACCGATCCAGTGCAAGAGACCAGGTGAGATTTTGTGTTATTAATTTCCATTTATGTGTTCAACAAATTAACTCAGACATATATATATATTGATTTTCAAAATAATCGAGTATATACGTTTTCAAAGTACTCTAGACCGGAGGAAACCATGTATGATACAAATTAAAATATTAGAGCATAAATTAAACAAACCAAGATAGATGTTCTCAAATATGGATAAAAAAATAAGGGTATTTCTAAGATATAATCTAAGAATAATTAACACCTCATTCTCTTTCTCATAATGTACGGAGGGTACTGGACGTGTAGCGCTTCAATGAGCAGTGGTGATGGTTCCAACACTCTTCTGGTTGAGTACTTATGATTTAATCCTTACATTTTTTTTTCTCTTTTGATAACCTGAGGACTCCATCCACCATTGTGTCACTTTGGACCCTATGGTGTGACACCAAACCCAGATGGATGAAAGCCACCTGCCCATTGACGCACTCCTCATAATTCATCAGCATAATGTCTCAAAAGAAAATTAAATACGTGACCTTGAGATCACCAGAGTTACAAGTCGTCCTTACCACTTGAACTGACCTGACTGATTCAATCCAGATATTTTGTGGTGGGACAATCTTGATGGTAACACCTAGGGGTGTTGCTATGCCGATCACCCCTTGCCTTGCTTTTCCCCTAACAAAAAAAATAAAATAAAATGCATAATTGTAATTACTCTAATACTACTCTTCATAGCAGGTTATCGATGAGATTCAAAGACTAGTGGAAGAATATGAGGATGAAAGCATCAGCATAACCGTGATAGGCCATAGCTTGGGTGCTGCACTTGCAACCCTAAATGCTATGGACATAGTTGTCAACAAGTTGAACAAATCGAGGGACCAACTCGACAAGACTTGTCCAGTGACTGCCTTCGTCTTTGCAAGCCCTCGGGTCGGAGACTCAAACTTAAAAGATCTATCTTCTGGGTTGAAAGACCTTCGAGTCTTGCGCGTCCATAATATTCTAGATATTGTTCCTAACTATCCCCTATTTGGCTACTCCAATGTGGGAGAGGAGCTGCTCATCGACACCCAAAAGTCGAAGTACTTGAAGAGTCCTGGAACGGTGTCAAACTGGCATAATGTGGAGACTTACCTTCATGGAGTGGCAGGAACGCATGGAGCAAAAGGGGATTTCAATTTGGAAGTCAAGAGAGACATTGCACTTGTAAATAAAGACCAAGATGGATTAAAAGATGAGTACCTTGTGCCAGTTGCATGGAGGTGTGAGAAAAATAAGGGTATGGTTCAACAGGAGGATGGTTCTTGGAAGTTAATGGATCATGAGGGTGGTTTCTGAATTAGCCCATAGGCAATATAGAAGGTCTTGTGAGGTTACTACAACCAAACAATACTAATTAAGTTGGTTGGGTTTTTGTATATGTGCATGTTTGTATGTTTTCTTCAATATTTTAACTTAATTAGTTTGTTTAGTGTTTGGTTGCCCCGATGAATTGAATGGATCAAATTGGTGTAACAATAATAAACCGTCTTAGGTTTTATTTAGCAGCATGTATTTGAGATTTGAATTTGAATTTGTGTAAATTATTAATATCGAAGAAATTTAATGTAAATTTATATCATGATTTGTATTTTTATTCAAATTTAAATTTATATTTAAAGTTTGAATCTCTAGAGGTCCACATCTTGAAAAGCAAGCCCATTCATGCCAAGGAGCTTCTTGGCCCAGCTCCAACATTGTCCATCTAATGGCATACCATATAATGACAATTGTCAAAAGGGTTAATCAACCTATTAAGGAAAAAATATTAGACACATATATACACATAAAGAAATCATATTAGATTTAGTTTATACACCAAATTAATATAACTAATTATTTATCCTAAGAGATAAACCTAACCCATAAGACTGCTTAAATCAAGGAGTCCTAAGTCATGACCAGCCATCACACGTCTTGTTGGATTTGATGATAGTAATAACTTGCATTAATGCACTTTTGATAATTTTTTTTTTAAATTTTTGGTCGCAACACCTGAATTAATGGAAGCATAGAAAAATGTACACCTTGTTGTCATTTTATTTTTAATTATCTATTTTTTAAATATATTATTTATTTATTGGTAGAAGGATTTAAGAACACAGCATTAGTTATCCTTGATCTTAATATCACACAAAAAATCCTTTCAAGTTGTAGATTGTCATATTGGTTTTGAATTATGGTCAAGGGTCAGAAAATTGTTAGTGTAGGACATACAAAATGGCCCTCTGAGTAATAAAATGATAAATTAAAGTATAAACTAACAAGCTTGATAATCTCTAGAGACATCTTTGATTAATTATCATCTAGGTTTATATAAAAATATCTGTCCATGATGAAACCTCAATCAAGAGTAGCCTAATCTAACCCACATTTATGACTTTAGGAACAAAATTAAAATGACTACAATTAAGCGAAGCGGTTCACTTTGTATTCTTTAATCTTAATTGGTTCATGAGGTCGCTCATCCTTGAATAATGTAATGTTTCATTTTCTTTCCAAATTATTAAATAGAAAGAAAAAAAAAGAAAAAGAAAGAGATAGTGTAGTACCCTAATCCAAATCTTTGTAATTATACGACCTTATAGTATGTTTGTTTCAGTGATTAAGATTTACAAAGTTGACTAAGCTTAATGAACTAGATTGGTTATAATATTTGTCATATCTCATATTTGACTTGCCAACTATATACAAAAGTTAGGCTAATTAATTATTCAAAATGGAATAACAAATAGAGAGAACACAAGTTAGTCCAATCTTTTTTTGCCTTTGTTTGTGTGGGGGTAGGGTCGAGAGAGGGGACTAGTTGGACAGCTTTATACCATGTGTCGCGACGTCTCGAACAAAATGAGGCGAATGAAAAATATAATTTTGATTTTCTGGAAAAATATGAATGGAGTCGTTACTAACCTTTTAGTGTGGTTAGAACACATGATTACTACTCAATTAAGGGTAGAATCAGTTTGTGTTACCAAAGTAGAGATCGAAAGTTTGGTTACGTGAGGAAAAGGTACAAGCACCCCCTATGCGCCTAGTCTTATGAATGGTACCTAATTAATCAAGAATTATCCCAAATTTAATTCAAAAAGTCTTTAATTTTACTCATGTATTTACAAAATGCAAATAAATGGACCACACATAATATACAATATAAATATACATATTCCCTCATAACCGGCGTATGTGAAGTTTAAAAATCTCATGCATTGAGATGAAAATCAAGAAAATATACATAATAATAAAATAATAAGGAGTTAATATAAATATTAAAAATACCACAATTGAATATACGTATACTCTAAAATAGAATAATGAGACTAATAATAATAATAATGAAAACAAATACGATAATAATATTAATAATGATAATGATAACGCTAATAATAATATAAAATAATAATAATGATAGTAATAATAAATACAATAATAACGATAATAAATAATAATGGTAATAATAACAATAATAATAGTGATAATGATAATAGTAATAATAATAAACACAACAATGATAATAATAATAATAATAATAATAATAATAATAATAATAATAATAATAATAAATAATACAATAATGGTAATGATAATAATAATAATAATAAATAATAATATTAATAGTAATAATAATAAATACAATAAGGATAATAATAATAAGTAATAATAATTGTAATAATAATAATAATAATAATAATATTAATAGTAATAATAATAGTATTGTTAAATAATAATAAAGACAATATACATATTTTAATAATATGATATTTACCTTAATATAAAAACACAATCAATGATATAAATAATACATATAGAAAAAAAATTACTAAAACTAAGGAAACAATCTATTACTTGAATTATGGAAACCAAGTAAACGTAAGATTAGCAGGTAATTATACAAGGGCAAGAAGGTAATGAAATTATGGAAACGAATTCAAACTATTCCTAATATGTAGACAATCAATATGGTGACAAAATACGACATTATGGTAATAAATCAAAACAAAAGTCAATATATCATTCGAATTTTTTTTTTTTGTATGTTAAATATAATAATAAAACATGATAACAACCTTATATGATAATAAAAACCCTAATATGAGCCCCCACAGGCATGGAGCAATCGAAAGGCATCAGCACGTAAGAAGGAGCATCGAGGGTTCAATTCCAGGTACATGCACTCACGGAGCCAGCGGTACCTGTGGATGGTGAGAATTTACTCTATGAGTCAGCGGGAACCGTGGATGGTGAGAATTCGCTCTGTGAGCCAGTGGGGACCGTGGATGGTGAGAGTTCTTTATGAGCCAGCGGGAATCGTGGATGGTAATGAAGATGTGTCCCAGGAGTCGGGTTAGCCGAACGTACAACTGATGCACGGAAGTCGTGTCCGCATTTCGGACTTTACCTGATTAGCGAGACTTAGGGGGAGGATGTTGATCCGTAGGTTTGGTGCCGCACCAGGGGGTTCAAAGGGCTTATTGGTGGCTGGAGTTTCTATGTAATAAAAAAAAAAAAACCTTAATATGAATAATACACATTTGAATCAAGACCACCATAATAAAAATGTTACACACAATAAACACAACATAATAACAACAAAACTCAAGAATACATATTAAACATCAAAAACAATATAAACTTTACAATATGAATATTAACATTTTAATAAATACCACCATAATAAGATCTTACAATATGAATACTACCCGAATAAATACAACGAAAAATAACCACACCCTAAAAATACATATTAAACATTAAATTATACACATCAACAATATAAACCTTACAATGCGAATATTAATATTTTAATAACCCTAAATATTAAATATACAACTTGAATATTACGTACTTAAATAAACACGACAACAATTACCACATTTAAATACTAAGCAATAAAATACTTACCACCACAAAGAAAAGAAATCTTACAACAATGAGAACAAGCCAATTAATATTTATAATAACAAAAAAAACTAAACATGAATATTAACTATTGAAATATATATATGTATAAACTAACATACCATCGAAGCATGAAAAAAAAAAAACGAATCTTTAAAATCAACAAATGCATGCATGTGTGCTGCGCATTTGTAAGGGTGTGTGTTGTAACAGGTGTGTGTTTGTGTGTCCGAGTGTGCATATGGGTGTGTGTAGTAACAGGTGTGTGTTTGTAGCAGGCAGAGCTGGGTGCGTGAGTGGGTGTTCACGTGTGCATGGGAGCTCACCAGTGGGGATACCGTCGCGAGGGAAGCAGGTGGCCGGAGCTAATGATGGTGGTCGTTGCTGCGTCCGTCGGAGTAAGAGACCGCTGTTGTTATAAGTTCTGCCGAAGATGGGGTTGTCGGAGTGTAGGCGATGGTGACGGCGATGGCTGGGCTGGGTGGTGAGTAGCCGGACCTGCTGGTTCGGCTTGAGGTGCTAGAGAAGGGCCTCTCGCCGGGAACAGGAAGAGTGGTGGAGAAAGAGAAGGGAGTCACCGGTAGTGTGCTGGTGAGAGAGGAGGTGACTTTGGCTGCGGATGGGGAAGAGATAGCAGTTGCGCTGCTAGCCATGGGCAGAAGAGAGTGAGTGAGATTGAGGGGAAGAAAAAAAATGTGAGGAGGTCGTGAGAGATTGGAGAACGAGAGAGATGGTTTGTGCCCCCACGGCCGTGAATGCCCCTTGCAAGCTTCCTATTTATAAAAGAAAAACAAACCCTAAATATCTAAAACCCTAAGCTCCCCTATTTTTTCATTTTTATTATTTTTATTTTCTTGCCAACATAAAGCCCAAAAATAAAAATAAACCAAGGAGCATGTGACACTGCCAAAATGCTCATAAGGAAAATCATCATTTAAGAGAGGTTAGAGATAAAGATATATTAAGTAGCTGCAAACGAGAAAGATGATCAATTATAACATTTTCTACTCTCTTTTTGTCTCGAATGGTAATCTCAAACTCCCCAAGAAGGAGAATCCATCGGATCAATCTAGGCTTAGCATCCTTCTTTGCCAACAAGTACTTCAAAGCAGAGTAGTCAGTAAAAATAATAACAAGTGACCTAATAACATAAGAGTGAAATTTATCTAAAGCAAACACTACACCTAACAATTCCTTCTGAGTGGTGGTATAATTTTTCTGAGCATAACTTAAAGTACGACTTGCATAATAAATAACAGAAGACTTGTTATCGATTCTTTGACCAAGAATAGTACTAAGAGCGAAATAACTAGCATCAGTCATAATTTCAAAAGGCAAGTCCCATCGAGAAGGTTGCATAATGGGTGCAACTGTCAAGTGTTTCTTCAGGGTCTGAAAAGCCCGTTGACATTTATCAGTCCATAAGAAATCAATATCATTTTGCAATAAAGAACACAGTGGTTTAGAAGTACTACTAAAACCTTGAATGAAACACCTATATAAGCTAGCATAGCCAAGGAAAGACCAGATATTCCTAACTGCCTTAGGGACGGGTAACTGGGAAATCAGCTCTACCTTGACTCTGTCGACATCTATACCATGTTGAAAACTAAATAACCAAGTATTAAACCACTACTTACCATAAACTGATATTTTTCCCAATTGAACGACATATTATTCTCTTCACATCTTTTTAAAACAATAGTTAAAATTTTCAAATAGACGTCAAAAAATTTACCAAACAGGGAAAAATCATCCCTGAAAACTTCACACATATCATCTACCATGTCAGAAAAAATGCTCATTATATAGCGCTGGAAAGTAGCCGGTGCATTGCATAAACCAAAAGGCATTCTACGAAAGGTGGTCTTCTCTTGATCCTACAGTGCTACAGTAATTTGATAGTATCTAGAAAAACCATCTAGAAAACAATAAAAAGCACTACTAGCTACTTTCTCGAGTATCTTATTCAAATAAGGTAATAAGAAATGATCTTTTCGGCTAATCGAATTCTGATTACGATAACCAATGCACATTCTTCTACCCGTTACCTTCCTAGACGGGATCAACTCTTCACTAGCATTCTTAATTACAGTTAAACTAGACCTTTTTGGAACTACTTGTGTCGGGCTTACCCACTTGTTGTCGGATATAGGATAAATGATGTCTGCAGCTAACGATTTCAACACCTCTTTCTTCACCACCTCCTTCATGGTGGGATTTAATCTCCATTGCGCATCACGAACTGGCCTCGCATCTCCTTCTAAAAAGATGTTACGGGTACATATTGAAGGATCAATACCCTTGATGTCTGCAATAGTCCAGCCTATTCCTCAGATCTTGCAATAACTCCGTTTCCTATTTCAAAGTATTATGGGAAGAAATTACCATTGGGAATGTGTCCTCTGCTCGGCCTAGAAAAACATACTTCAAGTCCTCAAGTAGTGGCTTCAACTCAAGTTTAGGGACTTCTTCTTCCAATGACTTGATGACTTCCGGTAAGTCAAGTGCTTCAAAAGTTGGCTTACACCAACTTCTCGTGTATCTTGCATCTAACAACTTAGGGGAACCATATATCCCTGTGAACTTCTCCTATGATTCTGTCAACTCTCTAGTTAATGGAATTGCCTTATAAAAAACATCAGGCTGCTTAGAAGAGTCATTCTCAAATGCACTATTAGACTCAAATATCGATAACAACTCTCAAATATTAAAGTCATCTCTCATATCAGCTGCATGTACCTCTGAGTCATCACAACCACTCGGTATCTTGCGGGCATTGAACACGATCATCTCTAATGTCATATTCCCAAATGTAAGCTTCTGTACTCCACTCTGAAAATTGATCAACGCATTGGAGGTAGCAAGGAACAGACGTCCAAGAATAACAGGTACCTAGTAAATAGTGGAGACCGGTTGTTGCATATCCAAAACTACAAAGTCCACTGGATAATAAAATTTGTCCACCTAAACCAACACATCTTCAATAATACCTCGTGCAACCTTTACTGAACTGTTAGTTAGCTGTAGTGTAACGACCTACTATTTATTTCTAGTTATATATATATATATATATATATATATATATATATATACTACAAAATTTATAATGCTTTGATACCAAATTGGATTAAACCAAACCATTAACCTAAGCAGAGTGAAGTGGAAATCATATAAACTCAACCATATATATAATACCAGAATGCTAACATATCCTCCAAAATATACATACATGTCTCTTCCCCATAATACCCACAACTGGACTAGGGCTATACAAAAATACTCACTCTACTGACAGGGCGTCACTAAAACCCCTCTACCCGCGAGCCTGATTTGCTCGCCTATTTGGATCACCTGAAAAATATAAATTTAATGGGATGAGATGACGCTCAGTAAGACAAAATATATTATTACTAGTGAGTGGCAAATGAGTTACAATACTATGAAAATTTGTTTCTATATAATCATGTATACTAGATCTATGAATAATATACAAATAACAGAAACCACCCCCAATTCCATATTGCTTAACAAATTTGTAAATTTAGGTTACTAGGCAAACTACTTCTAATGTACATAAATATATTCTCTCCATCTACAAATATGTATATACATAATAATAACTGAAAACTTCCCTGTGGATAACTGTGTGTCATGATTTAACCCCTCATGATAGGGTTGTGCGGCCCGTAGGCGAGATCTACTCGGCTGGCCGACCAGGGTAAACCACTATACTACCTCGGTCTGATCTGCCCTCCTCAACTCATATCTAATGGGGAGCCTGTCCATGTCAGGACACTATAAGATCGACCTACTTCCATGTATTATCTGAATAAGTGGTTGCACTCTGAACTGAATACACGTAGCTACGGTACCGTGCTCTACTATATGGTCCAACAGGGTCTGATACTATATAATATATTTCTATATACAACTAACTATTTTACGATGATTCTGTAATAACTGTATTAACCATGACACTGTAATAAATTGTAATTGTATCAACTGTATTTCTGAACTGATTGTAATATGTAAGTCATGGTACTGAAAACTGTATAATCATGGTACTGAAAACTATATAATCATGATATTTTGTAATTAGTATAAAACATAACCACTGGCTATATATTCTGTAAAACATATCCTGAAAATATTGTAAACCATGTTTCTTTACTATGCCTATATTCTCAAGCTACACAGTAATTTTAAACATATTATACCTAAATGATAAATTGTATAAATTTCTATCGTGAATAATCATCTAATAAAAATGTATAGTTTATACTGAAACATAGTAAAATTGCCTAGCATAGCATATTTCCCTTACCTGACTTTTGCTAAAATCCCCTATTGAGATAGGTTCTACACTCGTAGGGTTTCCTACTCGACACCCTGAAAATAATTTTCACCAGAACAAAATGTCACTATTTCTACGTCAACAACATTTTCCATAATTGCTAGAAAACCAAATTGCCAATGAAAGACCTTACCCTGGATTTGGGATGAATTCCAACTTCGTCCCACCAACGATCCGCTCTGGCAGACTTGTAGAGAACTCCGTCAAGAGTGTCGTGGTAGCCTCAGATCGTCGATTCGGCGACTAACGGGGCCGAAATCGAAGAAAGAAGGGGGAAGGGCCGTAAGAGAGAGAGAGAAGAGGGTTTGCGGCCAAATTTTTACGATTCAAGTTAGTTTAGGGCTATTTATACTGTGAGCTCCATCAACGAGCCACGTCATCTCGTCGATGAGTCTTTAAGTAATTTCATTGACGAACCTTACCCTTCGTCGACAAAATTCAAAGTAGCACAAATTCTTCTCTAGGTATTTTCTCGCCGACGAGACAGAACTTCGTTGACGAGGTCCTAAAAAACTCTCGTCGACGAAGTCTACTGCCTCCTTCGGTTCCTGTTTCCATTTTCCTCCCTCTTTATTATTAAAATACTATTATTCTTCGGGTCACTACGTGTAGCATCATGGAGATCTTCTTCAGCTTATCCAACCCCAACTGCTTGTATATCTAGAATGGTAGCAAGTTCACACTACTCCCCAAATCAAGTAGAGCTCTCCTAATACGAGATTCACCGATCATAATGGAAATAGCGGGAGATCCAGGATCTCTGAGTTTTTGAGGAGCTTCACTCAATATCAATGCACTGACTTGCTCTGTTAAGAAAGCCTTCTTCTTTACATTCAGTTTCCTCTTCATTATGCACAAGTCCTTCAAAAATTTTGCATACGAAGGAACCTGTTGTATGGCATCTAAAATCAAAATATTGATCTTTATGTATAATGACCCAAAAAATATATATACGATTAAAACATAATAATAATAATAATAATAATAATAATAATAATAATAATAATAATAATAATAATAATAATAAAAATGGTCATTAAGTTAATATCAATACAGAAGTGCTTTCTGTAGGATCCTTAATTCCATGTTTGATGCCTAAGAAAGACCTTGTCTTAGCGAGTGCTCAAAAACCATTGCGACTCAGTCGCTCCATGGAGGTCGGTTTGGATAAAATGGAATTTCATAGGATGAACATGATAGACACTTTTTGTACACGTAAATAAGTACATATATATAAAATAGTATTTTTACAGACATAATTTGTAGAAATACATGGTATAATAATAATAATAATATAGGTATCCTATGTGGGGGCCATAAGACTGTGTGGGGCCCACATGAGTCCTGAAGTCTTGTGGGGTTTACATGAGTTCCAAAACTATGTAGGGCTCATAAAACCATGTGAGGACTATTGGAGTTACGTAGGACCCACTTGGGTCTCAAAATTGTGTGGGGCTCTCAAACCATGTGGGGCCCACATGAGTTTCGAAGTTGTGTGGGGTCTACATGAGTCCCGAAACTATGTAGGGCCATTAAACCACGTGAGGACTATTGGAGTTACGTAGGACCCACTTGGGTCTCGAAGTTGTGTGGGGCCTACAAAACCATGTGGGCCACATGAGTTTTCAAAATTCGAATTTAATTATTTTTAAAAAAAACAATACTAAAACATTGCTTAAAAATAATAATAATAATAATTTAAAAAATATAAATAAAATAAAATAATCAATTAGTTAATTAATTAATTAATTAAGAATTAATTAAATGAGACTTGTGGCAAGCACTCCCACTTGACCTCTATCTCTATCCCATACTCAACCCATACCTAGCCCATCCCTTGCCCATTCTTTAATTTTAAAAAAATTATAATTTCACCCCTCTCCCCACACTTTTACAAACTTTATTTCTTCCCCAAAATTTTCCTATAAATAGGAAGTTCTTAACCTTCATTTTTCACAAAAATCTTCAAAAGAAGAGAATGATTAGTGAGTGAAATAATTAGTGGTGGAGAGAAAATTTTTGAGTAAGTTCTCACTCACCCACTTTTTCCGATCTCATTTTTTAGAAATATTCATTGTATTCATAACACAAGATAAAAGAAGAGGTAAGTAAATTTGATTATGTTAGTTTTTTTTTATTAAAATTTATACCTGAGTTCATTTGTAAGTAAATTTGATTATGTTAGATTTTTTATTTAAAATTCATACCCGAGTTTATTTGTAAGTAAATTTTCGTGAGACACATCGTTCTCCCTCGATTTTTGCAATACGGGTCGCTCTCTCTCGATTCTCACGACACACGTCACTCTCCCTTGATTTGTGCAAAACGCACGCTCGATATCCATGACATTCGTTGCTCTTCCTTAGTTTGTGCAAAACGCATGCTCGATATCCGTGACACGCGTCGCTCTCTCTCGATTCTTGAGGCACACGTCGCTGTCTCTCGATTTCCACAATACGCGGCCATTCCCCTATAAAAAGGGTCCGCCGTCCTTGAACTCTAAGCATCACAGTTTTCTATTATCTTGATCAATCACATTTTGGTTTGTAGAGATTAGCTCTTCTCATCTTGTCTCTTAGTTGTCTCATTACTCAAAAATGTTGCCAAATCACCCAACTCTTCAAGTTGCTAAGAGCAGCACTAGATCGTCGATCCAAAGATGGAAACCCAGTAAGGCACAACTGGAGATTTTAGAGGAGGCCTTCCACAGCAGTCAAGGGGAACTCCTTTCTGTGGAGTGGGCTAACTTGCTTGTAGCACAACTCTGACGGTATGTTCCAATCGAGCCGAGAAATGTACGCTTTTGGTTTGAGAATCGTAGGCGTAGGCGGGGATCAGTTGAAGAAGCTACTATCTCAACTACTGCCCCACCAATTATCCATCTTACCTCCTCCGCCACTATCGCCCCGAGCAGTGCTCCTGCCATTTTCCCAACCACTTGTACCCTCAATATTCTGTCTATGAAACTCACAACTAACATCACACCAATGGGCCATACCCCTTATAATGGCAGTATCGTAGTCACCACACTAAGGGTTTCGGATAATGCTGACCTATCCACCATTGCAAAGAGATCCAATACGCGTTGAGACTCATGTACGGGCCACCGATGACTCGTTATGATCATCCCCACCTAAGGCCACAAGCGGAAGAGGGCAGCTCTTCCTCCCTCGCTGAACAAATGGGCGTTCTTTCCCTCTTTTCGACCCAAGCTGACGACATTACAAGAGGTCAACCCCACCAAGAAAGAACCCAGGCAGTTAGTAGTGACACCGCTAGCACTTCGATAGATGTTGACGTTGATCTAAGACTCTAAAGGTGAGATTTTGTTTCATTATATATATATATATATATATATATATATATATAATTATCTTTTTCCACATCTTCTAAATTTTTTTTACATTTCAACCCCTATTAGACAGACGATTCACACTTCAGTTCCCAAAATAAAATATTTCGTCAATTGACCATCGATCTATTCTAAGACTTAGTTAAATCGTTCATCAATTTGCCTTTTCAAAATAGCGCAACCAATTATACAGTACTCATTTTAAATTAGCAAATTTCAAGGACGAAATTTTTATAAGGAGGGGAAAATGTGATGACCCAAAAATATATATACGATTAAAGTATAATAATAATAATAAAAATAATAATAAAAATAATAAAATAAAATAATAAAAATGGTCATTAAGTTAATATCAATACAGAAGTATTTTCTATAGGATCCTTGATTCCATATTTGATGCCTAAGAAAGACCTTATCTTAGCGAGTGCTCAGAGATCATTGTGGCTCAGTCGCTCCTTGGAGATCGGCCTGGTCAAAATAGAATTTCATAGGATAAACAGGATAGACATTGTTTGTACACGTAAATAAGTACATATACATAAAATAGTGTTTTGAGAAACATAATTTGTAGAAATACATTGTAAAATAATAATAATAATAATAATAATATACGTATCCTATGTGAGGCCCACAAGAGTCCCGAAGTCGTGTAGGGTCTACATGAGTTTCGAAACTATATAGGGCTCATAAAACCGTATGAGAACTATTGGAGTTACGTAGGACCCACTTGGATCTCGAAGTTGTGTGGGGTCCACAAAACCATGTGGGGCCCACATGAGTTTCGAAGTGGTGTGGGGTCTACATGAGTCCCAAAATTATGTAGGGAGCATAAAATCGTGTGAGGGCTATTGGAGTTACGTAGGACCCACTTGGGTCTCGAAGTTGTGTGGGGCCCATAAGACCATGTGGGGCCCACATGAGTTTTCAAAATTCGAATTTAATTATTTTTTTAAAAAAATACTAAAACTTGGCTTAATAATAATAATAATAATAATAATAATAATAATAATAATAATAATAATAATAGTAATGCTTTAAAAAAATAAAAATAAAATAAAATGATCAATTAGTTAATTAATTAATTAATTAAGAATTAATTAAATGAGAGTGGTGGCAAGCACTCTCACATGACCTCCATCCACATCTCATACTCAATCCATACCTAAATCATCTCTTGCCCATTCTTTAATTTTAAAAAAATTATAATTTCACCCCTCTCCCTGCACTTTTACAAACTTCATTTCTTCCTTAGAATTTTCCTATAAATAGGAAGTTTTCAACTTTCATTTTTTTACAAAAATCTTCAAAGGAAGAGAAGGATTAGTGAGTGAAAGAATTAGTGGTGGAGAGAGAATTTTTGAGTAAGTTCTCACTCACCCACTCTTTCCGATCTCATTTCTTAAAGATATTTATTGTATTCATAACACACGATAAAAGAAAAGGTAAGTAAATTTGATTATGTTAGTTTTCTTTTTATTAAAATTTATACCTGAGTTCATTTGTAAGTAAATTTGATTATGTTAGATTTTTAAAAAAAAATTCATACCCAAGTTTATTTGTAAGTAAATTTCGATTATGTTAGTTAGTTTCATAAAATTCTCTTGAGTTTATTTTTACTCATATTTAATTATACTAGTTTTGTCTATAATATACTTGCATTTATTTTTGAGTTAATAAATGTTCTAAACCCTCGGGTATTTTACATTATTAATTTCTAATCAAAAAAATATTTTTAACACGAAAATTGTGTGGCATGAGTTTATTTATACGTTGCATATTTCACAAAAATATGAGTAAAGATTACATGAGTTGATTTTTTTTTACGTTGCGTATTTCACGAAAATTTGAGTAAAAATGATATTTTCATGATATTATTTCAATTGTACAAATTATATATATAAAAATATTTTTAAAACCCCTTATGATAAAGAAAGTTCAAAGTTATAGATGCTCGGTATCGTAGCTTAAAGTTGAAATGGATTAGAGTGCACCTACATTGTTTTCAGAGTGGTTTTATATGGTAATGGATTTCTCCTGAGTGCACACCTAGGTCGGATCAGGGTTTAATAGGGAAAATCTCACTTAATAATGATGTATGTTGATTTAGTTTGGGCCAGCTAGTCAGTTAAGTCCAGTTTTCAGACTGCACAACTCAGTCATGGGGGTAAACATGACTTACGATTAGTAGGCCTAAGGGTGATTTTTACAGTATATGTAAATACATATTTAATTATGAGTACAGAGTTATTGATGATTTGAATGTAAAGTATAAGTTTATATGAACATGGTCATTATTGTACCTAAATGATGATTTAAAGGAAACGTATAAGGAAAAGTATATATATGTATATAATTAAAAATTATAATTACAGTTTTTAAAGTCAAAAGTTTAATTTAACAATTATAGTATATGATTATAAAATTTTATTGTTGTAGTTGATGACAAAAGTTTTTATGCAAAAATTTTTAAATTTATATTTATTTTAAAAGCATTTTTTAAGTTATAGTATTAAATATTATTTTACGAAATTAAAATATTTTGAAAACTCATTTTGGCCACACACTAATAATAATCTTATTTACTTACTGAGCGTCGTCTTACCTTAATCGTTATTTTATATTTTTGATTATTTTGATGAGCGTATTAGAAATTTGGAGTAGTAAGTGCATGGGAGGGAGTAGAAGTAGTATAATAGAATAAAAATTTATTATAGTATAATTTAGAATATGTTTGTGTATTCTAGAATTTTAGAAGTTTGCATTTTAATAGTTGAGACAGATATTTGTAATAAAGCTAATTAGTGCTCTGGTAATAAAAATGATTTAGATTTATTTGCATTCGTTGGAAAATTTATTTGTAGGAATCCATTCGGGTTCGGGTCCTTACATTATGTGCTTCAGGATTTCTTGAATTTTAGTGTGGAACTTGTTCTTCTGACCAGTTGTTAACCTGTGAGGATACGGTAGCACAAGTCAGTACTCATTACTAGTCTCAGCCTCCACATTAACTGACTTCTTCAATTCTGAGCTTGCTTCCTCTGATTTTTCTTTGGCTTCATCTGTCTTAGTTTCAATTTTAGGTGTCAAGTTAACTGTATGTCTCTTAATAAATATCTCAGGTCGAGAAACTTCTTTTCCACTTGTCAAAGTAATAACAGCCTTCGCTGACTCAAATGAATCCACTGAAACATTATGCACTAGTTGCTGTTGTTACCTATATACCTGAGGATTAGGCTGAGGCTATGATGGATAATTTCCTTTTTCTAGAGTACTCAATTGCATGCTCATCTTATTAATGGTGCCACACAATTCATTTATGGTCTGAGTGTTCTCATTGTTAGTTGTGATCTAAATCTGCATGAACTTCTAAAGAGTATTGGCCCTTTGTGCCATGCTATCATCAAAAGATTTCTTTGGTGGAGCAAGTGCTACATTAGATTGAAATCCCGGACGTGAGTAGTAGTCCTAAGAAATTGGATGTGGCTGATACGGATGCTGAGACGGTGGTGCATAAGACTGAGGAGGTTGCTGAAACCGTGAAGAATATTGACCAGACTGATCATTCCTTTATTAAAAATTCCAGTGATTCTTCTATCTCGAATTGTAAGTGTTCAAGAAAGACTGATTTGGAGTTCTGTTAACCCAATTTTTAGATTGCATATGGTCATACCTATTCTCCTGTATTACCGGTATAATCAAATAATCCCAAGTCTTATGGCTAGAGTCGGCGCATAGAGAACACACCTTAACTAATTTTGCCACTTTCACCTTCTATAACTCCATAACCTCTACCTTCCTAGCTAATGCAGCAATGCGAGCCTCGACATCAGTTTCTTTTTGACCTCATATTTACCTCCACCACCAATTGCCCTGAGAGGTTGCACTGCCATTGGTGCCCAATTAGATCATGTGTTCCATTGTTGGGCACTTTCAAGTAGGTAATCAAAATATGACAGTGTCTAATCCGGTTCCTTGCTAAAGAATATCTCATTCACTAAACAAAAAAAAAAAAAAGGTTTTTAGTGATGAAAGTATTAGTGACGGTTTGAATTTTGTCACTAAAAGTGATGTATTAGTGACGATTTTAAAAACCGTCACTACTAGTGTAAGTATTTATATTAGTTTTGACAACTATCACTAGTACTTTTGTCACTAAAAACTAGTTTTCTCTCTCAAACTATCGCGGGAAACTACTTTTCGCTCGGAAACTATTCCAAGAAAATATTAGCGACATTTCTTGAGGTATTAGTGATAATTTTAAGGTGTCACTAAAAGACACTTATTAGTGGGGGTTAGTTAACCGTCACTAATAGTATTGTATTAGTAGACAAAGTCAACAATATTATTGACGGTTCATAGAAACTGTCACTAATAATGCAATATTAGTAACGGTTCTTTTAAGCCGTCACTAATAATCTATTATTAGCGACGAATTTTATAAACCGCCACTAATACTGTTTTCTATTTTAAAAATATAAAAATAATTTATTTAACTTTATTTGCGTCCATTTAGAAAAACCGTCACTAAAAGTTTATTATTAGCGACGATTTATGAAAACTGTCACTAATGTAGTTTTTTATTTTAAAAATATGAAAAGAATTCATTTAACTACATTAGCAATAGTTTACGAAAATAGTCACTAATAATGGTTTTTTATTTAAAAATTATAAAAATAATTTATTTAATTATATTAAGAACGGTTTAGAAAAAACGTCTCTAATACTCTATTATTAGTGACAAATTATGAAAACTGTCACTAATAGTCTATTATTAGTGACGGTTTATGAAAATCGTCATTAATAGTATTTTTTATTGAAAAAATATAAAATAAAATTATTTAATTATATTAGTGATGATTTTGGAAAATCATCACTAATAGTCTATTATTAGCGATAGTTTATGAAAACCGTCACTAATAGTCTATTATTAACGACGATTTATGAAAACCGTCACTAAAAGTCTATTGTTAGCAACACTTTACGAAAATTGTCACTAATAGTGTTTTTTTATTTAAAAAATATATAAATAATTTTTCAAATTATATTAGCAATGGTTTAGAAAAAGATGTCACTAATACTCTATTATTAGTGATAGTTTGTGAAAACCGTCACTAATAGTCTATTATTATCAATGGTTTACGAAAACCACCACTAATAGTGGTTTTTATTTAAAAAATATAAAAAAAATTTATTTAACTATATTTGTGACGGTTTAGAAAAACTGTCACTAATAGTCTATTATTAGCGACGGTTTACGAAAATCGTCACTAATAGTATTTTTTATGTAAAAAATATAAAAAGAATTTACTTAACTATTTTGTGATGGTTTAGAAAAACCGTCACTAATAGTGTTTTTTATTAATTTTTTTTAAAAAATATTCTTATTAAAAATTTAGAAAATTAATAGTTTCATTAAATGTGTAGAATATTTTTTTAAAATTTTTATTTATAGATTTCAATATAATTACAAAAAAGATAACTTGTTTTTAATTTTTTTTAAAATTATATAAAATAAAATTTTAAATTATTTATTTTGGAGTTTGGATTTGAATTTATGTATTAGAAAAAAACTTTACAAATGATCAATATAATTAAAATCCAAAATCTATACTTCATCATCCCATTCACAATGTAAGAGTTAGAAATCTACTAAATAATTAAAAAATATTTTCTAAATTTTATATATAAATTTGAAAATTTTGAAATGAAAACTATTTTCAACAACTAAAAAATGAAAAAAAGAAATATTTCCATAAGCATATAGTGTGAAAATTTTTTATTGTTATTTATTTATTTCATAAATGTTATAAAAATGTAAAATTAAAAAGTTTATGTTTTTGTATGTTCTTATAAAATTAAAATGAAAAACATTTCAGAAAGAATCAAGAACTTCCAGGCAAATTTTCTAGCTTGAATTTAGCTGGGTGAATGTTGAATTCTTGTTTGTCTTGCCAAGATCATTCCAAGTTGAAGTTTCCATTAAATATTACAACTAGTGGAAGAGTCATATGTTGACTCGAGCAAATGTAATGAAGTATGTGTTTATTAAAATGAGTAATCCTAAGACTTCACCATCTGATAAAACATGAATGCATAGGAAAAACTGCAATGTCTTTGCATCGAGGAATGTTAGCAATCCTAGTGAAGGACCTTCCAAGATCAAGGTAGAGCCTGTAAGTGAATGGAGCAATGAGGAGGAATATTTCCCTCCAGATATAGAGGTTTAACCCAGTGCTAGGGTGACTCTAATGTGAAATCAAAAGTGGCACCTTTGGTTCCATTAGAAAAGGGTGAAAGCAGTGGTTCTAACCCAGTCGCATCAAAGAGTACTCTAAAACTGTCACTAATATGAGACTACTAGTGATAGTCTTGTTGGGAGAAACAACAATACTCAAACTCTCTCTTTGTGTGAATCTATAGGAAACTATAAAATAGAGTAATATATATGCGGATAATATATATATCCAAACACCACAAGCACAAGACACATGATTTTTACATGGAAAACCTTCTCGATGTGAGAAGGAAAAGCCATGGGACCGTAGTCCACTCAAACAATTTCACTATCAATAATTATGGGAATGCATGAGTCTTCTTTAGTCTCAGCTAGACTCATACAATCAGCAACTATCTTCAAGAAATAGATTTCCTTGGCATAAATCAACTTCTACAAGAATTAAAGAAAGATCTCACCAAAACAAAGGTTACTATTCATGAGCTACAAAAAAATAATAACGAATGCTTGGAATCCAATCTCTAGTGTTCACAATGAAGATTCATGTGTCATGAACATGCCTATAAATTTTCAGCTCAATCGGACCTCGAATCCTCGTTGATCAGAGCACTTGGTCAAGATTTGATAGCTTTCTTACTCTATGGCTGCAGAAAAAACCGAGGCCACTGTTCATGGGCTAAAAACTGACACCAAATGCTTAGAATCCAATCTCCACTGTTCAAAATGAAGCTTCATGTGCCATGAACATCCCTGTAAATTTTCAGCTCAATCGTACCACGAATGCTCATTGATCGGAGCAGTTGATTAGATTGGACAACTTTCTCCCTCTGTGGCGACAGAAAAAATCGAGGCTACTGTTCATGGACTGAAAACCGACACCAAATGCTCAGAATCCAATCTCCACCATTCACAAAGAATTTTCATAGGTCATGAACATCTCTATAAATTTTAAGCTTAATTTGGACCACGAATGCTTGTTGATCGGAGCAATTGATCAAGATTGGACAACTCTCTCTCTCTCTATGTGGCAGTCATGGCTCTCTCTCTCTCTCTCTCTCTTTTCTTTCTTATTTCTGATTGTGCACTGCTCTTTATAGTAGCAAAGGACAGGGTTTAGCCCTATTATCCCAAATGGGCCTCTCCACACATGGGCCCGTATTAGGTAAGTTTGGGTCATCCTCACTTAGGAGGGAACAGGTCTTTCTCTTTACACATTCTACTTAAAGACAAGCTTTTCTTGTTGTATTTTATCTTCAACTCATCAAGATTTGAATTTGTGGTGTACGAACACTGGCTAAGTTACCCACAATATTATTTCTATCATGTTTTGCTTCCTGGACAATATCATAAACTATTACTATCTGTCCACTTTTACAAAGATAGTCTTCTACTGGTTGGCCCATCTGAATTGTAATCATCTTCACAAGCAACCCACCCATGCATAGATATCTGAACCAGGTCATTTCTTTCGTGCATCCCATCCCTTATAAGTACTTGATAATGAACAACTTTAAAAGATCTCTTAAACGCTACTGCATTTAAAAAATTAGTCCAATAATTACAAAACTTCACCACAACTTCCCTGGTCCATACATGGTCATTCCAAAGGTATCAATTTCAAAATGTTTATCTCAATTCAATTTCTTAGTATTGTTCTTTAAATTCTCCCTTTGCCAAAATTGTACTTCAAATTTTTACCTAGGGAATTATTAATATATGATCATAAGATTTAGGAGATCAATTAGGCACAAACCTTATAGAATAATATTGTATAGGTAAATTTACTTGTGACATGTCTTTTGATATCTATTTAGAAGTTTGATGGTGTTTTACCATTTGCTACATGCTCTTTGGACATTAATTTCTTATATTTGGAATTTTACTTATTGAATTTTTTTGCCTTTTAAGATGGTGGGGCTTGGGTGATGTAGTTATTATCAAGGCTGCATTGCGGTAGTATTTTTTTGCAAGACTGGTCATTGGTAAAACATTTTTATGTTTGATTTTAAATGGTAGAGTAATAGTGACAGTTTAAAAAAAGAATCGTCACTAATAGTCAGTTATTAGTGATGATTTAGAAAAACTATTACTACTTTTAAATGGTAGAGTATTAGTGATGATTTATGAACAACTGTCACTAATAGTATTTTTTTTATTTAAAAATAATAAAAAACTATTTATTTAACTATTAGTGACGATTTTTAAGTGTATTAGTGACAGTTTTAAAAATGCCACTAATACTCTAGCTGAGTAAAACCCTTACATTCGTGCAGATTTCCCCTATTTTCCAATCTCCCGCCTCAATCCCCCCTTCGCTCCCACCTCCCTCCTTTCCTCCTTCCCTCCTTTCTTCTTTCCAGCCTATGCGCGTCCTCTCCAACCATCCCCGCCGCTGCCGTTGCTCGCGTGAGCTCCTCGGAGCGCCATTGTCGTCGCCGCTCGCTTGAGGTCGTTCCACCATTGTTGCCGTCGTTGCTATCGCCCCTCCCAAGTTCTTCTTCTTTTGTAAACTGTGAGTTCAACGTGTGTGCGTGTGTTCGTGTGTGTGTGTGTGTGTCTGCGTGGGTTTGTGACTGCATGTGGGTGTGAGTGTGTGCGTGGGTGTGGGTGTGTGTGTGTGTGTGTGTGTGTATTGAATACTGCGAGGAAGATTGATGATTTATGGTTGTGTAAGTTGTAAGGGAGGCGGATCCTATGTGTGTGGAGGCAAATCTGTTGATCTGCAATACTTTTCCTCTTTTTTTTTTTTGTTGAAATCAATGGGACAAAAAATAATTTTTTATTTGTTTTATTTTTATATATTTTGAGATTAAAAGCAGAAAAAAAAAATATTTTCATGGATTTTCTGTATATTGCAAAATTAAAAGGATAAGATGAAAAAAAAAATTTATTTGAATTTTTTAAATATTGTGAAATTCTAAAAAAATTATTTTTGCTTGTTAGCTTTTTGTACATACTACAAAAGTAAGGAATAAAAAATAAAATAAGGAGAGGGGACATAAAGTGGGGGACTATATTGCATGACATTTGCTTGTGTTGGTGTAAAATGACGATGGTAGGTCTGGAAATTGTGGCGTGCTGGGTGGCCTTCAATCATTTTTTTTAATAGGTTATCAGTTCTAAATTTTTCAAAAAAAAAAAAAACGAAAAATTCAAAAAATCAAAAAGTATTTTCCTTTTATATAAAGCTTTGGACCTTTCATACTTTTGTTTCCTCTTTCAGAAACTAGAATCCTTTTTCTTTGGTAATTAGTTTTGTGTAATTGTTGGTAATTCATTTTGGGTTCTATCCTTAAACTAGAATATTTTGCTTGCCCTATTAATGCATGATTCTTTTGTTAAGTTTATGATATAATTTGTAAATATTTAACATCTTGATCAAGTAGGTTTTAGGGTTAAGAATCACTTACAATGTAATAACCCAAACTTAGAAAAATAAAATAAAAATAAATAAAAGAAAAAGAGGAAATTGAAGAAAGGGAAAAGGAATTTAAAAAGGATTATAAGCAGGTACTTGTCTGGTCGACGAGAATGTACCGAGAGAGGTTCTCATATTTCTGAATTTAGTTGACAAGCTCCCGGTTTCGTTCATGAATGGTATGCTTGGGCTCGTCAACAAGTCCAGATGTCTCGTCGATGAGGCCATGTGGCAAGTTGCCTATAAATAGGCAAAAATCAAAATTTCAGCGAAGAATACATTTCTCTTCTCTCTCTCTCTCTCTCTCTCTCTCTCTCTCTAAAATTTAGCCCCTCTGCATTCTCTCTACGATTCTAGCCTCGTTTCTCCTCGGTTCGACAATCAGAAGCTACCACGTTGATCCTGGGGAGATTCTCTACAACTTAGCCGGAACAAAATTTTGACTTGAGAAGTTTGGGAACCATCCCAAAAGTAGGGTAAGTAGGGTATTTCAAGTTTTATTGTTAATATGGAATGTATAGGGACTAGGGAGTGATAAAGTAGCATTTTATTGAAGTTTGGGTTGATAAACTCGGGTTTTTGAATTAGGGTCTGAGTGAGTACCGTTCGCGTCATTTTGAGGTTTTCACAGGCGTAATCTAGGAAACAAGTAAGGGCAATTTATTATAGTAGGATTTTTATTAAAGTTTAAACTAGTTACTTTGAGAATATAAAATATATATATATATATATATATACATATATATATTTAAGTATAATTTATTTGAACAGTTGAACATTTGGGATAATATTAACTTCTGTTATATATATAGAAAAGAAATTGTGTGGCAAGAATACAACTTTTCATTATTTAATTGGTTGTTATAACAAGAGGATGATGAAATATACTGTTGGATTGAGAACAATGGTTAATTGTGGATTTTGGCATGTTATGAATACTGATTGGTGATGAATGCTGATTGATTGTGACTACTATTGCTTGAGTTTGCTGCGTGACAAATAATGTGATATGTGTGTGTGGATTTTTGTGTGGTTGTTCGTGTGTATCACAATATAACATTGGCAGGCTTGAGGAGTTCGTTATATTGCCTAGATATAATCATGATATACATTGGCAGGCCTGAGGAGTTCGTATATTGTCCTTATATATTGGAACAGAGCATTGGCAGGCCTGAGGAGATTGTTCCACTAATATACTATGGATAGGTTATGGGGATTTATATTGGTGGTTGTTGGTTCCTGAGTGGGCCACGTTGTGTTCATGTGATGATGTTTGTCCTGTGTGGATCGTGTATCGTTTATGTGGAATGTGATATGATAAGATGAAAGATATATTAATTTAATTATATGTATATATATATATATATATATATATATATATTTGTGCGTGTGTGTGTGTGTGTGTGTGTGTGTGTGTGACAAAGTAAAACTTTCTGCCAAGAGCTTGCTGATAAAGGCAATTGCCTTGGTATTTTCAGTTGATGTTAGAGCAGAGGGAAGCTACTTGTATGGGCGGGTAACCTTCCCTATTCTTTAAGACTTTTTATATATACATAGCCCAAGGGCCTACAGAGTAAGGTGAGTGCCCTGATACTGGTATTAGAGCAGAGGAAAGCTACTTGTATGGGTGGGTAATCTTCTCTATTCTTGGGTTTTATTATTAAAAATAATTATGAATGTGAGTATGAAAATAGAAGCCACTATTTATGCATATTAGATTTGAGTATGAAATGAGAAATCAATGTTGATATTAATGATATGTTTCTTAGTTGCGGTTGATGATGAATGGCAAAAGAATATATATTTTGTAATATTTAAACACTTTGCCACACACTGCTATGATTCGTTCTTCCTTACTGAGATGTGTCTCACCCTAGTGGATAATCATATTTTCAGGTCCATCGGGAGATCGTGTTTAGGACTCTAGCAGGGTAAAGTTTTGAGTATTTGGAAAGTTTGTATAAACAGCTTATGTATAGTTTATGTATGTTTTTAAATACAAGTATGTAATATAAAAAAGTATTGGTAGTTGTTTATGGAGTACATATATGTATTTAGGTAGACTTTGGCATTTAAATTGATGATGTATGTTTTATTTCCGCTGCATGATTGCGATATATGGTGTCAAAAATAGGTGAATGTAACACGTGACCTCCGGGCTCCACTTTGCAGGTTTGGAGAGTTACTGTTGGTATCAGAGCGTAACGGTCTTGTAGACTTTAAGGATAATTAATACTAGAGCATATGTTCGAGTTAGGATAAGGATAAGAGTGGGTAGGTTAGGAGGAATAGTGGTTTGGAAACTTGGAGGCGGAGATTCTTTGATGGTCTTCTGTATTTTTCTAAGCATGACGATTCCTAGAAAACTACGGCAAATCCATTAATGGTTTCGTTTCTGGGTCAAGTGACTGGAATTTGGGCACATAAGTTGGAATGATAAGTTGGTTGAGCATGTGGTTGTGTTGGTCTTATGATTTTGTAGTAAGATGGTATGAATGATATGTGGATTAGAACTTATATGTTTATGGTGAATTTTCTTGTTAAACTTGTTTTAATTGTGATAAATGAGGGATTATAAGCTTATTTTTATTCTATTTTTAGGATGGATCCTAGGGGGAAGGGCGTTGATACTGGAGGAGATATACATGTGGATACCTCTAGTGAGGATGATGTTGACGTTACGACAGTGCCGCATAGCATAACACGTCATGCTAGGAAAGAAGCACGGAGAGAGCAGGGATAGCCACTTGCACTAGGGGTTGCATATTTTAGTTGTTCACCTGAACAAATCCATCGAATTTTGAAGGAGGTGCAATTTCGATCATAGCTGAGGACTGGACTTAAGAGATGGAGGAACTCTTGACTGTTCTGCATTGTACTAAGGAACAGAAGGTACAATATGCCACTTTTAAATTGGTTGAGGAGGCCAAGAGGTGGTGGAGGTTGGCAAAACTGGTGGAGGAATAGCGGCCAGAAAATACATCTATTACTTGGAGTCATTTCAAGGAGGTTTTCTTCGGTAGATACTTCATGGTTGCCACTTGAGAGGCAAAAGCAGAGGAGTTTCTACACTTTACTTAGGGATCCATGTCGGTGCAACAATATGTGCCTAAGTTTGTGGAGCTATCACGTTTTGCTCCATACATGGTCCCAGACGAGCCGCTGAAAACTTGGATGTTTGTGAAAGGATTGAGATCAGGGATACATGCTCAGGTGGTGGCATTGATGACTCAAAGTTTCTTTAAGCTGGTGGACAGAGCCATGACAGTTGAGATTAGTATACAGGAATGTGAGGCAGAGGCAAAACAGAAGAAGAGATCCATATCTTCCAGCTCACATACCAATGTCTAACATGATTCTTGGAGGGGAGATCGTGATACTGGGGGTCAGAGGTTGGATAGGGCTGATCGAGATTATTGGGAGAATGCATTTTGCCCCCTTTGTTCCAGATGTAACCGGAGGCATTGGGGGGAATGTTGGGGTGGGAGTACTATGAGCTACAACTGTTGCAAACCTAGCCACATAGCTCATGATTGTCGTGCTCCACTAGCCAATGCACCTGCTCCTAATCAGAATAAAAGGAACAACCCTATACCTTGTGGCGGCGGCGCCCTAACGCGTGTCTATATGCTTGGTACGCCAGAGAAGGATAAAGCTAAAGGCGCAGGTAATATGTTTATGATAGTATAAATGATAGTCTTGCTTGATTTTAAGTGATTCAATGATTTGTATTTTAGAATTGATTGAAATGTATGAATGTGGTTAGTTAGCTTTTAGTTGGGAAAAATGGGTGATTAACGAATTTTTAGGACAAAATTATTTTAAGGAGGGGAGAATGTAATAACCCAAACTTAGAAAAATAAAATAAAATAAATAAAAAAAGGGGAAATTGAAGAAAGAGAAAAGGAATTTAAAAAGGGTAATAAGCAGGCACTCGTCGACGAGCGATCTACTGAGCCTCGTTGCCCAGTATGCATGTCTCGTCGACAAGGATGTATCGAGAGAGGTTCTCATATTTCTGAATTTTGTCAAGGAGCTCCTGGTTTTGTCCATAAACGTCAGGCTTGGGCTCGTCAACAAGTTGAGATGTTTCTTCGATGAGGCCACATGACATGTTGCTTATAAATAGGCAAAAATCAGAATTTTAGTGAAGAATACATTTCTCTTCTGTCTCTCTTTCTAAAATTGGGCCTCTCTGTCTTCTCTCTGCAATTCAGGCCCCGTTTTCCTCGGTTTAATGATCAGAAGCTACCACGTTCATCCTAAGGAGATCCTCTACAACTTAGCTGGAGTAGAATTTCGATTTGAGAAGTTTGGGAAACATCCCAAAAGCAGGGTAAGTAGAGTATTTTAAGTTATATTGTTAATGTGGAATGTATAGGGCCTAGGGAGTGATAAAATAGCATTTTATTGAAGTTTGGGTTGATGAACTTGAGTTTCTAAATTAGGGTCTAGGTGAGTACCGTTGACGTCGTTTCAGGGTTTTCGCAAGCGTAATCTAGGAAATAGGTGAGGGGAATTTATTATAGTAGGATTTTTATTAAAGTTTAAACTAGTTACTTTGAGAATATAAAATATATATATTTAAGTATGATTTATTTGAACAGTAGAACATTTGGGAAAATATTAACTTCTGATATATATATATACACACACATATATAGAATGACGATGGTAGCTCTGGAAATTGTGGCGCGCTAGGTGGCCTTCAATCATTTTTTTAATAGGTTATCAGTTCTAAATTTTTAAGAAAAAATAGCTAAAAATTCAAAAAATCAAAACGTATTTTCCTTTTATATAAAGCTTTGGACCTATCATACTTTTGTTTCCTCTTTCAGAAACTAGAATCCTTTTTCTTTGGAAATTAGTTTTGTGTAATTGTTGGTAATTCATTTTGGGTTCTATCCTTAAACTAGAATATTTTGCTTGCCCTATTAATGCATGATTCTTTTGTTAAGTTTATGATATAATTTGTAAATATTTAACATCTTGATCAAGTAGGTTTTAAGGTTAAGAATCACTTACAATGTAATAACCCAAACTTAGAAAAATAAAAGAAAAATAAATAAAGGAAAAAGGGGAAATTGAAGAAAGGGAAAAGGAATTTAAAAAGGATAATAAGCAGGCACTCGTCGAGAGCGATCTAGTGAGCCTCGTCGCCGGTATGCATGTCTCGTCGACAAGGATGTACCGAGAGAGGTTCTCATATTTCTGAATTTCGTCGACGAGCTCCCGGTTTCGTTCACGAATGGTATGCTTGCACTCGTTGATGAGTCCAGATGTCTCGTCAACGAGGCCATGTGGCAAGTTGCCTATAAATAGGAAAAAATCAAAATTTCAGCGAAGAATACATTTCTCTTATGTCTCTCTCTCTCTCTCTCTCTCTCTCTCTCTCTCTCTCTCTCTCACACTCAAATTTAGCCCCTTTGCATTCTCTCTACGATTCCAGCCTCGTTTCTCCTTAGTTTGACAATCAGAAGCCACCACGTTGATCCTGAGGAGATTCTCTACAACTTTGCCGGAGTAGAATTTCGATTTGAGAAGTTTGGGAACCATCCCAAAAGTAGGGTAAGTAGGGTATTTCAAGTTTTATTGTTAATATGGAATGTATAGGGACTAGGGAGTGACAAAGTAGCATTTTATTGAAGTTTGGGTTGATAAACTCGAGTTTTTGAATTAGGGTCCGAGTGAGTACCGTTCGCGTCATTTTGAGGTTTTCGTAGGCGTAATCTAGGAAACAAGTAAGGGGAATTTATTATAGTAGGATTTTTATTAAAGTTTAAACTAGTTACTTTGAGAATATATATATATATATATATATATATATTTTTAAGTATAATTTATATGAACAGTTGAACATTTGGGATAATATTAACTTCTGTTATATATATAGAAAAGAAATTGTGTGGCAAGAATACAAATTTTCACTATTAAATTGGCTGTTATAAGAAGAGGATGATGAAATATACTGTTGGATTGAGAACAATGGCTAATTGTGGATTTTGGCATGTTATGAATACTAATTAGTGATGAATGCTGATTGATTGTGAATACTATTGCTTGAGTTTGTTGCATGACAAATAATGTGATATGTGTGTGTGGTTTTTTGTGTTGTTATTCGTGTGTATCACAATATAACATTGGCAGGCCTAAGAAGTTCGTTATATTGCCTAGATATAATCATGATATACATTGGCAGGGCTGAGGAGTTCGTATATTGTCATTATATATTGGAACAGAGCATTGGCAGGCCTGAGGAAGTTGTTCCACTGATATACTGTGGATAGGTTATGCGGATTTATATTGGTGGTTGTTAGTTCCTGAGTGGGCCACGTTGTGTTCATGTGATGATGTTTGTCTTGGGTGGACCGTGTATCATTTATGTGGAATGTGATATGATAAGATGAATGATACATTAATTTAATTATATATATATATATATATATATATATCTGTGTGTGTGTGTGTGTGTGTGTGTGTGTGTGTGTGTGTGTGTGTGTGTATGTGTGTGACAAAGTAAAACTTTCTGCCAAGAGTTTGCTGATAAAGGCGACTGCCTTGGTATTTTCAGTTGATGTTAGAGCAGAGGGAAGCCACTTGTATAGGCGGGTAACCTTTCCTATTCTTAGAGATTTTGCATATATACATAGCTCGAGGCCCTACAGAGTAAGGTGAGTGCCCTGATACTGGTATTAGAGTAGAGGGAAGCTACTTGTATGGGTGGGTAATCTTCCCTATTCTCGGGTTTTATTATTAAAAATAATTATGAATGTGAGTATGAAATTAGAAGCCAATATTTATGCATATTAGATTTGAGTATGAAATGAGAAATCAATGTGGATATTAATGATATGTTTCTTAGTTGCGGTTGATGATGAATAGCAAAAGAATATATATTTTGTAATATTTAAACACTCCGCCACACACTGCTATGATTCGTTCTTCCTTACTGAGATATGTCTCACCCTAGTGGATGATCATATTTTCAGGTCCATCGAGAGATCGTGTTTAGGACTTTAGCAGGGTAAAGTTTTAAGTATTTTGGAAAGTTTGTATAAACAGCTTATGTGTAGTTTATGTATGTTTTTAAATACGAGTATGTAATATAAACAAGTATTGGTTGTTGTTTATGAAGTACATATATGTGTTTAGGTAGATTGTGGTATTTAAATTGACGATGTATGTTTTATTTCCGCTGCATGATTGCGATATATGGTGTCAAAAACAGGTGAATGTAACACGTGACCTCCGAGCTCCACTTTGCAGGTTCGGAGCGTTACTGTTGGTATCAGAGCCTAACAGTCTTGCATACTTTAAGGGTAATTAATACTAGAGCATATGTTCGAGTTAGGATAAGGATAAGAGTGGGTCGGTTAGGAGGAATAGTGGTCTGGAAACTTGGAGGCGGAGATTCTTTGATGGTCTTCTGTATTTTTCTAGGCGTGACGATTCCTGGAAAACTATGGCAAATCCATTAATGGTTTCGTTTCTGGGTCGAGAGACTGGAATTTGGGCACGTAAGTTGGAATGATAAGTCGATTGAGCATGTGGTTGTGTTGGTGTTATGATTTTGTAGTAAAACGGTATGAATGATATATGGATTAGAACTTATATGTTATGGTGAATTTTCGTGTTAAACTTGTTTCAATTGTGATAAATGAGGGATTATAAGCTTATTTTTATTCTATTTTTAGGATGGATCCTAAGGGGAAGGGCGTTGATACTAGAGGAGATATACATGTGGATACCTTTAGTGAGGATGACGTTGACGTTACGACAATGCCACATAGCATAGCACGTTATGCTAGGAAAGAAGCACGGAGAGAGTAGGGACAGCCACTCGCACTTGGGGGCTGCACATTTCAGTAGTTCACCTAAACGAATCCACCGAATTTTGAAGGAGGGGCAAATCCGATCATAGTTGAGGACTGGATTCAAGAGATGGAGGAACTCTTGACTATTCCGCACTGTACTGAGGAACAGAAGGTACAATGCGCCACTTTTAAATTGGTTGAGGAGGCCAAGAGGTGGTGGAGGTCGACAAAACTGGTGGAGGAATAGCGGCCAGGGTATACATCTATTACCTAGAATCGTTTCAAGGAGGTTTTCTTTGGCAGATACTTCATGGTTGCCACCTGAGAGGCCAAAGCAAAGGAGTTTCTACTCTCTTCTCAGGGGTCCATGTCGATGTAACAATATGCGCCTAAGTTTGTGGAGCTATCACGTTTTGCTCCACACATGGTCCTAGACGGGTCGCTGAAAACTTGGATGTTTGTGAAAGGATTGAGATCAGGGATATGTGCTTAGGTGGCGGCATTGATGACTCAGAGTTTCTCTAAGCTGGTGGACAGAGCCATGGCAGTTGAGATTAGTATACAGGAATGTGAGGCAGAGGAAAAACAGAAGAAAAGATCCATATCTTCCAGATCACATACTGATGTCTGACATGATTCTTGGAGGGGAGATTGTGATGCTGGGGGTCAGAGGTCGGATACGGCTGATCGAGATTATTGGGAGAATGCATTTTTCCCCCTTTGTTCTAGATTTAATCGGAGGCATTGGGGGGGATGTTGGGGTGGGAGTACTGTGTGCTACAACTATGGCAAACCTGGCCACATAGCTCGTGATTGTCGTGCTCCACCAGCCAATGCACCCGCTCCTAATCAGAATAGAAGGAACAACCCAATACCTCATGACGGCGGCGCCCCAACGCGTGTCTATATGCTTGGTACGCCTGAGAAGGATAAAGCTAAAGGTGCAGGTAATATGTTTATGATAGTATAAATGATAGTCTTGCTTGATTTTAGGTGATTCAATGATTTGTATGTTAGAATTGATTGAAATGTATGAATGTGGTTAGTTAGCTTTTAGTTGTGAGAAATGGGTGATTAACGAATTTCTAGGACAAAATTCTTTTAAGGAGGGGAGAATGTAATTACCCAAACTTAGAAAAATAAAATAAAAATAAATAAATAAAGGGAAATTGAAGAAAGGGAAAAGGAATTTAAAAAGGGTAATAAGTAGGCACTCGTCGACGAATCTTTCTCGTCGACGAGTGATCTACTGAGTCTCGTTGCCGAGTATGCATGTCTCATCAACAAGGATGTACCGAGAGAGGTTCTCATATTTCTGAATTTTGTCGAGGAGCTCCTGGTTTTGTCTATGAACGTTGGGCTTGGGCTCGTCAACAAGTTGAGATGTTTCGTCGATGAGGCCACATGGCATGTTGCCTATTAATAGGCAAATATCAGAATTTTAGCGAAGAATACATTTCTCTTCTATCTCTCTTTCTAAAATTGGGCCCGTCTGCCTTCTCTCTACAATTCAGGCCCCGTTTCTCCTTGGTTTAATGATCAGAAGCTACCACGTTGATCCTGGGGAGATTCTTTACAACTTAGCCGGAGTAGAATTTCGATTTGAGAAGTTTGGGAAACATCCCAAAAGCAGGGTGAGTAGAGTATTTTAAGTTATATTGTTAATGTGGAATGTATAGGGCCTAGGGAGTGATAAAATAACATTTTATTGAAGTTTGGGTTGATAAACTTGGGTTTCTAAATTAGGGTCTGGGTGAGTACCGTTGACGTCGTTTCGAGGTTTTCGCAAGCGTAATCTAGGAAATAGGTAAGGGGAATTTATTATAGTAGGATTTTTATTAAAGTTTAAACTAGTTAATTTGAGAATATGAAATATATATATATATATATATATATATATATTTAAGTATGATTTATTTGAACAGTTGAACATTTAGGAAAATATTAACTTCTGATATATATATATATATATATATATATGTATATATATATATATATATATATATATACATACATATATAGAAAAGAAATTGTGTGGCATGAATACAACTTTTCACAATTTAATTAGCTGTTGTAAGAACGGGAAGATGAAATATACTGTTGGATTGAGAACAGTGGTTAATTGTGGATTCTGGCATGTTATGAATACTGATTAGTGATGAATGCTGATTGATTGTGAACACTATTGCTTGAGTTTGCTGCGTGACAAATAATGTGATATGTGTGTGTGGATTTTTGTGTGGTTATTCGTGTGTATCACAATATAACATTGGCAGGCCTCAGTAGTTTATTATATTACCTAGATGTAATCACGATATACGTTGGTAGGCCTGAGAAGTTCGTATATTTTCATTATATATTGTGGTAGAGCATTGGCAGGCCGGAGGAGGTTGTTCTACTGATATACTACGGGTGGGTCATGGGGATTTGTACTGATGGTTAGTGGTGCCTGAGTGGACCACGCTGTGTTTATGTGATAATGTTTGTCCTGTGTGGACCATGTGATGATGTTTGTCCTGTGTGGACCATGTGATGATGTTTGTCTTGTGTGGACTGTGTATCGTTTATGTGGAATGTGATCTGATAAGATGGATGATATATTAATTTAATTATATGTATATATATGACAAAGTAAAACTTTCTGCCAAGAGCTTGCTGATAAAGGCGAGTGCCCTAGTATTTTCAGTAGATGTCAGAGCAGAGGAAAACTACTTGTATGGGCAGGTAACCTTCCCTATTCTTGGAGACTTTGTCTATAAACATAGCTCAAGGGCTTACTGAGTAAGGTGAGTGCCCTGATTTTGGTATTAGAGCAGAGGGAAGCTACTTGTATGGCTGGGTAGTCTTCCTTATTCTCGAGTTTTATTATTAAAAATAATTATGAATGTGAGTATGAAATCAGAAGCCAGTATTTATGCATATTAGATGTGAGTATGAAATCAGAAATCAATGTTGATATTAATGATCATATGTTTCTTGGCTACGGTTGATGTTGAATGGAAAAAGAATATATATTTTGTAAGATTTAAACATTTCGCTACACACTACTATGATTTGTTCTTTCTTATTGAGAAGTGTCTTACCCTAGTGGATGATCATAATTTCAGGTCCATTAGGAGATCATGTTTAGGACTCTCGCAGGGTAATGTTTTGAGTATTTTAGAAAGTTTGAATAAACAATTTATGTATAGTTTGTGTATGTTTTTAAATACGGGTATGTAATATAAACAAGTAGTGGTAGTTTTTTATGGGGTACATATATATATATATATATATATATATATATATATATATGAATTTAGGTAGACTCTGGTATTTAAATTGAGGATGTATGTTTTATTTCTGCTGCATGATTGTGTCAGAAACAGGTGTATGTAACACGTGACCTCCGAGCCCCACTTGGCGGGTTTGGAGCATTACATATAATGCTTGAATAATAAGTTCCTTTCTTTCTCAAGGTTTCATTTTTATGTATTTTTAAGATGAAAATGTAGCTAAGTTGGCACTAACTAATTTTTTCAGTATTTAACATTTCTTGAACACAAACAAGCTATTATAGTATGTATTGTCATATTAGATTGTGATTTGAAAGTTCTTTTGTGATTCATTAAGAAGCTCATTACTATGGAACTACAAAATAGAGTCACTCAATTTCCCACTTCAAGGTTCTAATTAATGCGATAGATTGAGCATATCTATTTTATTGTCCAACAAGAACCATATCATTGTACTAGTCATAATCGATGCAACATCCATAGAATAAAATTACACGCACCTATTAAAAAAAAAATATTAAAAATTAAACTTACGCTACATTATAATGTCATAGATCAAATCTCCTTTACATGTTCTTCTTCTTCTTTTTCTTATTGTTCTTTTGCAAATTGTGGGTTCAACATGTGTACTTGTGTCCATGTGTGTGTGCATGTGTGTCTGCGTGGGTGTGTGACTATGTGTGGGTGTGAGTGTGTGTGTGTGTGTGTGTGTATGTGTGTGTACATATGTGTAGGTGTGACTGTGTATGTGTTTATGTGTATTGGATACTCCCCTAAGACCCAAGGGGTTAAATGCCCTATCAAAATATTCCTGTTTAATACAAAAAAAACAAAAAAAAATCTATGGTCTCCCTTAAATAATGTCCTTTGAGCCATGTGCATCTTAAGATATTCAACTATATTAAAATAAAAAATATATGTTAAGGAAAAGAAATGAAAATATTAATGAATTTACTTTTTCATGTTTAGCTATTAAGGAAAGTAAGAAAGAGAATAAAAAATAAGCCAGCTAATAAACAATTTTTTTTTCTTTAGTTTTAATCATACTAAAGCAAAAATGAATTTTAATAGTTTTTAAAATAAAAATAAAATGTATATGAAAACAAATTTTCTTCTTAATTATTTTATTTTTGTTTCATTTTCTCATACAAATCCTTAATCAAAAAGTCTTACTAACCGGATAAAACTTAAATAAGGTTGAACTCAACTTCTCTACACTTTTTTTTTTTTTTTGACCAAATCGTTTAACGTATTTATATTCATTTATTAGTTGCTCTCTCAAGTGTCCAATTTGGGCATACATGGTCCAAACTGAGTTGGGTCAATCCCGACACGCCCGTCACATCGAATTGGACGTGTCGGATCTAACGGTATCCAAAAAATTCTCTTTGTGAGCTTTTTCCCCACTTAGAACCAAAGTTAGAATACAAACAAACTTAGTAAACTTAGTTCATTTTAAGCACTCAGGTGTCCAAGTTGGGCATACGAGGTGTCTAAACCGAGTGTGGTAAGTTTTGACACGTTTGGACATTGAGCTTGACATGCCAAAGTTGACGGTTCTAAAAAAATTCCACACCAATTGAAAATTATGCGCTTAGAAGTGAACTTAGTAAACTTAGTTGAATTTAACCATCCAAGTGTCCAATTTGGGCGTACTAGGTCCAAAGTGAGTTGGGTCAGTCCCGATTCGTCCGTCACATTGAATTGGACGTGCCGAATTTGATGGTGCCCAAAAACTCCTCCCTATGATTTTTTTCCCCACTTAGAAGCAATGTTAGAATACAACCAAACTTAACTCATTTTAAGCACTCAGGTGTCCAAGTCGGGCATACGAGGCCAAAATTGAGTGCGATTAGTCCCGACACATCTGTCACATTGACTTGGATGTGCCGGAGCTAATGATGACCAAAAACTCATCCCTAGGATCTTTTTCCCCACTTAAAAGCAAAGTTAGAATACAAACATAGTAATTAAACTTAGTTCTTTTTAAACACCAAGGTGTCCAATTTGGGCACACGAGGTCCAAACTGAATTGTGTCAGTCCCGACACATCCATTGCTTCAAACTGAATGTGCCAATTTTGAGGGTGCCCAAAAAATCCTCCCTCGGAGATTTTTCCTCACTTAGAAGTAAAGTTAGAATATAATCAAACTTTGTAGACTTAGTTCATTTTAAGCACTCAGTTGTCCAAGTCGGACATACAAGGTCCAAACTGAGTGTGGTTAGCTTCGACACATCCAGACATTGAGCTTGACATTCTGAAGCTGACGATGCTAAAAAATTCCATGCCAATTGAAAATTATATGCTTAGAGGTAAAATTAGTAAACTTAGTCTAATTTAACCATCCAAGTGTCAAGTTCGGGCATACGAGGTCCAAACTGAGTTAGGTTAGTCTTGACATGTCCGTCACATTAAACTGGACATGCTGGAACTAATGGTGCCCAAAAACTCCTCCCGGGAGCTTTTTCCCCACTTAGAAGTAGAGTTAGAATACAAGAAAACTTAGTAAACTTAGTTCATTTTAAGCACTCAGGTGTTCAAGTCAATCATACGAGGTCCAAGCCAAGTGTGGTCAGTCCTAACACGTCCATCACATTGACCTGGATGTGTGGGAGCTAAGGTGCCCAAAAACTCCTTCTAAGGAGCTTTTTTCTCATTTGGAAGCAAAGTTAGAATCCAACTATAGCAATTAAACTTAGTTCATTTTAAGCACCTACGTGTCATTTCGGGCATATGAGGTCCAAACTGAATTATGTCAATCTTGAGAAGTCCATCACATCGAACTGGACATGCCGAATTTGACGGTGCCCAAAAAATGCTCCTCGGGAGATATTTCCCTACTTAGAAGCAAATTTAGAATACAAACATAGTAAACATAGTTCATTTTAAGTACTCAGGTATCTAAGTTGGAGATACGAGATCCAAACCGAGTGGGGTCAGTCCCAACACAGTCGTGACATTGACTTGAATGGGCTGGAGCTGACGGTACCCAAAAACTCCTCCTCGGGAGCTTTTTGCATTCTTAGAAGCAAAGTAAGAATACAAACAAACTTAGTAAAGTTAGTTGATTACAAAGGTGTTCAAGTTGGGCATACGAAGCCGAAACCAAGTGTGGTGAAATCCGACTCATAAAACTTTACTATTTAAAATTGTATCATTTTTTTAACTATATCTGAATGTCCAATCATTTTGCTATTAGATCATTTATACTTATAGTACATATACATATATGTTCAAAAATTGTACACTATTTTTTTTTTTTTTATAATTATTAATTTGTAGGGTTTGCGGCTGTCACAACATCAGGACGATGCTAGGCCCTACAGTCGAATGCAACTTTTGACTTTTTTTGTATTTTTTGTTATCTGAAGAGAATGAATTTTTGTATTTTAATTTTAATTTGTATAATGTATTTGTATTTGTATTTGTATTTTGAATAATTTATGATTTTTTTTTGTAATTTTGGTTTAATATTATGTATGCTAAAATGTAATTACAAGTATTTATAGGAATTAAAGAATAAAATAAAAAAAATTATTAATTTTAAATTATTAGTGATGGTTCTAAAACCATCACTAATAGTCAATATTTTAAAGTATTAGCGACAGTTTTAAAATTGTCACTAATAGTCAATTATTAGTGACAGTTTTAAAATCGACACTTATAATGGAGTATTAGTGATGGTATATTTTGTCACTAAAATCTAAAGACCATCACTCTAAATTCTATATTTTCTCAGCTTAAAATCATATTTAAAGCTCAAGTATTAGTGATAGTTCAAAAACCATTACTAATAAGCTACTCTAGTGAGCATTAGTGACAGTTTTAAAACCGTCACTAATAATTGACTATTAGTGACAGTTCTAAAACTATCATTAATAATAGAATATTAGTGACAATTTTGAGCCAAGAAAATGTAGAATTTATAGTGACAGTCTTAGGATTTTTGCAACGGAATAAAACCATCACTAATACTTTATTATTAATGATAGTTTTTTAAAACAGTCACTAATAAGTAGTAGCAACTGTAGATATGGTGACAAATTTAGAACCGTCGCTAATACTGATAAAATCGTGACTAATACTTAGTGACATGTTTTTTGATTATTAGTGATGGTTTCAAACCGTCACTAATAACCTTATTTATTGTTGTGATTGCACATAGTCTGGACAAACTGTTTACATTCATGAGTGAGAGCTGTGTAGAAATAATTTACCAGCCTCCAAGACTCAAACCCATGATGTGCATAGATATTTATTAGCTCTTTGAACCTTTCCTAACAAGCTTGGAAGGTCTCATCACCTTTTTGCATAAACTGACTGATTTGTTCTTGCAAAAGCTACGCTCTCTAAAAGGGAAAAAAATTATGTAAGAACTCACGCTACATGTCAGTCCAACTAGAAATAGAGTTAGGTCTAGAAGAATTAAACCAGATCTTTGCTTTATGCTTCAAAAAGAAAGGAAATAAATGAAGCTTAATATATTCATCAGTTCTTGCTCTAATAATGAAGGTAATATAGGTCAACTCAAATTTTGTCAAATGCTAATAAGGACTCTCAGAATCCATCCTGTGGAATTGAGGTATCACTGACAACATACCATGCTTAATTGTGAAATTCGGTACATCATTTGGCAAGGAAACACAAGATGGTATAGTGGTGTGTGTAGGCTGCAAAAAGTCCTTAAGAGTGCGTGGTGTAGATGCAGTCATAGTTTCTTAAAAAATTTCTTCCACAAAAAGATCGTTTAAATCAATTTTAGAATCCTCACTTGTAAAAGAAATAGATGAACAATCAAACTCTGTGCTATGTGTGTCACTACTGGTACTGAGTGAAATTTTGGATAACCTATTCGAAATGTCTTTTACCCAAGGCATCAAACATCAATTCAAACAACAGACATTCACCAACACAGTAGCAAACAAGCATGATCAATTTTTCTTTTTGGTTTTTTTTTTTTTGAAATTATGAGAAAAACCAAAATGAAAAGAAAACGCTAGTTTGAAACTAAATCTAGCGATTCCATGGGAACAGCGCCAAAAACTCGACTCACTCTAAAAACGAGTAGCACAAAGGCTATGCCAAGTATAGGAGTTATGTTGTGTAATAATTAACCCAAAATGTCAGATCGTTTCCTCAAGGAATGTAGATCGGTTTCAAACTTGACTCACAGCAAAAAGAAGAAAATAAGAAAATAATTTTACTGAACATGGTTCATATTCAGTTTCTTGGGGTTTGTGAAAATTTGTGACAAAATCAAAACAAGCAAATGAACTACACCTAAAAAAAATCCTAAACAAAAATAAACTAACCTATAAAAATTCTTAAGCTTAACCAAATACTTAAACAAATTAAATCCACATTAAAAATGAGCTCACATGAAAATCAACCCAACAATAAAGTATTCAAGACAATGTATTAAAATGAACTTTAAACAAGCATATTATGCATCAAATAAATGATTATAAATAACCCAAACTTCAAATATTCAAATAATGAACCAAAATAAAAATTTCATTAATCTATTGCGAGCATTCAACATGCTGACTCTATGAGTCCAATCCTATTTTGATAATGACAAATCACTTGGTATTTGACCCGTACATTTGAGTTTGTGTGAATAGGATGATGATTTAGAATGCATGAATGGTAAACGTGTATGGAAGCCACGAGGAATCTAAAGTACATATCACTTGGCTCAATCCATGGATCTAGAAGAATAAAAAGATGAAAAAGCAAGCATCAAATTCAAGATCTTCAATGGGAGTGGGTATTTAGAATTGAATATGTCTACATATGTCTTATGATATAATTCGAAGCTTAATCATTCTCTAGATAGACCTTAGGACTCTTGCATTTCATGAAAGATTCATTTACATTAGTTCTAGGTTGAATAAATTTTTCGAGGCAAATTTTAGAGGCATCGTCGACAAACCCCATGGCCTCATCGACGAAATCATGAAGGCCATTTGGTGATGAACAGTGTTGTCTCGTTGACGAAAAAATACCGAGAGCCCAAAAAGTTCAGACAGTGCTCTTGTCGACGAACGTACCCATTCATCAACAAACGTCGCGGTGCAGAATGACATTTCAGTGTAGACATAGACGTAAATATGATAGTTTACATTATCTAATGGCTAGAAATGCTTTAAGTGGTGAGATAGCTTATAAACCTGAACTCTAAACCCTAGAGCCCCACTTTTTTCCTATCTCTTGAGAGCTTTGAACATATTGCATCAACCTTTGACATACTCTTGAGAAGCCTTGAACATATCGAAAGATTTTTTCCTGCACTCCAAAGAATTCATATTTGTCTGGGCATTTGCATCTTCAAGATCCAAGCGAATATACGCACCACTTCTGCTAATCTAGGTTTGATCTTGAGGTTTAAAAAAATATTTTATTGAGTATTCATTCTTCTATTAAACGGTCGTCTTCTCTATTATATGTTTATCTAAAATCTTCTTGGAGGCAAGAAACCTATTTTCCCTAAGTTATTTCTTTGAAAAATCTTTTGGAAATAGTATTCTAAATCTTGAATCCTTGTGATATTTAAAGGTATATTTTTATTCAAAAGGATTTACATTATTGGGCAAAAGGTACTTGAAAAATATTGTTTAAATCTTTGAAATATTCAAAATCTTATTTTTATTCAACGATTTAACTTTATAAATTATTTGATAGTAAGAACTTAGATCTATGGGTTATTCAAGATCATTTTTACAAGGGATCTTATTTTATATTCTTGCAATAAAGTACTCTAAAATCAAACCCTAAATTCTGCAATTTTTTATTTATAAAAATTATTTTTATGGAGATATTGATTAAAGGGTACATTTGTGAAGCATCTCATTCTTCATATAAAGATCATATTGTTACATACATATTGAGTTTCATGTTTTTATCATATGATTATGTGTTAGGTTTCTATTGTAGTGTCTAGCTTTGTGTAGAAGCATTTGAGTTTTTGCAGAAATTGTATTCATTATTTTGTATACACGGTTCGGGCTATGAACCGGGATTGAGGAGGTAGCTACGCCTCTTGAAAGTAACAGATTGTAAGGGAAGTTTGTCTGAGTTAAAGAAGTGGATTTTTAGTGGAATCCTTGAGTGAGTTGTTCTAGAAGAGGACGTAGGTTAGGGTAGGCCGAACCTCGTAAAAATCGTATTTGTCTTCTCTCTTCCTTTAACTCTTTTTAATTTTTGCTTGTATTTAAATTATTTGCTTATTGTGTATGAGCTGAACATATGGTACATTTGTGAGTAATTGGGCAAAAATTGCATGCTTGATAAAGACACACATTAAATTGATTAATTGTGAAACATTAAGTTAGTTGTTAAGTAACTTGCAAGGTTATAGTTGATAGTTTTCAAAATTAGAACGTGAAAAACTTAAATTTTTAAAATACCCAATTCACCGCCCCTCTTGGGATAACACCGAAATTCACAACAATTAAAATAAACTCAAACAATAATACCTTAAACAAACATAAATTTGATCCAACATTAACCTTAGATAAAGCAAAGTAAACTAAATAACAAAAGTGCTCAAACAACTTTTAACTCCAACAATGACTTTAAATAATAAGAACAAACTGACTTTAATAATAGAAATAACCCATCAAATACTTAAACCCCATTAAAGACTTTAAATAAAACAAAACTGAAATTAACAATAACAACAATTTAAACATGTATTTAAATGCAAGAGAGAGAGAGAGAGGTGAGATTAAACTAACACCATTTAATGACTTTAAATAACAAGAAAGCAAACTGACTTTTTAATAATATAAATATATCCAAGTAAGTATTTAAGATTCAAACAAAGAGAGAGGGAGAGTAATGAGATGAGAGAGAGAGAGAGAGAGAGAGAGAGAGAGAGAGAGAGAAGATTAAATAAACATTAATCTAATAAAAGGTTCTTAAACTAAACAAACTATATTAAAAAAATATTTAATCTCAAATTTAAATTAAAAATAAACTAAAATCTTAACAATGAAAATAAATTCTATGAATATTTAAATGCAAGAGAGAGAGAGAGAGAGAGAGAGAGAGAGAGAGAGAGAGATGAGAGCCGTGGAGAAGAGCCCAAGAGTCCCCTACTGCCCTGTGTGGCGCTGCCCCCTAATGCGTCTCTAAATTCCTACTAGCTAATCCCCACCAAAAGCAAACCCTAGCCTCTTTACGCATGTTCACGGGCCTGTTCACGCATGGGCTTATCTTCATGTCAGGCTTCTATTCAATTTCAAAGCCCAGGTCAGTTGCGCTTTCCTCTTGGGTCTTCTAAACCCAATGCATTTCACGTGGATGGCCCATCTTCAACACGACCCTACATGCATTCCTCACGCACGCCCACACCAAGTGCATGGCACACGACCCAACTTCATCTATTGCATGCATGGTTTCCTTGTGTTGTGCACGACCCTCCACGAACACGGCCCACACATTCCTTTGCTTCATATGCATAGCTCAGCCTCTTTTATTTCTTCTTTAATTTCAAAAGTCGCCCTACAATAGTTAAACACGAATACTCATCAATTTATGAATAAAATAGAATAGTTATTAAAATATTGTAAATTGGGACTAATGTTTAAATAATGATCATAATTAGGTATTTAATTAAAATTATAATTTTAATGGATGATTTTGAATACCTAATTATGCAACTTTGATGCATAATCAGTGATACATCATTCCCACTAATTTCACCATTTTTAAGGAATCTAACATTTTTTATTTCAACAATTCTTGTACTGTGGTTAAGACAATAAAACCTACCCTTTGGTCTTTTCAAGGTAACCAATAAAGTACCCTCTTACAGTTCTATAGTCCAATTTCTTTTCATGTGGATTATAGATCCTAGCTTCTACTAGACAACCCCAAATATGAAAGTGTCTTAAACTCGGTTTCCTTCCCATCCACAATTCAAAAGGATTCTTTTGAACTGCCTTACTAGGAAATCGGTTAAGCAAATAAAAGGTTGTCGTAAGAGCCTCCATCCACAATGAAATGGGTACTGAGGAGTTACTTAACATACTTGTTGACTTTTTGAGACCGTCTCCTATTTTGATTATAACAAATCATAGTATCTCATATGTGTGTTAAGTGTTTAAACATGTTTACTTTTCTAAGCACGAATGACAGATAAGAAATGAAAGTCGAGAAGCACTTAAATGAGCAAATTATTTGGCGCAATCCATGATATTACAAAGGAGCAGAGCATGTAGTTCTTTTGTTTTTCTTTCAAGTAATATTGTAATTGTAATAAGTTTTTTTTTTTTTTTTTGGTCTGTAATAACTACATCTCATGCATGATAGGATTTTATGCTCAAGACCATAGATTAACCTTAGGGATCACCTTCGGTCAACCGACATCGGATTTTTAGGGTTAACTCTCATGGCCATGATTGACCATAGGACATATCATGACCAAGTCCTTTAAGCCAAAATTGCAAACATATTAATAGGGTTTTAACTTGGGTCTTAATTTGGGCCAAATATGGTTTGTGGACAGATTCAGTCGACCGAACCTTGGCAGTGTAAAATGCCTTAGTCGATTAAACTGGGTGGAAGTCAACATTGTGACTTTGCTCAGTCGATTGTACCTTTTTGAACGTATCTTCCATAGTTTACCGAACTGGAACGTGTTTGACTCCCAACTGTTCAACTGACCAAACTTATAGTTCATTTTGACCACGGTCGACCGAACCACATGAACGGTCAATCAAACATTTTATTTGGTTGACCGAACCCACGAAGGTGTTCAAAATCGCCTTGAGATGGTTGACCAAATCCCTTTTTCAAAAGTGCCACAGTCAACTGAACTCAGTAATATGGTTGACCGAATCTTAAATATGGTCGACCCAAACTCTCGGGTTGTCATATTTTTAACCATGGTAATAAGCACTGAACAAGGGTTAACTTTTAACTAAAATTTTTCAAAATCCCCAATAGGTCCCCAACGATCAAAATTTGAGGGATATCAATATATACCCCCTCATTTGCCTTGATTAGCAAGTAGATTAGCAAAAGTAATTAGGAAAAATTCTCTCAAATTTTTTATACCTCTTTTTCTATATACTCAATATTCCAAACATATTTTTCCTACTCTTTTACATATTAAAAAAATATCATTTTGAAATAGAGAGTTTGTTTTTCTAGTTCTCTTCACTTGCAAATCAATTGCAAGGTGTAGGAAGATTTGATTGCTTTATTGTGTGCATATTTCAAATCATTTCCTTGACATTACTCTCTCATATTCATACATATTTGAAAAAACCATTTTGAGAGTTTTGCTTGATTGCTTATTCCCCTAATATTTCGTATATAAATATTTGATTGTGAATAACTTGTTTTTAGCTTCCTAGTATTTGCATTCAAATTGCAAGACTTGAGAGCTTGCATACTTTATTTGATAAATCTTTTGCAATCTTAAACCCTATTGTGATTATATTAGATAAAATATTTGTGTGATACTTGATGAAGGTTTTGAGGTAACCTTGTATATTCACTCATTGATTATATTCTCTTGAATTAAATTTTCAAGATCTCACTTAAGAAAAAATACTATCATCTGTGAGTGCATAGATTATTGTTTGTTCGTATTGGTACATATTTACTTAGTTGAGACGCATTTGAATTTTTTGCAATTTTATATTCATTGTTAAAATTTAGGCATGGCCTGAGGTGGGTCTTCTCAACCTCGTTAAGGAGACGTTGTAAAGGTTGAAATCAGCCTGACTAATTTGACCTAGTATTGTAAACGGTGTCGCTCCACCCAGTAAGCTAGCATTAGTGGAATCCTTGGACTTGCGAGCTGAGGCAGGGATGTAGGCATTATTGACCGAACCCCAATAACATATCGTGTGTCTACTTTTAATTTCGAACACTTTACATTCCCGCACATGTATGTTATATTTGATATATTGTGAATGCCACGCATAATTTAATTTTCGCATATTATTTTTATCTACGCAATTGGTATATGCTTAGAAAGACCCTAGGTTTTGTATTATTGATATCTGGTTTAACTTAGGAAAAATTTTTAAAATTCCAATTCACCCCCCTTTAGGGAATAAACCAATTCCAACAATTGGTATCAGCGTCTTGTTGTACTAGACTTAAACGTTTTTACAAATGATTGTAATGGCTCACATTGGTGTATCCCCATTCGGCGAGGATCGGTCACCTTCTTGTCATCCTATATTTTGTGGTGTCAATTACACCAACTAGAAAATTAGAATGAGCGTATTTATAAAATCTATGAATTGGAGGGTCTGACAGGTGATTAATAAAAGAATTTTTGTGCCTATATAGGAAAATGATATTACTTTGATGCATGCAAATCCAAACGCCATGGATGTACCGTATTGCGCTTTAGATTCTAATATTTTTCTTGAGATTATGACATATACAAATGCAAGGGAGATCTAGCTTAAGCTTGAAAAGAAGTATGAAGAGACACAGGAAAAGGAGACCACCATTTCGGAAGTGTCACGCTCAAATGATTTAGAAGTGGTAAACCACAAGGATATGCAATAATAGAACATGAGGTATATGATTCTCACTCTAGCTCGATTGAGGATTCATGTGTTGAATGCTATGTTGCTACATGTGTTGAATCATCTATTGAATGTTGTGATAGTCCTGTTATTGATGCACTTGATGATTCTCATGTAGAATGTTGGAATATATTATGTGATGAATCATCTTCTAGAGTGTGTAATAATCCTATTGATAATGTTTGCAATAATTCATGCAATGATTATTGTAGTAAATTTGATGGTGAATCATATGCTGTTGTTAATGATGAAAGTATGCCCTCTAGCGATAAACTAGAAGAGACTTTATTGAAAATGAATAAATTTATAGTTAATTTATCTAAGCATAAATCATTTCTGAAAAATGAGAACAAAAGGATTGCAAAGCAGTTAGAAGAATTAAAAGATTATCATGCTATTCTTGAAGAGAAAAAGATTGATAAGATTTTGAAAATCATCCGCTTAGAGAAAGAAATAAATGATTATTCAAAAGTTATAATCAAAGCTGAAAATGAAAAGAATAATCATAACGAACCCTTCGCAGTTAAAATGAAAAATATTTTCAAAAAGGGTTCCTATTGTATTTATCAAACCCACAGTCATGCCTCATTAAGTAAAACCAGAATAAATAAGCATAAACTTTTATGTATAGTCAATACCTGCTTATTTTGCAAAATAATGTGGCACATATGGTTTAATTGCTTACTTAGAAGTGCCTGAGGCTTAGATAGGAAGATGAAGTGGGTAATTTTGAAGGCAAACCTCTCAGGACCTAAGGAAAAATGGATTCATATTGAAATTAACTAATTATTTTTGTTCCTTATATCTTAGGACTAAGTCTAGGGGTTGTGATGACTGTAGGCTTACGGAGTGGTTCGGGGTTAAAATACATAAACCTAGTATCAGCATCCACTTCCAATTGGACATGGCATCGTTGCCAAGTAATTAATTTCAAATGCTTAACTATTGCTTAAATATAACACCTTAAGTTAAGCCACTATTGTCCATCGCACAAGATTGAGTTTTAGGGATCCATCTTATATCATATATCATTATACCCTAAACTCATTTTTTGAATATGAAAAGCCTAAATCAAAATCTAGTCATCACTCTAGGTATATGCACTAATGATGATTAATTTTTATTCTACTAGTGCTAATTAAAAGTCATCCTTCTTGTAATCAAAATTAGAATTATCCTCTAAGGGATTCATATTTTATTGTTAAATAAAATTATTCCCTTTGAGTTTAATATTTAAATCCTCTAATCTTGATTCAGCTATCCCTTTCGTAGGAATTCCTCACCAAACCAAAATCATAATCGGTAAGGTTTCACTTGTCTACTTGTATCCTTACTTTATATTGTGATTATATTTATAAGATACTTTTCATTCTCCAAAGAACATTGTTCAAGAAAACTCATAACTCATAAATGCTCTTTGCCTAAGCGGTTGGACATATTCAATTCCACGCAAATATCTTGAATCATGTTCACTCATAATGAATACTCTTCAAACTTAACAGAAATTTAATTGTCAAGAGTATTTATTTAATCTCGCTTCACAAGCTCCCAAAACCTTACGTCAAACCATTTAGAGCTTTATTTCATTTTGAATTTGATCAAATGGCTAAAATGATTTTTATAGGTTTTAATATATATGGAAACACAAGTAAGCAAGAAACCTATGCACAAACAATAAAATCCAAACCCATTTGAACTTGTGCCTCTTACCGGTTGAGTTTCATAAGAAAAGAGGCAGACATAGGCTTATCACCTTATTGAATATTCATTGTGACTTTTTGGTCCAATAAGCCTAAAGCATTCATCATCAAGAATAAATCATTGAAAATCTTAAAACACTTGGCTAACGAATTTGAGAAATAGAAAAGGCATAACATGAAGAAGTGCATAACTCACGGGGAGCATTCTTATTTCATGGTCATACAAATTAAAATGCTCGCATCATCTTATAACATTTATGTCTTTATGTCTTCATAAGAACTGCACTGAATTCAAATCCATCCACTACTCTTTAGTGTTTGTGTTGACCATATAGGTCATGCCCCGGTTTTGATTATGACAAATACTCATTATATCTAAGGGGTGTTTTAGATTATGTGCAGGAAACTAAATTAGAAAAAGTGAAGAGTCAAGACCCAAATCATTTCATGATGTAATATATAATTCATTCATGTAATTGGTCTGTAATAGTAATTAGGACTTTTTCTTGTAATAATCACACACATCACATGCATGGTCTAATAGGTAAGTTCAGATTGAATAATAACTAAAATTGGACCTTGAAAAGACCTTAGGACACTCACCATTGCACTTGTATGTGTTAGGCACTTGAATAGGGTGATTGTGAAATGAAACAGGACCGAAATGCACAAAAAGTGCACCTTCAGTCGACCGACCTATACAGGTCATTTTGCCCCGGTCGACCGAGCTTCTGAAGCTCATTTGAGCTCGGTTGACCAAACCCCCTTGAAGTCAACAATTTGACTTTTTGGTCAATCAAGAGAATTTTGTATTGTACCAACCTGGTCGACCGAGTTCCCATGTGTGGGAATCCAACGATTTGGTCGATTGACCAGTATAGTTCATTCTAGTCCTGGTCGACCAAACCTTGCTAATTTGGAAAAATCGCTTCGGACATACTTGTCCGGTCGACCATACCTAAAGTTCATTTTTGGCCCAGTCGACCGAACCATATGAACTTGGTTCAACCGAAAGTGTTTCGGTCGACAAGTGCTCTCGAAATTGCCTACATTTTTACCGTGGTTAATTATTTTTTAACAGGGTTAAAATGACTAAATGTCATTAAAACTTTTCTAATAATTCCAACCTTGTCCCTAACGGTTATAATTTCAGGGGAGTCTATATATACCCCTTCATTTTGGAAAATTAGGAAGTAGATTAGCAAACCCAATTAAAAATTCTCTCTCAAGCCAAAAATTTTATACTACTCATTTTCGTACTCCAATCATTCATACTTATCCTCTCTTATTGCTTAAACTCTCTGTAAGTTGATTGAGTGTTTGTGTTGATAGGTTTGCTCTCCCATCTTTGTTTGATTGAATCGATTTTGTTAAGAATTAAGCCTAAGTGTTCTTAGGGGAATTTGCTAATAAGTCTCTCCTAAGAAGACTTGTATTAAGTTTCTGAGTAGTGCATTTGGGTTGCAATATCTTAGGAAGCTTGTATTTATTTTTGGGTTACAAAAACTTTTTTCAAAACATTCTCAAATATCTTTGGTGATCTATTTTGACATATTTTTGAAAAGATATTTGTGTTTATGATATTAATCTTTGTTGCAATATTTATTTACATATCATTTGCTAAATCCAAAATTATATATCTATTGGAAACCAAGCATATACATTCTCTAATATTCACATGATTGAGATATCCTACTGATTGATATTCATGAGACTTACTTGATATCTTTGTGTGTACACGTTGATTGAATATCCTGAGATACAAAGATTGCTTGTTGACACTCTCACGCACTCATTACACTGATAGCAAATATATTTGAGAGTTGCAATATTAGACCACACTGAACTTATGTATTAAATCATTTTATGGTGTATGTGATTGAGTGCATTTGGGTACATATCTGCTTTACACGAAAGCACAATCACTGTACCGATATTCTTTGATTGTAAAATCTGAGTGTTTCCAGGTATGCCCTGAGGGGGCAGTAATCCAGTTCGGTAAGGATTGGTTGTAAAGGTTGAGGTCAGCCCTGTGCTAATTGACCTGGTTTGTTTAGGTGCCACTCCACCCTATTGGGATCACGGTAAAGCTAGCCGTTTATATTCTTTGTTGGATAGATTATTATTATGAATTGATATTTGCCACCCAATTGCATGCTTAGTCTAGAATGCCTCCTGAATGGTGGATACAGTGATGTAAATTGCATGCTAGTAGTGGATTATAGGTTGTTGCATTCTTGAACTATTTTATCTACTGAAAACAACCACATTTATAGCTATACGTTTTATGGGAAAATGTCCGATTTACAGATGGCATGCTGCTAAAATTTCTACAAGAATTTTTCCAAAATAAAACCCTATACAAAGATGATTATGATAGAATAAATGTTAAAATCTTTTTGAAAGGATAAATGAAAACTAAATGAAAATTAAACTTCATCTTGACATAATCATAGAATATTTAGAGGAGCTAAGTACCTTCCCTACAGAAACAACATCATATCTTGCTCTTAAAGCTATATAATTAGATATGGATCATTCTTGGTTGTGAACACAAAATCATGCCTTAATATATCTTTCCCAATGCATGTGTAATCGATAGGGATAGCTATACTAGTTGCATAAAAGAGTAAATTAATCTTTACCACTATATTTATTTTAAAAGATTTAAAATGATGGCATATACCACTAAGCATAATGAAATTAGTCCTTGGCATAAGCAGTTTATTGCATCTAAGCTAGGATTCCAATAGAAAGGGAGAGCATCTAGAATTAAATTACTACCCTGTTATGCTCACCAATATCTTTCAGCTTAGATCCGTTTCGAATCAAGTGTGACATGTGCTTCAATGTAATGTTCTTATTGAAAATCATAATTTGAAATGTGTTGGTTTGCCACAGTCATTTGATTTGCCACAGTCATTTGATTTTCCATATCATCTTGCATGTGATTGTTAATTTTTAGGATCTATATGGTTGTCATTTCTGGTTATATTTTGGTATGTGCTTAACTGATAAACTTGAACATTGATGCTTGCTTGTGACTTATTTTAAAGTTTATTCTTTAGCAATGCATCACCCCCAGTACTACATGATAATATCAACTTATAGCTCATAGCTCCATGACCCCTTTCCTTGAGGGACCATCTTCCACACGACCTCCTATTTTCAGTGTTGTTAATTACACCTTTTGGAAACAGAGGATGTGCATCTACTTTCAAAATACTGATTGGAAGGTGTGGAGGACTGTCTCTAAGGGAAACTATGTCCCTATGAAATCTGAGGGTGCAGCTAGGGTTCCTAAGACTGAGGATGAGTATGGTGATGATGATATGAAAGTTGTTTGCCTAAATGCCACTATTATGAATATTTTGTACTGTAGTCTTGATGTAAATGAATTTAACATAATTATGGCATGTTCTACTGCAAAAGAAATATGGGATAAGTTAGAGGTCACATATGAGGGTACTAGAGATGTGAAGGACAGTAGGATAGATTTGTTGACTAGTGAGTATGAGGCATTCAAGATGAATGTAGGTTAGTCGATTCAGAGCTTGTACATTAGATTCACACACATCATAAACTCACTTTACACATTAGGAAAGGCTTATCCCACATATGAGATGATTACGAAGATCCTTAGAGGCTTACCTCCTATTTAGGAAGCCAAGGCTACGACCATTACTGAGAGTTGAGACCTTAATGCCATGACTCTAGATGAATTGATAGGTTCCCTGATCACTTATGAATTAGCCATAAATGAGATACTTAATGAGCATAAGCTAAGAAAGTGACTGCATTGAAAACTTCCACTAACACATCTAGTGAGTGTAGTGAATCTGACACTGATGATGAAATGGCCATGTTAACCAAAAAATTTAGCAAATTTTTCCGAAAGAACAGGAAGCCGTATAAAAAATATAGAGAGTCCACTATTGAGAAGGGAGAGTCTAGCAAAAGAAAAGAAAAATCAAATGCTCCTACGTGCTATAACTACAACAAGGTCGGGCACATCAAACCAGACTGCCCACTGCTGAAAAAGGAGGCTAAAAAAAAAGAAGAAAGCTATGAAGGCTGGGACATCATGGGACAAACATAGCAGCAGTGACTCAGAATTAGACCACAGCAACTCAGAGGTCGCTAATTTGTGCTTGATGACACACGAGGATAAGGTATCTTCTTTTAGCTCATTGTCTTCATATTATTCATCTGATGATTGTGATTTTGATTACGTGCCTACATTTAGAGAGTTATAATTTGAATATATTCATGTATCTAAATTGTTAGGAAAAATGACCAAAGAAAATAATGATTTGAAAAAGAAATGTGAAAATTGGTCAAAATTGTTTAATATTGCAAAAACCTCTCATGCTTCCATTTAAAAAGAAAGGGATGCTACTATCATTGAGCTTGAGAGAAAATTGGAGGATAGCTCCAAAATCATTTTTAAATTCACCAAGGGCAAACAAAATTTTGAAAGACTACTTGGTGCCTAAAGAAACTCCTTAAGTAAAGAGGGTCTTGGTTTTAATGGTATTGAAAATATTAGACGACCTGATCTTTACTTAGGACATTTTACATGTAAGTCAAAGTCTCATGTCCCTTCTAAAGATCCTAAATGTAGATTAAGATGTTTTAAATGTAAACAAATTGCTCATATTCAATTTTATTTTCCACTTAGGAATAAGCATGTTAGAATTAGGAAAGTATGGGTAGTTAAGGGAGATTCGGCTACTAACCCCCATGGACCCAATAAAATTTGGGGACTAGCATCAGTTACTTAGTTTATTTTGCAGGTTTACCTAAGATCGTCCTCCTCCAAGGACCGGTGGTACCTAGATAGCGGGTGTTCATGGCACATGACCGGCGATAAGGGAAAATTTACTTCAATCATTCCCAATGATGTAGGCTATATGACATTCGACGACAGTGCAAAAGGATGCATCATCGAAGTAGGTAAGGTTTGTAAGGATTTCTCTCTTACTATTGATAATGTTTTATTGGTTGATGGGCTGAAACATAATCTACTTAGCATAAGTCACTTGTGTGACATAGGATATAAAGTATCTTTTGAAAATGGCAAATGCATAGTAGAAAATAAATCAGATCACAAAGTGTTTTTTACTGTCGATCGTCATGAAAATATTTATACTACTTCTCTTGATAACTTAGCTTCACAACAAGTGACATGTTTTTCTGTTGTAAATAGAGCTAGTTGGTCATGACATAGGTGCTTAGGACATGCTAACATGGATTTATTGTCTTAACTTGTTAGAAAATAAGTAGTTAAAGGTTTGCCTAAGATGTCTTTTGTAAAGGATAAAATTTGTGATGCATGTCAAATGGGTAAGCAAACAAAGTCTAGTTTTAAGAAAAAGAAATTCATATCTACTACTAGGCCACTTGAGATGCTTCACTTAGATTTTTTTGGACCTAATTCTTTGCAAAGTCTTGGTGGTAAATTGTATGCTTTTGTAATTGTGGATGACATTTTTAGATTCACATGGGTGTTGTTTGTTGCACATAAAAATGAATCATGTGAATAGTTCACTAAACTTTGTAGGAGAATTTAGAATGAAAAAGGATATAAGATAACTTATATAAGAAGTGATAGCGGCACGAAATTTAAAAATGAGAGCATAGAAAAATATTGTGACTTAGAGGGCATATCACATAACTTTTCTGCACCTAGGACACCTCAACAAAATAGTGTGGTAGAAAGAAAGAATAGGCCACTGCAAGAATGGGTAGAACTATGCTAAATGAACATGACTTACCTAAATATTTATGGGCCGAGGCCATTAATACTGCATATTATGTTATGAATAGGGTGTTGATTAGATCGTCAATTAATAAAACCTCTTATGAATTGTGAAATAACCATAAGCCTAATATTTCCGATTTTCATGTATTTGGTTGTAAATGATTTGCGCTTAGGGATAATGAACACTTAGGTAAATTTGACTCTAAATCTGATGAAGACATTTTCCTAAGTTATGCACTGAATAGAAAAGCATATAGGGTTTTCAACAAAAGAACATTGTCTGTCATTGAATCTATTCATGTTATGTTTGATCAATCTAATCCATTTTCTAAAAAAGATGATGAAGATGATATTGACATTAGAAAATGCTTAGATAAATTATCCCTTGAAAACAATGCAAGTGAAAACCATGAAGCAAATGAAAAATCATATAAAGAAAATGAAAATCAAGGGTTGCCTAGAGATTGGAAATACATTAGAAGTCATCCTATAGTTCAAATCATAGGTGAACCATCCCATGGTGTAGCCACAAGATCCTTCTTAATAAATCTAGTGAATCATTTTGTTTTTTTATCCCAAGAAGAACGTAAAAATATTAAAGAAGCCATAGAGGATGAGTATTGGGTCATGTCCATGCAAGAAGAACTTAATCAATTTGAAAGAAGCAAAGTGTGGACTCTAGTTCCTAGGCCTAATGATCACACAATTATTGGAACTAAATGGGTATATAGAAATAAGAAAGATGAGAATAGGATAGTAACTAGGAATAAGGTTAGACTAGTTGCCCAAGGGTATAACCAATAGGAAGGGATTGACTTTGATGAAACATATGCTCCTGTTGCTAGGTTAGAAGCCATTCGCATGCTACTTACTTTTGCCGCTTTTAAAAATTTGAAATTGTTTCAAATGGATGTTAAAAGTGCTTTTCTAAATGGCTTTATTATTGAAGAAGTTTATGTAGAACAATCCCCCAGTTTTGGAAATCATAAGTATCCAGATCATGTGTACCATTTTTCTAAGGCCTTCTATGGATTGAAACAAGCTCCTAGAGCTTGGTATGAGAGGCTTAGTGGTTTTCTACTAGAAAATGGGCTTACCCGTGGCAAGATTGCACTACACTCTTCATCAAATCCAAAAATGATGATATGCTCTTTATTCAAATTTATATGGTTGATATAATTTTTGGAGCAACTAATGATGAGTTGTGTAATGAGTTTGTCAAATGCATGCAAAATGAATTTGAAATGAGCATAATGAGTGAACTTAGTGTCTTCTTAGGGCTACAAATTAAACAAGCTAATCATGGAACTTTCATATGCCAATCTAAATATATCAGGGACTTGCTAAAAAATTTAATATGGAAGATTGTAAAATTTTTGGTACACCTATGAATTCTTCCATTAAGCTTGATAAAGATGATCAAAGAATTCCTGTTGACGTAAAATTGTATCGTGGCATGATTGGAAGTCTCCCATATCTCACTGCTAGTAGGCCTGACATTATGTTTAGTGTGTGTATGTATGCTAGGTTTCAAGCTACCCCTAAGGAATCTCATCTAAAATCTGTTAAACGAATCCTTAGGTATCTAGTTGGGACTATAAAGTTAGGCTTATGATACCCTAAGCATATTACTTTTGAAATTGTGGGTTATATTGATGCTAACTTAATCGGTAGTAAAGTTGATAGAAAAAGTACCAGCGGCACTTGTCATTATTTAGGACAATCTCTAACTTCTTGGTTCTCCAAGAAACAAAACTCAGTTGCCTTATCCACAACCGAAACTAAATATATTGTGGCTGGAAGTTGTTGTGCCCAAACTCTTTATATGAAACAATAACTTGTGGATTTTGAATTGCACTATGATACAATACCGATTAAATGTGATAATATTAGTGCAACAACATCTCTAAAAATCATATCTTACATTCATGAACTAAACACATTGAGATTAGATACCACTTTCTTCATGATCATGTGCAAAAAGGAGATGTGGCTTTTGAGTTTGTACGCACTAATGAACAGTGGGCGGATATATTCACTAAACCACTTCCTGAGGATAGGTTCATACAAATTAGACGTGAGTTAGGTCTAATGCGCAGTGGAGAGGCTTCTTAAATGTTTCTTAGTTTGCATAAATTTAGGGGGAGCTCTCAAGTAAAATTTAAAAGTCTTAGCACCTGCTATTATTGTTGATGTGTCTTCTTGCCTAAGACTTTGCGCATGTTGATTATTGCTTGTAGGCACATGTCTTATATCTATAGCATGATCATATTGGATGTAATGAATATTGCTTATTACTTGTGATGTACAACTCCTTTGTCCACTTCATGATGATATTGAAATTTATATTTGATTGTTGGACCACACTGGACTGTTTGAGTAGTTGTTGATAAATTGGTAAGCTATATTAACTTAAACAGGTTACAATTTATACAAGATTTATTTTGGAAAGTCCGATTAACAAACGTTACTCTACCGAAAATTTTCAAAATCTTTCAAAAATTTTTAATGTATAAATGTAACACATACCCATTGCCTAGAGTTTTTAACTCTTATAGCCCTTTTTGCTATTGCCAAAAGGGGAAGATAGAGAGGGGCAAAAATAATTGGGTAAATGTAATTGGTTAAACATAATTTAATGCATATTGATAGGGTGAGCCTTCTCAGGCTTATTCCTATATTTTTGCTGGTTGTATTTGTCATCATCATAAAGCGGGAGAATGTTGACCTTATAGTTCACGCTCCGGTTTTGATTGTGACAAATACTCATTATATCTAATGGGTGCTTGAGATTATGTGCAGGAACCTAAATCGTCAAGATCAAGATGCACATAGAAAAAGTGAAGAGTCAAGACCCAAATCATTTTAAGATGTAATATATAATTCATTCATGCAATTGGTCTTTAATAGTAATTAGGGCTTTTGCTTGTAATAATCACACACATCACATGCATGGTATAATGGGTAAACTTAGATTGAATAATAACTAAAACTGGACCTAGAAAAGACCTGAGGACACTCACCATTGCACTTGTATGTGTTAGGCACATGAATAGGGTGATTGTGAAATGCAACAGGACCGAAATGCACAAAAAGTACACCTTCAGTCGACCAACCTATATAGGTCATTTTGCCCTCGGTCGACTAAACTCGATCTAGGTCAACTGGTTGAGCACAGTCCAGTCAGCCGAACTTCTGAAGCTTATTTGACCCTGGTCGACCAAACCCCCTTGAAGTCAATAGTTTGAATTCCTGGTCGATTGAGAGAATTTTGTATTGTACCAACCTGGTCGACCGAGTTCCCACATGTGGGAATCCAACAATTTAGTTGACCGACCAGTCTAGTTCATTCTCGATTGAACCTCGCTAATTTGGAAAAATCGTCTCGGACATACTTATCTGGTCCACCGTACCTGAAGTTCATTTTTGGCCCAATCAATCAAATCATGTGAACTTGGGTCGACTGAAAGTGTTCTGGTCGACTAGTGCTCTTGGGTTGCCCTGCATTTTTACCGTGGTTAACTATTTTTCAACTGTGTTAAAATAACTAAATGTCATTAAAACTTTTTTGATAATCCCAACCTTGTCCCTTACTGTTATAATTTCAGGGGAGTCTATATATACCCATTCATTTGGGAAAATTAGGAAGCAGATTAGCAAACCCATTCTCTCTCAAGCCAAAAATTTTCTACTACATTTTCTTACTCCAATCACTCATACTTACCCTCTCTTATTGCTTAAACTCTCTATAAGTTGATTGAGTGTTTGTGTTGATAGGTTTGCTCTCCCATCTTTGTTTGATTGAATCGATTTTATTAAGAGCCAAGCCTAAGTGTTCTCAGGGGACTTTGCTAATAAGTCTCTCCTAAAAAGACTTGTATTAAGTTTCTGAGTGTTGCATTTGTGTTGCAATATCTTAGGAAGCATGTATTTATTTTTGGGTTGCAAAAACTTTTTCCAAAACATTCTCAAATATCTTGAGTGATCTATTTTGACATATTTTTGACAAGATATTTGTGTTTATCATATTAATCTTTGTTGCAATATTTATTTATATATCATTTGTTGAATCCAAAGATTATATATCTTTTGCAAACCGAGCATATACATTGTCTAATATTCACGTGATTGAGATATCCTGCTAATTGATATTTGTGAGACTTACTTGATATCTTTGAGTGTACACATTGATTGAATATCTTGAGATACAAAGATTGCTTGTTGACAATCTCACGCACTCATTACACTGATAGCAAATATATTTGAGAGTTGCAATATTTAACCACACTGAGCTTACGTATTAAATCATTTTGTGGTGTATGTGATTGAGCCCATCTAGGTATATATCTGCTTTACAAGGAAACACAATCACTGTACCGATATTCTTTGATTGTAAAATCAGAGTGTTTCTAGACGTGGCCTGAGGGGGCAGTAATTCATTCCGGTAAGGATTGGTTGTAAAGGCTAAGATCAGTCCTGTGTTAATTGACCTAGTTTGTTTAGGTGTCACTCCACTTGTTTAAGTGAGCAAGTTATAGTGGTAGTCCTTGTGCTCGTTATCCAAGGTAAGGACATAGGCAATTGGCCGAACTCGATAATATTTCTATGTGTCACCCTTACTTTACTGCTTTTTGGTGCATGTGTGTTTGATTAAATTGCTCTATTTACTTTCTGGTATAGATTTACATTACCCGCACTCGATTGACCATAGGGTTGTGAATATACTGGTGTTAGAATATTTACCTAGGGATTAAATTTTAAAAATACCAATTCACCCCCCACCTCTTGGGATCACGGTATATCTAACAGTTTATATTCTTTGTTGGATAGATTGTTATTTATGAATTGATATTTGCTACCCGATTGCATGCTTAGTCTAGAATGCCTCCTGCATGACGAATACAGTGATATAGATTGCATGCTAGTAGTGGATTATAGGTTGTTGCATGCTTGAACTGTTTTATCTATTAGAAACAACCACATTTACAGGTACATGTTTTATGGGAAAATGTTCGATTTACAGACGACTTGTTGCTAAAATTTCTACAGGAATTTTTCCAAAATAAAACCCTATACAAAGATGATTATGATAGAATAAATGTTAAAATCTTTTTGAAAGGATAAGTGAAAACTAAATGAAAATTAAACTTTATCCTCGCATAATCATCGGATATTTAGAGGAGTTAAGTACCTTCCCTATAGAAAGAACATCATATCTAACTCTTAAAGTTATGTAATTAGATATGGATCGTTCTTGGTTGTGAACACAAAATCATGCCTTAATATATCTTTCCCGATGAATGTGTAGTCGATAGGGATAGTTGTACTAGTTGCATAAAAGAGTAAATTAATCTTTACCACTATATTTATTTTAAAAGATTTAAAATGATGACTTTTACTACTAAGCATAATGAAATTTGTCTTTAATTGGTATAAGAAGTTTATTGCATCTAAGCTAGGATTCCAATCGAAAGGGCGAGCATCTAGAATTAAATTACTACCCTGTTATGCTCACCAATATCTTTCAGAATAGATCCGTTTTAAATCAAGTGTGGCATGTGCTTCAATGTAATGTTCTTATTGAAAATCATAATTTGAAATGTGTTGGTTTGCCACAGTCATTTGATTTGCCATATGATCTTGCATGTGATTGATAAATTTTTAGGATCTATATGGTTGTCTTTTCTGGTTATATTTTGCTATGTGCTTAAATGATAAACTAGAACATTGACGCTTGCCTGTGACTTATTTTAAAGTTTATTCTTCAGCAATGCATCAGCCCTAGTACTACATAATAATATCATAAGGGGGATATATATATATATATATATATATATATATATATATATTTACATATTTACATATATTTTAATTATTAGGCAAGAAATGAACTTTTAAAATGATCAACTTTATCTCTTGCGGCTAGTATATAAGCTTCAAAACATTCATGACTTATGTTCAAAAAAACAAATCATATTTTTTTGTCATGAAATGTATACATTTTTGGGGCTCTCCTGTTTATGGTCCTCTTGAAGAAGAGGAGATATTTTTTTTTGCCCTTTTGCTTATGATAAAAGGGGAAGATGTTTTATGAAAGCAAAACTAGTCCATTCTTTCGGAACTTTTGTTACTCAAAATGGAAAATGATAACTGTACTTAAATGCACAACTTGAATAATTCTGAAGTCTTCTTGCTTGTGTGTGAACTTTATTGAATATCATTCTTTTAATGCATATTGTTAAGGGAAGCCTTGTCAGGCGAACTCAAATTTTGCTTCTGTGTTTGTCATCATCAAAATGGGGGAGATTGTTGACTTTTTTGGTTCGTCTCCTGTTTTGATTATGAAAAAGCACGGTATCTCATCTTTGTGCTAAGTGTATGAGCATGATGACCTTATAGGTCACGCCCGACTTTGATAATGGCAAATACTCATCCTATCTAATTGGTGTTTGAGGTTATGTGCAGGAACTTACACTACAAAATATCAGGGTATTAGTGACGATTTTAAAATAGTTGCTATATGTGCCATTACTATGAACTTTTAGTGATAAACTTCGTCACTAATAATGGAGTATTAGTGACGGATTATAACCATCACTAAAACCCTAATATCGTCACTATATAGTTTTGAACGCCTTAACTCAAATTCATCACCAATAGTAGTGTACTAGTGACGAATTAGAAATTCGTCACTACTAGTAGGGTATTAGCGACGAATCATAAATTCGTCACTAAAAGTAAGGTATTTGTGAAAGATTCAAATTCGTCACTAATAGAAGGGATATTAGTGACGAATTAGAAATTCGTCACTAAAAGTAAGTTATTTGTGAATGATTCAAATTCGTTACTATAGTAGGGTATTAGTGACGAATTACGGATTCGTCACTAATACTTTGGCATTAGTGAAAGATTCAAATTCGTCACTAATACCCTACTATTGGCAAAGGAATCAAATCCATCACTAATAGTAAGGTATTGGTGACGAATTTGAATCCTTCACTAATAATTAGAAAAATAAAAAAACCTTTAATACTAATTTTTTTTAATCATCAAGGACTTTATAATTATCTATAATTACATTTTCGAATACATAAATTGAAACCATAATTACTCCAAAATTCGTAAATCATTCAAAATTTTGAATTTAAATACAAAATCAATTAAAATGAAGAATAACATATGTTCAGATAACAAAAATTATTTAAAAATATTCAAAATTCAAATACAAATACTAGTACAAATTCAAATTAAAATACAAAAACTCCATTTTGTCAAATAAATATAAAAATTATAAAAAAATAGTCAAAAGTTGCATCTGACGAGTGTAGTGCATGCATGCATGACATCGTGTTAATGTTATGACAGCCGCGAATCCTACAAATTAAGAGTCATTAAAAAAAATTTAGCATACAAATCGAGGAGAGCTGGTGCTCAGTATAATCAGGAAAAATAATAATATGATATAACAAATTCGCAAAGATTTCATAATTATGCATGTTACATAATTTGTACGGTACTAATATCAATAATGAAAAATGTAACGTTGCGTTCGAGAGCATAGATTTCGAACATTTTGAATGGATTTGGACAAATTTTAATACAATTTGATATTACGTTTTATTTAAATTCAATGTAAATTCAAGCCCAAAGTGTCTCCAAACATGAGGAGCATAAAATTATATTGAAATTTATTAAAGTCTATTTAAATCTAAATTTAAGATCTAAAATGCGTGCTCTGAAATGCAGCATGAGATTAGTTTATAGGAGATTTGCACAATGACTCAATGAGGTATTAGCATTGCATGGGGAAGGGGATGCAGTAAATAAATCCAGCCGAGAACACGTGTCCATTAGCATGCTTTACTGTTTCATAGATAAGCATTATTGTTTTACTTGAAATAAAACTCTAAACAGTGATTGTGGGGTTTGTAGAGGAGGGAAATCGGAAGATTCATGGAGAAAAAGGTCATGAACTGGCACGAGCAAGTGTATATCTTTTCAAGTCTTAATGAGAAAATATTAGAACTAAGTAAAATATGTCATTCAAATGGACATGAAATTAGTTATTTGTTTGGTAGTTGAGAAAATCATGAAAAATAAAATATGCCCTAGGCGCTTTCATCTGTGATCTTGTGCATGGACCATTTTTTCCCACTTTTTTTTTGTTCTTTTCTAAAGTGACATTGCATCCCATATGTCAAGATGAATCCCTAATTTGTGTCACATCTTAGCCTTCCTACGGATTTTCAAAACTAGAAATTTGAAGCATAGATGGAGGGAGGGTGAATGTGGCTACGTGGACAATATTTACATTTACCTATCCACCTGTTACACGAATCCAACTTAGAATTTGACCTTATCTACGCAATATTTTAATTAGGATTGAAGGAGATGTCAATCAAATCGTTATTATTTTAACGTTCATTGTATCATAATTATCGGTGTTCATGACTTTTCTTGTTTTAACGAAAATTCGGCAGCATGCCGTCTATAAATTGGACATTTTCCCATAAAACCTGCACCTGATAGGTTCAAATAGATCATTTATAAGAGGTTTAAGGCACACGAGAACCTATATCCACTACTAACATACAATACACATCAACTGCATCCGCCATGCAGGAGGCATTCTAGACTAGCATGCAATCATGTAGCATTCAACAATTCACGATAGTAATACATATATCCATAAATTTAGAATATAAATAGTAAAGAAGAGTGGATACTATTGAGTTCAGTGTAGTATTATTATTCATCCAGGCATTTGGACATGAACGTTGTGAGATGATGAAAGTATTTAATTTAAATAATTATGAAATTGATGGTCCCTCTGAGTTATGTATATATTCAACTTATGCATTTTTCAAATTTTCAAATTTTTAGCCAAGTGTTTATACTATTTTCAATGATTTCGGCTCGGCAATGAATGTTTTAAGCTTACCGAACCAAAAACATATAAATGAATGTCCGTTCAAAATGAACTAAGTCTATATTGCCTCATCTATTATGATTTCTAAGTTTCACTCATCCTTTCAAAAATATTTTAACACTGAACTAAGCCTGTATTTTCTTTTTTTTTTTTTTTCGAAAAAATTTTAACGAAATTTCAGTAACATGCTGTTTGTAAATTGGACATTTTCCCACAAAACCTGCACCTGATAAGTTCAAATAATTCATTTATAAGAAGTTCAAGGCACACGAGAACCTATATCCACTATTAGCACGCAATACACATCAACTGCATCCACCATGCAGGAGGCATTTTAGACTACCATGCATTCAAGTAGCATTCAACAATTCACAACAGTAATATGTGTATCTGTTAAATTCAAAATACAAATAGCAGAGAATAGTGGATAGTATTGAGTTCAATGTAGTATTGTTATTCAACCAGGCATTTGGACATTAACGTTATGAGATGATCAGACCATTTAATTTAAATAATTATGAAATTGATGATCCCTCTGAGTTATGTATACATTCAACTTATGCCTTTTTCAAATTTTCAAATCCTTAGCCAAGTGTTTATACTATTTTTAATGATTTCGGCTCGACAATAAATGCTTTAAGCTTACCGGACCAAAAACATATAAATGAATGTCCGTTCTAAATGAACTAAGTCTATATTATCTCATTTATTATGATTCCCAAGTTTCACTAATCCATTCAAAAATATTTTAACATTGAATTAAGCCTATATTTTCTTTTTTTTTTTTGGAAAAATTTTAATTAAAATTCAGCAGCATGCCGTATGTAGATTGGACGTTTTCCCATAAAACTTGCACCTGATAGGTTCAAGTAGATCATTTATAAGAAGTTCAAGGCACACGAGAACCTATATCCATTACTAGCATGCAATACAACTGCATCCAACATGCAGGAGACATTATAGACTAGCATGCAATCATGTAGCATTCAACAATTCACGATAGTAATACATGCATTCATTAAATTCAGAATATAAATAGTATAGAACAATGGATAGTATTGAGTTAGGTGTAGTATTGTTATTCATCCATGCGTTTGGACATGAACATTACAAGACGATGAGAGCATTTAATTTAAATAATTATGAAATTGATGGTCCTTTTGAATTATGTATATATTCAACTTATGCCTTTTTCAAATTTTCAAATCTTTAGCTAAGTGCTTATACTATTTTCAATGATTTTGGCTCGGGAATAAATGCTTTAAGCTTACCGGACCAAAAGCATATAAATGAATGTCCGTTCTAAATGAACTAAGTCTATATCGCCTCATTTATTATGATTCCTAAGTTTCACTAATCCTATCAAAAATATTTTAACATTGAACTAAGCCTATATTTTATTTTTCTTTTTTTAGAAAATTTTAACGAAAATTCGCCAGCATGCCATTTGTAGATTGGACGTTTTCCATAAAACCTGCACCTGATAGGTTCCAATAGATCATTTATAAGAAGTTCAAGGCACACGAGAACTTATATCCACTACTAGCATGCAATACACATTAACTGCATCTGCCATGTAGGAGACATTCTTGACTAGCATGCAATCATAGCATTCAACAATTCACGACTGTAATATATGTATCCATTAAATTCAGAATATAAATAGTAAAAAACAGTGGATAGTATTGAGTTCAGTATAGTATTGTTATTCATCCATGCATTTGGACATGAACATTAGCAAATGATGAGAGCATTTAATTTAAATAATTATGAAATTGATGGTCTTTTTGAGTTATGTATATATTCAACTTATGCCTTTTTCAAATTTTCAAATCTTTAGCTAAGTGCTTATACTATTTCAATGATTTTGGCTCGGCAATAAATGCTTTAAGCTTACTGGACCAAAAGCATATAAATGAAGGTCCATTCTAAATTAATTAAGTATATATCGCCTCATTTATTATGATTCCTAAGTTTCACTCATCCTTTCAAAAATATTTTAACATTGAATTAAGTCTATATTTTCCTTCTTTTTTTTTTGGGAAAATTTTAACGAAAATTCGGCAGCATACTATCGGTAGATTGGACGTTTTCCTTTAAAACCTGCACTTGATAGGTTCAAAAAGATCATTTATAAGAAGTTCAAGGCACATGAGAACCTATATCCACTACCAGCATTCAATACACATCGACTGCATCTACTATGCAAGAGGCATTCTAGACTAGCATGCAATCATGTAGCATTCAACAATTCACGACAGCAATACATGTATCCATAAATTCAGAATATAAATAGTAAAGAACAGTGGATACTATTGAGTTCAGTGTAGTATTATTATTCATCAGGAATTTGGCCATGAACATTATGAGATGATGAAAGCATTTAATTTAAATAATTATGAAATTGATGGTCCCTCTGAGTTATGTATTTATTCAACTTATGCCTTTTTCAAATTTTCAAAATTTTAGCCAAGTGTTTATACTATTTTTAATGATTTCGGCTTGGCAATGAATGTTTTAAGCTTACTGAACCAAAAACATATAAATAAATGTCCGTTCTAAATGAACTAGGTCTATATTGCCTCATTTATTATGATTCCTAAGTTTCACTCATCCTTTCAAAAATATTTTAACACTGAACTAAGCCTGTATTTTCTTTTTTTTTTTTGGGAAAATTTTAACGAAATTTTGGCAGCATGCTATCTGTAAATTGGACATTTTCCCATAAAACCTGCACCTGATAGGTTCAAATAATTCATTTATAAGAAGTTCAAGGCACACGAGAACCTATATCCACTATTAGCATGCAATAGGCATCAAATGCATCCGCCATGCAGGAGGCCTTTTACACTAGCATGCAATCATGTAGCATTCAACAATTCACGATAGTAATACATGTATCCATAAATTCAGAATATAAATAGTAAAGAACAGTGGATACTATTGAGTTCAGTGTAGTATTATTATTTATCCACGCATTTGGACATTAACGTTATGAGATGATGAAAGCATTTAATTTAAATAATTATGAAATTGATTATCCCTCTGAGTTATGTATATATTCAACTTATGCCTTTTTCAAATTTTCAAATCCTTAGCTAAGTGTTTATACTATTTTCAACTATTTCGGCTCGGCAATAAATGCTTTAAGCTTATCGGACCAAAAACATATAAATGAATGTCCGTTCTAAATGAACTAGGTCTATATTGCCTCATTTATTATGATTCCTAAGTTTCACTCATCCTTTCAAAACTATTTTAACATTGAACTAAGCCTATATTTTCTTTTTTCTTTTGGGAAAATTTTAACGAAAAGTCAACAGCATACTGTCGGTAGATTGGACATTTTCCTATAAAACCTGCACTTGATATGTTCAAATAGATCATTTATAAGAAGTTCAAGGCACACGAGAACCTATATCCACTACCAACATGCAATACACGTCAATTGTATCTACCATGAAAGAGACATTCTAGACTAGCATGCAATCATGTAGCATTCAGCATATCATGACAGTGATACATGTATCCATAAATTCAGAATATAAATAGTAAAGAGCAATGGATACTATTGAGTTCAGTGTAATATTATTATTCATCCAGGCATTTGGACATGAACCTTATGAGATGATGAAAGCATTTAATTTAAATAATTATGAAATTTATGGTCCCTCTGAGTTATGTATATATTCAATTTATGCCTTTTTCAAATTTCCAAATTTTTAGCCAAGTGTTTATACTATTTTCAATGATTTCTGCTCGGCAATGAATGTTTTAAGCTTACCGAACCAAAAACATATAAATGAATGTTCGTTCTAAATGAACTAAGTGTATATTGTCTCATTTATATTTCTTCCTAAGTTTCACTCATCCTTTCAAAAATATTTAACACTGAACTAAGCCTATATTTTCTTTTTTTTTGGGAAAATTTTAACAAAATTTCGGCAGCGTGCTGTTTGTAAATTGGACATTTTTCTATAAAACCTGCACTTGATAGATTCAAATAATTCATTTATAAGAAGCTCAAGGCACACGCGAACCTATGTCCACTATTGACATGCAATACACATCAACTGTATCCACCATGCAGGAGGCATTTTAGACTAGCATGCAATCATGTAGCATTCAACAATTCACGATAGTAATACATGTATCCATAAATTCATAATATAAATAGTAAAGAACAGTGGATACTATTGAGTTCAGTGTAGTATTATTATTTATCCAAGCATTTGGACATGAACGTTATGAGATGATGAAAGCATTTAATTTAAATAATTATGAAATTGATGATCCCTCTAAGTTATGTATATATTCAACTTATGCCTTTTTCAAATTTTCAAATCCTTAGCTAAGTGTTTACACTATTTTCAATGATTTCAACTCAGCAATAAATGCTTTAGGCTTACCAGACCAAAAATATATAAATGAATGTCCGTTCTAAATGAACTAAGCCTATATTGTCTCATTTATTATGATTCCTAAGTTTCACTCATCCTTTCAAAAATATTTTAACACTGAACTAAGCCTGTATTTTCCTTTTTTTTTTTGGGAAAATTTTAATAAAATTTCGGCAGCATGCTGTTTGTAAATTAGAAAATTTCCCATAAAACCTGAACCTGATAGGTTCAAATAATTCATTTATAGGAAGTTCAAGGCACACGAGAACCTATATCCACTATTAGCATGCAATACACATCAACTGCATCCGCCATGCATGAGGCATTTTAGACTAGCATGCAATCATGTAGCATTCAACAATTCACGATAGTAATACATGTATCCACTAAATTTAGAATATAAATAGTAGAGAACAGTGGATAGTATTGAGTTAAGTGTAGTATTGTTATTCATCCATGCATTTGGACATGAACATTATAAGATGATGAGAGCATTTAATTTAAATAATTATGAAATTGATGGTCCCTCTGAGTTATGTATATATTTAACTTATGCCTTTTTCAAATTTTCAAATCCTTAGCCAAGTGTTTATACTATTTTCAATGATTTTGGCTCAGCAATAAATGCTTTAAGCTTACCGGACCAAAAACATATAAATGAATGTCCGTTCTAAATGAACTAAGTCTATATTGCCTCATTTATTATGATTCCTAAGTTTCACTCATTCTATCAAAAATTTTTAACATTGAACTAAGCCTATATTTTCTTCTTCTTTTTTTTTTTGGGAAAATTTTAAAAAAAATTCGGCAGCATGCGTCGGTAGATTGGACATTTTCCCATAAAACCCTTCACCTGATAGGTTCAAATAGATTATTTATAAGAAGTTCAATGCACATGAGAACCTATATCCACTACTAGCATGCAATACACATCAATTGCATCCGCCATGTAGGAGACATTCTAGACTAGCATGCAATCATGTAGCATTCAACAATTCACGAGAGTAATACATGTATCCATTAAATTCAGAATATAAATAGTAATGAATAGTGGATAGTATTGAGTTAAGTGTGGTATTGTTATTCATACATGTATTTGGACATGAACATTATGAGATGACGAGAGCATTTAATTTAAATAATTATGAAATTGATGGTCCTTTTGAGTTACGTATATATTCAACTTATGCCTTTTTCAAATTTTCAAATCCTTAGCTAAGTGCTTATACTATTTTCAATGATTTTGGCTTGGCAATAAATGCTTTAAGCTTACTGGACCAAAAGCATATAAATGAATGTCCGTTCTAAATGAACTAAGTCTATGTGGCCTCATTTATTATGATTCCTAAGTTTCACTCATCCTTTCAAAAATTTTTTAACATTGAACTAAACCTATATTTTCTTTTCTTTTTGTGGGAAAATTTTAATGAAAATTCGGCAACGTACTGTCTATAGATTGGACGTTTTCCTATAAAACCTGGACTTGATAGGTTCAAATAGATCATTTATAAGAAGTTCAAGGCACACGAGAACCTATATCCACTACCAGCACGCAATACACATCGACTGCATCTACTATGCAAGAGGCATTCTAGACTAGCATGTAATCATGTAGCATTCAACAATTCACGACAGTAATACATATATCCATAAATTTAGAATATAAATAGTAAAAAGAGTGGATACTATTGAGTTCAGTGTAATATTATTACTCATCTACGCATTTGGACATGAACGTTATGAGATGATGAAAGCATTTAATTTAAATAATTATGAAATTGATGGCCCCTCTAAGTTATGTATATATTCAAGTTATGCCTTTTTAAAATTTTCAAATTTTTTGCCAAGTGTTTATACTATTTTCAATGATTTCGGTTCGGCAATGAATGTTTTAAGCTTACGGAACCAAAAACATAAAAATGAATGTCTGTTCTAAATGAACTAAGTCTATATTTCCTCATTTATTATGATTCCTAAGTTTCACTTATCCTTTCAAAATAGTTTAAAACTGAACTATGCCTGTATTTTCTTTTTTTTTTTTAGGAAAATTTTAACGAAATTTTGGCAACACGTTGTCTGTAAATTGGACATTTTCCCATAAAACCTGCACCTGATAGGTTCAAATAATTCATTTATTAGAAGTTCAAGGCACACGAGAACCTATATCCACTATTAGAATGCAATACACATCAACTAAATCAGCCATGCATGAGGCATTTTAGACTAGCACGCAATCATGTAGCATTCAACAATTCACGATAGTAATACATGTACCCATAAATTCAAAATATAAATAGTAAAGAATAGTGGATACTATTGAGTTCAGTGTAGTATTATTATTTATCCAAGCATTTGGACATGAACGTTATGAGATGATGAAAGCATTTAATTTAAATAATTATGAAATTGATGATCCCTCTGAGTTACGTATACATTCAATTTATGCCTTTTTCAAATTTTCAAATCCTTAGCCAAGTGTTTATACTATTTTCAATGATTTCGGCTCAGCAATAAATGCTTTAAGCTTACCGAACCAAAAACATATAAATGAATGTCCGTTCTAAATGAACTAAGTCTATATTGCCTCATTTTTATGATTTCAAAGTTTCACTCATCCTTTCAAAAAAATTTTAACATTGAACTAAGCCTATATTTTCTTTTTTTTTTTTTTCGAAAAATTTTAATGAAAATTCGGCAGCATGCCGTCTGTAGATTGGACGTTTTCGCATAAAACCTGCACCTGATAGGTTCAAATAGATCATTTATAAGAAGTTCAAGGCATACGAGAACCTATATCCACTATTAGCTTGCAATACACATCAACTCCATCTACCATGCAGGAGATATTCTAGACTAGCATGCAATCATGTAGCATTCAACAATTCACAATAGTAATACATGTATCCATAAAATTCAGAATATAAATAGTAGAGAACAGTGGATAGTATTGAGTTAAGTGTAGTATTGTTATTCATCCATGCATTTGGACATGAACATTATGAGATGATGAGAGCATTTAATTTAAATAATTATGAAATTGATGGTCCCTCTGAGTTCTGTATATATTCAACTTATGCCTTTTTCAAATTTTCAAATCTTTAGCCAAGTGTTTATACTATTTTTAATGCTTTTGGCTCAACAATAAATGTTTTAAGCTTACCGTACCAAAAATGTATAAATGAATGTCCGTTCTAAATGAACTAAGTCTATATGGCCTCATTTATTATGATTCCTAAGTTTCACTCATCCTTTCAAAAATTTTTAACATTGAACTAAGCCTATATTTTCTTTTTCTTTTTTTTGGAAAAATTTTTACGAAAATTCGGTAGCATGCCATCTGTAGATTGGACATTTTCCCATAAAACCTGCACCTGATAGGTTCAAATAGATCATTTATAAGAAGTTCAAGGCACACGAGAACCTATATCCACTACCAACATGCAATACACATCGACTGCATGTACCATGCAAGAGGCATTCTAGACTAGCATGCAATCACGTAGCATTCAATAATTCACGACAGTAATACATGTATCCAGAAATTCAGAATATAAATAGTAAAGAATAGTGGAAACTATTGAGTTCAGTATAGTATTATTATTCATCCGGACATTTGGACATGAATGTTGTGAGATGATGAAAACATTTAATTTAAATAATTATGAAATTGATGATCCCTCTGAGTTATGTATATATTGAACTTATGCCTTTTTCAAATTCTCAAATTTTTAGCCAAGTGTTTATACTATTTTCAATGATTTCGGCTCGGCAATGAATGTTTTAAGCTTACCGAACTAAAAACATAAAAATGAATGTCTGTTCTAAATGAACTAAGTCTATATTGCCTCATTTATTATGATTCCTAAGTTTCACTCATCCTTTCAAAAATATTTTAACACTGAACTAAGCCTGTATTTTGTTTTTTTTTTTTGTTTTTGGGAAAATTTTAATGAAATTTCGGCTGCATGCTGTCTGTAAATTGGATGTTTTCCAATAAAACCTGCACTTGATAGGTTCAAATAATTCATTTATAAGAAGTTCAAGGCACACGAGAACCTATATCAACTATTAGCATGCAATACACATCAACTGCATCCGCCATGCAGGAGACATTTTAGACTAGCATGCAATCATGTAGCATTCAACAATTTACAACAGTTATACGTGTATCCCTTAATTCAAAATATAAATAGCACAAAATAGTGGATAGTATTGAGTTCAATGTAGTATTGTTATTCAACCAGGCATTTGGACATGAACGTTATGAGATGATCAGAGCATTTAATTTAAATAATTATGAAATTGATGATCCCTCTGAGTTATGTATATATTCAATTTATGCCTTTTTCAAATTTTCAAATCCTTAGCCAAGTGGTTATACTATTTTCAATGATTTCGGCTCGGCAATAAATGCTTTAAGCTTACTGGACCAAAAACATATAAATGAATGTCCGTTCTAAATGAACTAAGCCTATATTGCCTCATTTATTATGATTCTTAAGTTTCACTCTTCCTTTCAAAAATATTTTAACATTGAACTAAGCCTATATTTTCTTTTTTTTTTTTGGGGAAAATTTTATCGAAAATTCGGCAGCATGCCGTCTATAGATTGGATGTTTTCCCATAAAACCTACACCTGATATGTTCGAATAGATCATTTATAAGAAGTTTAAGGCACACAAGAACCTATATCCACTACTAGCATACATTATACATCAACTGCATCCACCATGCAGGAGACATTCTAGACTAGCATGCAATCATGCAGCATTCAACAATTCACAATAGTAATACATGTATCCATTAAATTCATAATATAAATAGTAGAGAACAGTGGATGGTATTGAGTTAAGTGTAGTATTGTTATTCATCCATGCATTTGGACATGAACATTATAAGATGATAAGAGCATTTAATTTAAATAATTATGAAATTGATGGTCCCTCTGAGTTATGTATATATTCAACTTATGCCTTTTTCAAATTTTCAAATCCTTAGCCAAGTGTTTATACTATTTTCAATGATTTCGGCTCAGCAATAAATGCTTTAAGCTTACCGGACCAAAAGCATATAAATGAATGTCTATTCTAAATGAACTAAGTCTATATTGCCTCATTTATTATGATTCCTAAGTTTCACTCACCCTTTCAAAAATTTTTAACATTGAACTAAGCCTATATATATATATATATATATATATATATATATATATATATGGGAAAATTTTAACAAAAATTCAGCACCATGCCGTCTGTAGATTGGACGTTTTCCCATGAAACCCGCACTTGATAGGTTCAAATAGATCATTTATACGAAGTTCGAGGCACACGAGAACCTATATCCACTACTAGCATGCAATACAGATCAACTGCATCCGCCATGTAGGAGACATTCTAGACTAGCATGCAATCTTGTAGCATTCAACAATTCACGAGAGTAATACATGTATCCATTAAATTCAGAATATAAATAGTACAGAACAGTGAATAGTATTGAGTTCAGTGTAGTATTGTTATTCATCCATGCATTTGGACATGAACATTATGAGATGATGAGAGCATTTGATTTAAATAATTATGAAATTGATGGTCCTTTTGAGTTATGTATATATTCAACTTATGCCTTTTTCAAATTTTCAAATTCGTAGCTGAGTGCTTATACTATTTTCAATGATTTTGGCTCGGCAATAAATGCTTTAAGCTTACCGGACCAAAAGCATATAAATGAATGTCCGTTCTAAATGAACTAAGCCTACATCGCCTCATTTATTATGATTCCTAAGTTTCACTCATCGTTTCAAAAATATTTTAACATTGAACTAAGCCTATATTTTCTTTTCTTTTTTTTTTTTGGGAAAATTTTAACGAAAATTCGGCAGCATAGCATCTGTAGATTGGACGTTTTCCTATAAAACCTGCACACTTGATAGGTTCAAATAGATCATTTAGAAGAAGTTCAAGGCATACGAGAACCTATATCCACTACCAGCATGCAATACACATCGACTGCATCTACCATGCAAGAGGCATTCAAGACTAGCATGCAATCATGTAGCATTCAACAATTCATGACAGTAATATATGTATCCATTAAATTCAAAATAATGTCCAACATGTAAAGCTATCATCCGTGCAAGATGAATAGCTATCGTATGAAAATTTTCCAACTGAACAAGATATACAACTATAATAAGAATAATAAAAAAAGAACATGTACACATTATGCAACCATATCAAGTAATTAGAAATGAGAACATCCAAAAGCAAGATGGATCCATAAGGAGGATGCATTTAGGAGCACATATCCAAAATGATGGTCCGTTCAAAAGGAAGCCACATCGAAAACGATGGAACTTTCACAAGGATGATGCATCCAAAACGTGCAACACTGATGGAACTTTTTGAAACAAGAAAGAATAAAAAATAATATTATTCTCAAGTCATATTTGTTTGTAATATTAATTTTTTGCAATATTCATGCAAACTATCTATAACTACATAATATAAAAATTGCCCCAAATATGAGACTTTAGTTCTTCCCTGAATTTGTACTTTTCCTGGAGAATACATGTAATGCTATCTCCCCCCCCCCCCTCCCAAAAAATTTGGACCTCATTACTATCACCTCCTAACACTCAACTTAATGGGTTTTAGTATCCAAGTTAGAATAACGTATAAAGCTCTTCAGAGGAGCTAGTAATACATGTATTCGTTAATCATTGAAAATTTCACTGTATTATAACACAAACAAAATCATTAAATACTTTTGCACAAGTACTATATTAAGCTATAAGTACTATACATACCTTCTAATCAAAGGAGCCACCCGCATCATCTTGTCAAGATTGGCCCATCATTTCCTCGAACCACATTAGCCTATCCATCATGGCTTGCATCTGGGCTTGAAAGCTGGAGACCATGTCTCTCAATTGTGCGTTCTCCATTTCCATCATCTACCTCCGTCGAGCCATCTCCTTCTTATCATACTCGGCCTCTCGACGCTGTCATTCCATCTCTGCATGAGCCAACGTACCCATGGATGATGATGCTGTTGGGGTGATGTATCCACTTCCAAGACCTTTCACCCAGCCCCCTGCTCGTTGCCCAAGCACCTGGTAAGTGATCTCGAAATCTGTCATGTGCTAACTCCCCTCTAAAACAGGTGCATCCCTCAGCTCGACCATCCGTTCCTAATTTCAGTCATGAAAATGATAGAAAGGAATAAATAATACTAAAACTTTTATGTTTTGAATAAAGTAATAAACTAAATCTTTTGTTTCACTTACATATCTGTCCTACGCACCCTCGCACCACTCCCCCGATCGCCGTTGGTGTATTATCTAATAAAGATCTGACAGCGGCTCCTCTGTGTTAGTCTCGAGATCACGCTACATTATCATATAAGACATCATTAGTATTATATCATGCAATGTTCAAATAGCTTTATATATAGTAATTACTTGGTGATGATTTACGAATTGCCTTGATCCACCGCAATGCATCGTAGGGAGTTTGTTGCGGCTCGCAGCATTTGTTTCACATATAGCCTACAAGAAAGATGTAATAACAACTTATTAGCGACATTATTGTGAAAATTAGTGATTATAATGCAAACACATCACTAGATAGTGTGGGTCGCGGAAATGGCGACACACCACCTCCTAATCCTCCTGGGATATCTTATCGTACGACCGCGCTTCTGCTTCATCTCCCATTATTGGTAAATTGGAGTACTTTTTTGAGCAATAGCTCTTAACTTTATTACACAATTTGACATCAACCGCCCTCCTCACATGGTCACCCTCGAGGATGTCCATATCAAACTCCTCCTGTATATATAGGTAATACTATTACAATGTTAGACAGTTGTTAATTGGCTAGTATATTAAAAGTAAAAAAATATTTAAATTAAAAACAGCTTTATAGGGTTTGGGAACTTACCAAAATGCACATGTAGAGAACCATGCGCTACTCCTGAGTCACTTGCGGCCAGCTGAATGTGGTGACTGGAGCATACTGTCGGCATATAATGCCGAGCTCCCTCATCCACGCGGTGCACCAATCGTTCAGCGGGGTGGTGCATCCTAAAGGAATTTCGATCCAAATCTACTGTTTTGTCCTATACAGGTGCTTCTTCAGCGACATGTTCTTCATTGCACCATGGCTTGGCCTGACCATGGACGTAGATGTTGAAAGTAGAGTTAATTTAAGAACAACATTATAATCATACACATGAATAACTATCATCAAGAGTTGACATGTAAATAAATTAATCGTATCCATACCAACATTGCTCATCACGGTCGGCAACTCACCCTGCATATTAGTTGCATAAGTGGTATCCATGTCTGATTGAGGTGGCGATGGCTTAGACAATGGTGTCGCCGCATCAAGTCCGATGGGGTCCGCCAGTTTAGAAGATGTCGGATCATCCTCATGCGATGTACTCGTGTGCCTGAAAGGAAGTCTCCAACGTCGGCCTCCTGGTGCCATAGACAAGTAAATATAAGAAGTACGGATATTAGATGGATGCATCATACATATATTTTAAGTTATTTACACATGTCATATACATAGTGACAAAAATAACATGCTTACCCCCCCATCAATTTCCTCATCGTCGATGAAGTGAACGTCTACAAAAGGTTCAATTGTAATGTTGGCAGTCCGTACATGTTCTGCCGTGGCACCATCCCTATGCAATGGTATAGGATCGACGCCTTCTTTGACAACATTTGTAGCAGATTGCGCTGCTGCACTGAAAGATGGCTCATCTTCTTAGAATGCAGTCTCACTGGTACTCATCTCACCATCTGCAACTTCTGCAATAGTGTACTAACTTCGGGGAGGAATCTTTTGGGCCACATGCCATTCACACTTCAATTTGGTGTCTTTAAGGTAATACACTTGTTTTTCCTGCGTCGCAAGTACGAAAGGGTCATTTTGACACCAGGTCTTTCTAAAATTGACACTGGTAAAGTAGGCATTAGTGTTTATCCCAGCCTTTTTATTGCCGATGTCCCACTAGGTACACTTGAACAGGTGGACGACTCTGTTTACTCCATAGCTAAGCTCTATAATGTTGTCCAGCACACCAAAGTAGTCAATTTCTTCATCTCCTTCTTTGCCTAGCACCGCAACCCCACAATTTTGAGTTCTTCTATGCAGTTTGAGGGACTTTGTATGAAATCATAACCCATTGACAATGCAACCGCTGTAGCGGTTAACTCGTTGATCGGGGCCACATGCCAACGCGTACAAATCTTTACTTACCATTGGTTCCTTATTATAATACATGACTTTCATCTATTAAATAAACAGGAGTTTAGAAGAATAAATCGTCAATAGTGAAAACATACATTGCTTCTCACTCAAGCAGTTTTTGTTAGTTACATGACTCCCAAACCAATTGATAAACTCTTTCTTATGTCTTTCGTCAACATTCCATTCATTTTGGGCCAGGAGTTCAACTTTATATTCGCTATATGCAACAGTAGTACATGTTAATGTCAACTACGTATATAATTATGCATATGTAAATACAATGCAAAGTAAGGAGTTTGGAACCACGTACTCGATATATGGAATAGTTTCATCATAATTGTTAAGGACGTAAAAATGAGCCTTTTGTAGGCCGTTCATATCAATGAAATCGAAAATTTGTGCACCGAGAGGCCGAACATTTTCTTGAAATACAGAGCTCCTGGGTTCTTCATCTTCGACATTAATAGCATGAACGTCTGCATTTTGCTCATCATGAGTAAACATTATTTCAATATCATGTAGATACATTAAGCAAAATTCAAAACATTCACTATCAATGTATGCCTCAATGATTGAACCTTCTGGTCGTGCCTTATTGCGCAAGTACCCCTTCAAAGTGGACAAGAACCTATGCATTTTACGTAGTATTATAGACTTGTAGACACAATAAAGAAAAAAAAAAAAAACAAAACAAGGAAATCACGTGACCATTATACAAGAACTTTATAATTTACCTCTCAATAGGATACATCCAACGATATTGAACCGGTCCTCTAATTATGGCCTCCCTTGGTAAATGGACAGCTAGGTGGACCATAAAATTTTCTCCAACTTGCATAGTATGATCACGATTTCATCCTCTAACCGTTCAAGTACGTTTACGCTCAAATTTTTGGAGCACAACTGTCAAAAAAAGATTCCCAGCTCAATCAGCATCGAGCGAACATCTTCAGTCATGTGTCCATGAAGGAAAGCGAGTAGAACCCATTGTTGAAGGATGTGAAAGTCATGACTTTTCATTCCTAGCATCTTCCCTTCCTTCATGTTTATGCATCGAGCTATGTTCGATGCATATCCATAGGGGAACTTCACTGATTTCAACCATTCGAAGAATTTATTCTTCTCATCCTTTGAAAATGTGTAACAAGATGATGGCATGAGAATTTTGTCCCCATCATGAAACAGGTGCAGCTCAGGCCATATTCTCATATCTTCCATATCTCGGCGAGCATTTGTGGTGTCATTTGTCTTCCCATTTATATCAAGCAATGTACCAATGACATTCTCATAAATGTTCTTTTCGATGTGCATGACATCCAAGTTGTGGCGTAGTCAAAGATCTTTCTAGTATGGCAACTCGAAGAAGATGCTTCTCTTTATCCAATTCAACTCCCACTCAGTGCATTTTCTTTTTCTACTGGTCGGTGGTCTCTTGAATTTCACATCTCCGATCAACCTTAGCTGGTTTAATGTCGCTTCCCCACTTAGTCGCTTTGGCGGCGACCTTTGTTCAGGTTTTCCATTGAAGCTTCTGATGCCACGAGTCCTCCAAGGATGTCCAGTTCATAGAAAACGGTGATGACACATAAAGCATAACTTGCAGCCATGCTTCAAGGATAAGGACCCAACATCCTTATTACATACTAGGCATGCTAAGTAACCTTTTGTGCTCCAACTTGACAGGTTGTCGTATGCGGAGAAATCATTAATTGTCCACAAGACTGCATCATGCATCCAAAATGTTGTCCCAGTTTCCACATCGAATGTCTCCTCTCCTTTTTCTCATAATTCTTTCAACTCGTCAATTAATGGATGCAGGTAAACATTAATATCATTACTAGGTGCTCTCAGTCCGAGAATGAGCAGAGACATATAAATGAAAGATTCTTTCATACATCGCCATGGAGGCATATTGTATGACATCATCATAACTGGCCACATGCTATATGAGTTTTTCATGTTACCGAAAGGATTGAACCCATATGAAGCAAGGCTAAGTCTGATGTTACGAGGATCACTAGCAAACCACGGATGCATTTTATCAAACTCGGCCTAAGCTTCAGAGTCCATTGGAGGGCTAGGGGTGTTTCCATCTTGAAGATGTTTCTCTTGATGCCATCTCATATCTGTAGCAGTATTTTTGCACATATGTAATCGTTATAGTCGCGGGATCAATGGACAATATCGCAAAACTTTTTGGGGGATCTTTTTACCCATCTTCTGATTAGTTGTATACCTCGGTTCACCACATTCTGGGCACTCGTTTGCATTTTCATATTCACCATAAAAGAGTGCACAATCATACCTACACATATGTAATAGAGTGTAACCGAGACCCAATTCACACATGTATGTCTTCACCTCATAAAAAGACTTGGAAAGTGTTTCACCATCAGATAGTGCTTCCTTAATGAGGCTTAAATGCATGTTGAATGCGCTCTGAGATAACCCATGCATTGTCCTTGCATGAAACAACTTTATCAGAAACTCTAATTTTGAGAACTTTTTACAGTTTGGATATAGGGGCACCCGTGCATCCGTCATGAGATTAGCAAATGGTTTACTGAGTCGATTCAACGTACTAGCATTGCAAGGTATGGTACCTGCTGAAGTAGGTTCATCACCAGTACGCGACACAGGCATATCACCCATATCTATTGCAATCCCCCTTTGCAAGTCACCTAACATTTCAATTACCCCTTTTGAATAGGTATCACCACCTACTATATTTGCCCTCTCATCTTCATCGTTATAATCATCGCTCTGAATTGCGTAATTTTCACCGTGGAACACCCATGTTGTGTACCTTTTCTCCATTACAAAGTCTAATAAATGCGAATGCACCAAATCAATGTGTTTGAATGTTATGTTCTGGAATTTCTTACAAAGACACCTTATTCTACTAGCTCTGTGTGCACGAGGACGCATGAACTCTATGAAATCATGTACCCCTTTCACGTATTGTGGCAAAAACCTACCCTAAGCATTCATCCAACTCTTATCCATGTTCATTAATTACCTTATAACATGTTCAAGTAAATAGTGTTCATTACATTCTCATAATGTTTATCATGTATGCATCGTGAATCCTATAATCAACCATTATACTCTAAAGGGTACGGATCGTATCCCATTTAGGAATGTTGCATTTACATTGTGATCAATCGCTCAATTCCTTCGCCGTAGTCGTTATAAATTTTGGCAACATCTCCCCATGGCTCTCCAAGTACACGAGATGGGGGAAGTGAAAATTTTTCTAGTTTTCCATCACTAACAAATTATCATGACACCCCACTGTGCACTCAGAGAACACAAGTACAGACACGCTCGAAATATATAATGACAATTGACAAACCATGAATGATGACAATAATGTAAATACAACTTCCTGAATTGTCCACATTGGACAATCCAAGAATGGTTGAAATACAAACATTACTAATAGTAAGTGAAATAAATAATTAACATGTTTAAGTGATTATTAGTCAACATAATATGATTAATAATCAATTGAAATATAACAATTGATTTGTCTCACATGTACGATTAGGTATGAATGTGTAGTAACTGTTCTTAGACAGGTCCAAGCTTCAATGAATACATGAAACGATAGTAATTAATTTGGTATTTTACTTCATATGACATTTACTTCTTGACCTTTCACTATACACTTAAGGTTCTTGTTCTTACCTCAATGTCTATGCATTTATGAAATTGCAGAAAAAATAAATCAAGTCCTAACAGTAAAAGCAACACAATTCCAGTATCTCCCAAAATACAGGTAGAAATCAAAAGCTCTATGTATTTTCATTACTTTTAGAGGAAATACAATGTAGATAGACACATCGAAGCACGCGTACAACCATTCAAAAGCATGGTAAAACAGAATGCAATAAAAAAAAAATAACAGAAAAAGAAATAGAATAATAGCACAAGGGTGCATGAGCATAGTACATAAGCAAAAGAGCAAGCGCATAAAAATATCCCAAGCATCTAGTCTATCCTAATTAGAGTCTGAATAAGAAGCGGAACTGCACGAGCAACAAGATGAGGCTACTGCTCTAGCAGCATCTCGATCCCATGCCATTTCCTCCAAAAGACGACACATTTTAGGGGTATGAGGGGAGGGTGGTGGTTCCCTGTATGGGCGTGGCCTGAGGGCCTGAGGCCGCAAATGGTCAGCAATGTCCTCCGAAGGTGGATTATCGTAATCATATGGCATGGTCGGCCTAATCGTATGAAACAACATCGTATGAGTGGGCATGTCCTCTATAAGCCCTGGGGTAACATTCGAGGACTGCTCTCTAATGGGTGGCGCAGCAGAACATGCCGGGGGCAACTACACATCCTCAAGAGTGACCCTTGGTGCTCTCGTCTCATCCGAAATCCTTTCGTGCTCACTCAGTACAGCTCGACCCTTAGAAGAAGACTCTCCCCTTGGCAGGTCCTGAACCCTCTACCTCTTTGAGGCTGCCCGAGGCTCCCTTCGCAGAGGCATTGGCCAGTAAAAAGGAAATCCTACGATTTAAGTTCAAAACAAAATTTTTTTCAGAGGGGCATACTTAACAAAAAAATTACGAGAAAATATTCACATGACATTCTAGACAGGTGGAGTGGAGCTAGCAAATCTTTGCCTTCGAAACTTATGGATGGCTCATGGGTCTTTTGTCTAGGACTGACTTTTAAGGTTATTTTTTGGTTTGCAAATTAGTTGATTCTTAGAAATGAGATGGAATACAGTGAAAAATTTAGAAATAAAGTTAATAGTTATTTGTTTATTCTTTATCATTCCAACTAGATGAGGTATTCCCGTGGTAAAATTTGGAAATAGTTAAACAACTTTTGTCCTTTTTTTTCTTGAATTTATAGGTTAGATTGACATTCATTGTAATAACAAAATTTTCAAATATAAGCTATTTAATATTTTTATTATTACCGTCTATTCAATCATAGAATATTGTCTCTATTCAAAGAGACAATCGAAGAGTTAGAAATCATGAACCCTGTCACCCCCACACCCTCTAATTTATCATCATCCACTTTACCTACAATCTTTATTCTTTTTTTTTTCTTCTGTTGTCTCTTTTGCTCACAACCCATAATACCACCCTATACACCACTCCAAAACAAAAGACTTAAGGAAAGTTCTAGATACCTTTGGATATACATACCCTTACCAACACCCCACATTACTAAAATACCCTCCACATTTCCCATTATCCCCAAATCAGCCATCACTGAAAAATGCCATGGTACAACCTTAGCATTGAACATGTTTCTCCCAAAAGTTCAAAGGACATTTAAGGCAAGCAAAACAGGCCAAAATTCCTATGTAACAATTAACTAAAACTCATCAAGTTGACTGACAGCCCTGCCAGGGAGCCTTATTAACATAAAGCCATGTTTTCCAGTTGCGTTTCTTTAATGCCTCTCCCTCCTATTTTAGTTTTTTAGACTTCATAATATTGTTTTCAATAATAGTTCTCAAATGGGTGCAATTTGTTTTAAGAATCCAAGAAGTGAAAAATGCAAATTCTGACCCAAATCTAAGTAAGATCCCTGCCAGAGAGTTTGAGCAATGACAAATTGAATATATTCTCTTTTTTCCTTCTTTTTATTCTCCAGGGCATGAATAATATAATAGAACAGAATACAAATCGCCTAAGATGAGATGATGATCTGGTGGTGGAGGTGGTGATGATGGCGAAGATAGTAGTCAACAAGGTAAAAGTAAAAATCAAGAAAAATGGATAGATTATAATAGGTGGAAAGAACACAAAATAATGAAAATTTTAACCCAAAAAAATGAAACAAACCAAATAACAAAATTGAACTTAAATTGGAGTAAGCATGTTTCGATTTTATTTCAATTCGTAGTTTTTAACTTTTCCAATTAATGGTTCGATTTTAGTTTGGCTCATTCAATAATCATGGTTAACTAAAACAAATTGATATATTATAAATGTATAAAACTAAAAATATATATTATATAATAACTTAATATTTTAAATAAAATAAATTATTTATCAATAACAATTTTGAACTTGGCTTGGTTACTGTTAGTGTTTAAAAAATTAAAACTTGGATTATGGATTTTTTCTTATTTCATTTGTTGACATTTTTAAGCTTATATAAGATGTTATTTTGAAGTTTATAAATCTATAAATTCATGCTTGAGTTTTAAAGTTTGAATTTAAAATTATATAACTTATAGTGCTTTAAAATTTTAATGGGATCCAATGATTTAGTCTAGTAGCAGCAAAATAAATTAACTAAACAATAGCTGAAATTAGGAATAGCTTCCCAAGAGGGGGGGGGGGGGGGGCCGGAATTGGCTTTTAAAAATTTCTTTTAATTCCTTTTTAAAATTCTTAAACTTATTTTATTTCTTTTAACCAAATCGTGACTTGTTTGTTTAATTTGTTAAGCACTCAAGAACTAAGTTTCTTTACTTAATCCTTAACCATACAAACATCCAATTATTCAACCAAACCAATCAACTCTAATTAGAAAGCAAAAAACCAAGCTAATATACAACACTTATGTAATATAAAAACTCAAAATGGTTGTTTGTTGATATTAGCCAAATTTAAACCAAGCCTTGTAGTGAATGAGAATTTATGCTTACTGATGTAAGCCCTATATAGATGAATCCAATCAATCTTTCCAAATATTTAGAACTCAAATAAACTCTTGGTAAATTTATCTTTGGGATGTTAACCAAGTAACGTACTCCCGTATGGTTTCCGCAAGATATGGTGTAACCAACGTACTCTCTTTTGGTTTCTGCAACGCAAATCAATAGACTTTGAGTTTACTTGATTTCCGAATATATGTAGTATATATAATTTAGATATTTAAAACATGCACGCAGTTATATATAAACTGAAAATAAAGAATAAGAAAAGAGAGAGTGAGATGGGGATCTTTACGAGGTTCGGCTTATACCCAACCTACGTCCTCGCCTTTGGCAAACCACCAAAGGATTCACTAAATCTGTTCTGTTGATGGGTGGAACAAAACAAGCAATACCCCACGCTCAAACACTCCTTCACTTAAGTTAGAACCCGCCTCTCTAAGCAATATCCCCTTGCTTAGCCAACAATCCAAACAATCCTTGAAATCATCAATCTACAAGAACTAAGATAGAGAAGAGTTTGTGTACAAGAAAACACTCTCATAGTAGAGTAGGTTAGTATAACATTCAGCACAATAATACTTCAAAGTAATTCAAATATAAAAGAATTTGAAGCTCAATACTTAATATAGATCATCAAGTATCTTCCAAAATTTGAAAAATTCTGAATTTGAAGGCTTTACTTCGGAGTTTGAATCAGTAGCAATTCAGTAGTTGAGGATGAATGAACACAAGATAGTTTGAGACCCTTTTTGAGAACTTTGATTGCTGAAAATTTCTTGGTGTCTCAATCCTTTGAAGTTTGGGGCTATTTATAGATGTTTAAAAGTAATTTCTTACCCCCAAAGTTTCCTTGAAGTAGTTTCTAAGTTTTTCAAAATAACAGTGTCCAAAAATTTTATTTAAAAAATCTTCTCGTTGAGAGTTTTTAAGCCAACGTTCGAGTGGCAGTCGCCTGCCACGACTTGGAAGTCGTCTGTCATAGAACAAACTCACAACACAGAACATTAGCAGTTGCCTGCCAGAACCAAGGCAGTTGCGTGGCATGACCACCCAGGCGTCTGGCATGTTTAGGCAGTCGCCTGGTATGCTACTGTCTCTTTGAAAAATTCTTCACTTAATTTGGCAGTCGCCTGCCACAAGAGGATAGTCGTCTGGCCCTTCTGTTTTTCAAAAACTCTTTTTTTCAAAAACCTTTCTTTTCATTGATTTTAAAAATAATCTTTAGAGTTTCCTTAAAAATATATTTTTTAGTTTCTTTTGATTTTATGAGAGCTTCAAATCAATTTATACTTGAAATTAACTTGAATTACTTACATTCAAAACATCCTTAAAAATTTAATCCTTTGATCTTCAATCTTGTTCTTCCATCATCTTTGGGTTTTCGATCTTTTATTTGGGCTTTCACCAAGTTATCTTTAGTCCTCATGCTCTTCAAAATCTCTTTTTTTATCATGCTCTTCAAGATCTCTTTTTAATCCATAAGCTTTATCATTCTCTTGAGTTTTGTCACTCCTTTAAGCTTTGCCTTTTTCCTGAAAAACTTTCACTTGAACCACATTAAACATATCATGATTTGTTATCATCAAAATAAGAATTGTAAGCCTTATTAGGTTAATAATGACAAATATATGTCAAATTAAAACTAAAAAAAAATAAAAAACCAAATTCTTCAAATCCAAGTTCAAAGAAACATATATACCTACTTGAAGGCTGGAAGGCTTTTGGTGGTTGATCTCCACGGCGAAGGCAACGGGGATAGACCCGGCTCAGCAGTGGTGATGAAGAGAGGATGAGACTAAGAGAGAGAGAGAGAGACAAGAGAGATTGAGAGATATATGTCCGTTCAAAAGTGTGTGTGTGTGTGTGTGTGTATGTGTGAGAGAGAGAGACCGGAGAATACCAACTTGAAGGGAGCGGCGGTGGTGGCTGTGAGGGTAGCCAGAGGAGGAAGGAAAAGAAGGGAAAGAAGAGAGGAGGGAAAGGAGGGGGCGGCTACGAGGGTAGCCGGAGGAGGAAGGAAAGGAGGAGAAAGAAGGGAGGAGGGAAAGGAGGGGAAAGAAGGAAGAAGAAAAGGAGGGGGATCGGGAGAGCGCAGAGAGGCAGAGTGGGAAAGGAACGTAAAAAGAGGGAAGGGAAGGAAGATTAGGGCAAACTTTACTGAAGGACTAGTAGTGACGAATCCATAACCATCACTACTAGTAGGGCAATAGTGACGAATTTATTAATTCGTCACTAATGCTCTGCCTTTTTTTTTAAATACGTGAAGTATTAGTGATGGTCCTCAAATTCGTCACTAATACAAGGGAAATAGTGAGGAATTTCAAAATTCGTTACTAATACTCTAAAATAAAAAATTTAAAATTATTTTAGAATATGGGAAGCATTAGTGACAGTTTTAAAATCCGTCACTAATACCAGGACAATAGTGACGAATATATTAATTCGTGACTAATACTTTAAAACAAAAATATTGAGATCATTTTTAAATACGAAAAGTATTAGTGATGGTTACCAAATCCATCACTAATACTGGTGCAATAGTGACGAAACAACAAATTCGTCACTAATACTCTGAAACAAAAAAAATTTATTTATTTTTCAATACATGAAGTATTAGTGACGGTTCCCAGATCCGTCACTAATAATAGGCAAATAGTGACGAATAAACAAATTCATCACTAATACTCTGAAACAAAAAATCTTATTTATTTTTCAATACGTGAAGTATTAGTGACGGGCCCTAGAACCGTCACTAATAATAGGAAAATAGTGAAGAATAAAGAAATTCGTCACTAATACTCTGAAAAAAAATTATGATTTATTTTTTAATACGAAAAATTATTGGTGACGGTCTCAAATGCTTCACTAATACTGGGGCAATAGTGACGAATATACCAATTCGTCACTAATACTAAAAACAAAAAATTTTATTTATTTTTAAATTATTAGTAGTGACGGTTATTTATTCGTCACTACTAAGAATCTTTTAGTGACGGGTATTAGTTGTCACTAATACTGTACAAATCGTCGCAAATAATTTCCCGAGGTAATTTATGCGCAAAAAACTATTTCTCGCGTTTTTTTTTTTATATTTATTTTTAGTGACGAACTTATTAGTGACAAATTAATGCTCGTCACTAAAAGTCCATATTTGTGATGGTTCTCAAATTCGTCATTAATACCCCCCTTTAGTGACGAAATTGAATTTGTCACTAATAAGTTTGTCACTTAAAGCCAGTTTTTTTATAGTGTTAAATTGACATATCATAATGCACATAAAGAGGGTGAAGATTGAAGACCTAATTTTTTATATGTTGTAATGTATTTCATTTATGCAAAGGGTATGTAATAGTAATTAGGGCTTTTGATTTGTAATAATCACACGCACATCACATGCATGATCTAATACGTAAACTCAAACCGAAACTAAAACAAGACTTAGAAAAGACCCTAGGACACTCACTCACACACTTGCATGTGTTATAATTTTGAGTAGGGTGTTTGTTGGATGAATTAGGATTGAAATGCACAAAATGTGAACATTCGGACCGAAATTTCATGTTCATTCTGCCTCCGGTTGACCGAACCTGGATCGGGTCGACTGGTTAACCACGACCTGGCTGACCGAACTCCTGCAGTTCAATTGGCCCTGGTCGACCGAACTTCCAAGGAAGTCAATAGTTTGACTTCCTAGTCAACTGAGTGATTTTTGAATACCACTAACCTGGTCGACCAAGTTCCCACGTGTGGAAATTTAATTGTCTGGTCGACCGACCAATTCAGTTCAAATCGGCCCTAATCGACCGAACCTCGCTAATATTGAAAAATAGCCTTTGGACTTACATGTCCCTAGTCGATCGGTGCTGGGGTTGGACCTATTTTTTTATTGCAGTTTACTCGATTAAACAGGGTTAAAATAATTAAATATCATTAAATCTTTTCTAATAGTTCCGACCATGTCCTTAACAATTATAATTCAGGGGAAGTCTATAAATACCCCTTCTTTTGGAATGATTAGTAACTTGATTAGCTATCTTGATTAAAAATTCTATCTCAAATTTCAAAGTTCCTACCATTGATTTCCAAGCTCCATTCACTCACTCTCACATTCTCTCATTGCAAAAACTCTTCGTAAGTTTAATTTGAGTGATTGTTTGAAAGGTTTGCTCTCCTTGATTTGTTTGTTTGATGCGATTTTCTTGAGAGCCAAACCTAAGTGTTCTTATAGGACTTTGTTGATAAGTCTCTTATAAGAAGACTTATATTAAACTTCTGAGTATTGCATAATTATTGCAATATCTTGGGAAGTTCGTATTTGTTTTTGGATTGCAAAATTTTTTCAAAACATTTTCAAATATCTTGAGTGATTTATCTTGACATACCTTTGAAAAGATATTTGTTTATGTGATAAGAATATTTTTTGCAATATTCATTAACTTACATATCATTTGCTGAATACAAAGATTAAATATCTTTTGCAAACCACGCATATACATTATTTGATACTTACACGATTGAGATATCCTGTAGATTAAAATATTTGAGATTTGATTGACATCTTTTTTTGAGCACATTGATTGAATATCTTGTGATACAATGATTATACTGATTGCACTCTCATGCACTGATTACATTGATAGCAAACATATTTGAGAGTTGATATATTAAACCACATTGAGCTTACATATTATTTCATATCAGTGGTGTATGTGATTGAGTACAACTGGGTACATATCTGCTTTACATGAAAGCATAATCATTGTACCAATATTCCTTGATTGTAAAATTTGAGTATTTCCAGGCGTGGTCTAAGGGGGCGGTAATCCAGCCCAGTAATGATTGGTTGTAAAGGTTGAGGTTAGCGCTGTGCTAATTGACCTGGTTTGTTTAGGTGTCGCTCTACCCGTTTAAGTGAACAATTATAGTGGTAATCTTTGTACTTATTAGCCAAGGCGGGGACGTAGGCAATTGGCCGAACCTCGATAACATTTCTGTGTGTCACTCTTACTTTACTGTTTTCTGGTGCATGTGTTGTTAATTAAATTACTGCATTTAACTTCTAGTATATTTCTACATTACTTGCAATAGATTAACCATAGGATTGTGAATATACTGGTGTCAAAATATTTACCTAGGGACTAAATTTTAAAAATACCAATTCCCCCCCACCCCTCTTGGGATCATGGTAAAGCTAGCAATTGGTATCAGAGCCACTTAGCGTAGACTAGCTATTTTTTTGCAAAAGATCACTTATGGCTCACAACTCCATGACCCCTTTCCCTTAGAGGCCATCTTCCACATGACCTCTTGTTTTTAGTGGTGTAAATTACACCTTCTGGAAACAGAGGATGTGTATCCACCTTCGGATACTGATTGGAGGGTGTGGAGGATTGTCTTTAAGGGAAATTATGTTTCTATGAAAACAAAGGGTGCAACTAGGGTTCCTAAGACTGAGGATGGATATGATGATGATGATATGAAAGTTGTTAGTCTAAATGTCACTGCTATGAATATTTTGTACTATAGTCTTGATGTAAATGAATTTAACAGAATTATGACATGTTCTGTTGCCAAAGAAATATGGGATAAGTTAGAAGTAATATATAAGGGTACTAGAGATGTTAAAGATAGTAGGATAGATATGTTGACTAGTGAGTATGAAACCTTTACAATTAATGTAGGTGTGTCCATTCAGAGCATGTACAGTAGAGTCACACACATCACAAACTCACTGCATGCATTAGGAAAGACCTATCGCACATATGAGATGATTAGGAAGTTCCTTAGAGGCTTACCTCTTGTTTGGGAAGCCAAGGCTACAACCATTGCTGAGGGTAGAGACCTTAAGGCCATGACTCTGGATGAATTGATAGGTTCCCTGATCACTTATGAATTAGCCATACATAAGATACTTAATGAGCATAATAGGGCTAAGAAAGTGACTGCATTGAAAACTTCCACTAACACATCTAGTGAGTGTAGTGAATCTGACACTGATGATGAAATGGCCATGTTAATCAAAAAATTCGGCAGATTCTTCAGGAAGAACAAAAGACTATATAAAAGATACAGGGAGTCTACAACTAAAAAGGGAGAGTCTATCAAAAGAAAAGAAAAATCAAATGCTCCCACGTGTTATAACTGCAATAAGGTTGGGCACATCAAACCAAATTGCCCACTGCTGAAAAAGGAGGCTAGGAAAAAGCAGAAGGCCATGAAGGATGGAACATCATGGGATAAACTTAGCAGCAGTGACGTGGAATCTGACCACAGTGACTTAGAGGTCACTAATCTATGCTTGATGGCACACAATGATGAGGTATCGTCTTCTAGTTTATTTTCTTCTTACTATTCATATGATGATTGTGATTCTAATTGCATGCCTACATTTAGAAAGTTACAATTTGAATATATTCGTGTATCTAAATTTTTGAGTAAGAAGACCAAAGAAAATAATGATTTGAAAAAGAAATGTGAAAATTGGTCAAAATTGTTTGATATTGCAAAAACCTCTCATGCTTCAATTTTAAAAGAAAAAGATGCTGCTATTGTTAAGTTTGAGAGGAAATTGGAGGATAGCTCCAAAACCATTTTTAAATTCACCGAGGGCAAACGCAATTTTGAAAAATTACTTGGTGCCTAGAGAAACTCCTTAAGTAAAGAGGGTGTTGGTTTTGATGGTATTGAAAATGTTATACGACCTTATCTTTACTTAGGACATTTTACACATGAGTCAAAGTCTAATATTCCTCCTAAAGATCCTAAGTGTAGAATAAAATGTTTTTAAATGTAAATAAATCGCTCATATTCAATTTGATTGTCCACTTAGGAATAAGCGTGCTAAAATTAGGAAAGTATGGGTAGTTAAGGGAGATCCGACCACTAACCCCCGTAGACCTAACAAAATTTGGGGACCAGCATCAGTTACTTAGTTTATTTTGTAGGTATGCCTAAGATCATCCTCCTCCAAGGACCGATGGTACTTGGATAGCGGGTGCTCACGGCACATGACCGATGACAAGGGAAAATTTACTTCAATCATTCCCAAGCATAGAGGCTTTGTAACATTATGTGACAATGCAAAAGGACACATCATCGGGATAGGTAAGGTTGGTAAGAATTCCTCTCTTAATATTGATAATGTTTTACTGGTTGATGAGTTGAAGCATAATTTACTAAGCATAAGTCAGTTGTGTGACATAGGATATAAAGTATCTTTTGAAAATGATAAATGCATAGTAGAAAATAAATTAGATCACAAAGTACTTTTTACTGTCGATCGTCATGAAAATGTTTATACTACTTCTCTTGATAACTTAGCTTCACAAAAAGTGACATGCTTTTCTTCTGTAAATGAAGCTAGTTGGTTGTGGCATAGGCACTTAGGACACACTAGCATGGATTTATTGTCAAAACTTGTTAGAAAAGAACTAGTAAAAGGCTTGCCTAAAATGTCATTTATAGGAGATAAAATTTGTGATGCATGTCAAATAGGTAAGCAAACAAAATCCAATTTTAAGAAAAAGAAATTGATATCTACTACTAGGCCACTTGAGATGCTTTTCTTAGATTTGTTTGGACCTAATTCTATGCAAAGTCGTGGTGGTAAATCATATGCTTTTGTAATTGTGGATGACTTATCTAGATTCACTTGGATGTTGTTTCTTGCACAAAAAAATAAATCATGTGAATAGTTCACCAAACTTTGCAGGAGAATTCAGAACGAAAAGCGATATAAGATAACTTATATAAGAAGTGATAGAGGCATGAAATTCAAAAATGAGAGCATAGAAAAATATTGTGACTTAGAGGGCATATCACATAACTTTTCTACACCTAGGACACCTCAAAAAAACGGTGTGATAGAAAGAAAGAATAGGTCACTACAAGAAATTGGTAGAACTATGCTGAATGAATATAACTTACCCAAACACTTTTGGGCCAAGGCCATAAATACTACATGTTATGTTATGAATAGGGTGCTAATTGGACTGTCAATTAATAAAACCCCTTATGAATTGTGGAACAACCATTATCCTAATATTTCCTATTTTCATGTGTTTGGTTGTAAATGCTTTGTGCTTAGGGATAATGATCACTTAGGAAAATTTGACTCCAAATCTAATGAAGGTATTTTTCTATGTTATGCACTTAATAGTAAAGCATATAGGGTTTTCAATAAAAGAACATTGACTGTCATTGAATCTATTCATGTTGTGTTTGATGAATCTAATCCATTTTCTAATAAGGATGATGAAGTAGATATTGATATTAGAAAATGCTTAGAGAAATTGTCTATTGAAAATAATGCAAGTGAAAACCCAGAACTAAATGAAAAATCACCTGAAGATAATGAAAATGAAATTCAAGAGTTGCCTAGAGATTGGAAATTTATTAGAAAGCATCCTATAAATCAAATCATAGGTGAACCATCCCGTGGTGTAGCCACAAGATCCTCCTTGAGAAATCTAGTGAATCATTCTGCTTTCTTATCCCAAGAAGAACCTAAAAATATTAAAGAAGCCATAGAGGATGAGTCTTGCGTGATGTCCATGCAAGAAGAATTTAATCAATTTGAAAGAAGCAAAGTGTGGACTCTAGTTCCAAGGCCTAATGATCACACAATTATTGTAACTAAATGGGTATATAGAAATAAGAAAGATGAGAATGGGGTAGTAACTAGGAATAAGGTTAGACTAGTTGCCCAAGGATATAATCAAGGGGAGCGGATTGACTTTGATGAAACATATGCTCATGTTGCTAGGTTAGAAGTCATTCGTATCCTACTTGCTTATTTCACTTTTAAAAATTTTAAATTGTTTCAAATGGATGTTAAAAACCCTTTTCTAAATGGCTATATCAATGAAGAAGTATACATAGAACAACCACTCGGTTTTGAAAATCACAAATATCCAGATCATGTTTACCGGTTGTCTAAGGCTTTGTATAGATTGAAACAAGCTCCTAGAGCTTGGTCTGAGAGACTTAGTGATTTTCTACTAGAAAATGGGTTACTCGTCGCAAAATTGACACTACACTCTTCATCAAATCCAAAAATGATGATATGTTCCTTGTTCAAATTTATGTGGATGATATCATTTTTGTTTGAACTAATGATGAATTGTGTAATGAGTTTGCCAAATGCATGCAAAGGGAATTTGAAATGAGCATGATAGGTGAACTTAGTTTCTTCTTAGGGCTACAAATTAAACAAGCTAAACATAGAACTTTCATATGCCAATCAAAATATATCAGAGACTTGCTAAAGAAATTTAATATGGAAGATTGCAAAATTCTTGGTATTTCTATGAACTTTTCCATTAAGCTTGATAAAGATGAGCAAGGGATCCCTGTTGACATAAAATTGTACCATGGCATAATTGGGACTCTCCTATATCTCACTGCTAGTAGGCCTGACATTATGTTTAGTGTGTGTATATGTACTAGGTTTCAGGCTGCCCCTAAGGAATCTCATCTAAAATTTGTTAAACGAATCCTTAGGTATCTAGTTGGAACTATAGAGTTAGGCTTATGGTACCCTAAGCATACTACTTTTGAGATTGTTAGTTATATTGATGCTGACTTTGCCGGTAGTAAGGTTGATAGAAAAAGTACCAGCAGAACTTTTCACTATTTAGGACAATCTCTTGTTTCTTGGTTCTCCAAGCAACAAAACTTAGTTTTCTTATCCATAACTGAAGTAGAATATATTGCGGTTGGAAGTTGTTGTGCCCAAACTCTTTATATGACTCAAAAACTTATGGAATTTGGATTGCACTATGATACAATACCGATTAAATGTGATAATACTAGTGCAATCAACATCTCTAAAAATCTTATCTCACATTCACGAACTAAATACATTGAGATTAGACATCATTTCCTTCGTGATCATGTGCAGAAAGGAGATGTTGCGCTTGAGTTTGTATGCACCAATGAACAATGGACGAACATATTCACTAAACCACTTCCCGAAGATAGGTCCATGCAGATTAGATGTGAGTTTGGTCCATGTAGATTAGAGGTGAGTTAGGTCTAATGCACAGTAGAGAGGCTTCTTAGATATCTCATAGTTTACATAAATTTAGGGGGAGCTCTCTAATGAAATTTACAAGTCTTAGCAATTAATATTATTGTTGATATGTCTTATTGCCATAGACTTTGTGTACATTGATTACTGCTTGCGTGTATAATTTTTATATCTACAGCATGATAACATTGAGCTTTATGTTTCACTGTTTGATCATACTGGAACTGTTTGAGTAGTTGTTGATAAACTATTAGGATTTATAAACTTAAACAGGATATTATTTATACAAGATCTGTCTTGGAAAGTCCAATTTTAAAACGGCACTCTACTAAAATTTTTATACAACTTTCCAAAACTTATAATGTACAAATGTTATACTCACCCATTGCCTTGAGTTCTTAACTCTTATGGCCCTTTTTGCTGTTGCCAAAACGGGGAGATGGAGAGAGGCAAAAATATTTTGGGTATTTTGGGTTAAAAATTGATTGAGTTTTCTTTAATGCATATTGATAGGGGGAGCCTTTTTAGGCTTATACCCATATTTTTGCTGGGTGTATTTGTCATCAATCAAAAGGGGGAGAATGTTGACCTTATAGGTCACACCCAATTTTGATAATGACAAATACTCATCATATCTAATAAGTGTTTGAGGTTATGTACAGGAACTTAAATTGACAGATCATAATGAACATAGAAAGGGTGAAGATTGAAGACCCAATTTTGTATATGTTGTAATGTATTTCATTTATGCAAAGGGTCTGTAATAGTAATTAGGGCTTTTGGCTTGTAATAATCACACACACATCACATGCATGATCTAATATGTAAGCTCAAACCGAAACTAAAATAGGACTTAGAAAAGGCCCTAAGATACTCACTCGCACACTTCCATGTGTTATACTTTTGAATAGGGTGTTTGTTGGATGAATCACAACTGAAATGCACAAAATGTGCACCTTCGGTCAACTAGAAATTCATGTTCATTTCGCCCCTATTGACCGAACCTGGATTGGGTCAACTAGTTGACCATGGGCCGGTCGGCCGAACTCCTGCAGTTTAATTGGCCCCAATCGACTGAACTTCCAAGGAAGTCACCTCGTCAACCGAGTGATTTTTGAATACCACCAACCTAGTTGACCGAGTTCCCATGTGTGGGAACTTAACTATCTGGTCAACTGTCTGGTCGACCGACCAGTTCAGTACAAATTGGCCCTAGTCGACTAAATCTCACAAATATTGAAAAATTGCCTTCGGACTTACATGTTTTGTTGACCAAGACTAGGAGTTCATTTTTAGCCCGGTCAACTGAATCCCAAGAACTTGGGTCAATCGAACTTGCCTTGGTCGACCGGTGCTCTCAACTTGGACCTATTTTTTTGTTGTAGTTAACTCGGTTAAATAGGGTTAAAATAATTAAATATCATTAAATATTTTCTAATAAATCCAACCATGTCTTTAACGGTAATAATTCAGGGGAAGTCCATAAATACCCCTTCGTTTGGAATGATTAGTAACTTGATTAGCTATCTTGACAAAAAATTCTCTCTCAAATTTCATCTTCTCTTATTGCAAATCTTCATAAGTTTAATTTGAGTGATAGTTTGAAAGGTTTACTCTCCTTGATTTTTTAGTTTGATACAATTTTCTTGAGAGTCAAACCTAAGTGTTCTTAGGGGACTTTGTTGATAAGTCTTTTCTAAGAAAACTTGTATTAAACTTCTAAGTATTATATAATTATTGCAATATCTTGGGAAGTTTGTATTTTTTTTTTTTGGATTGCAAAATCTTTTCAAAATATTTTCAAATATCTTGAGTGATTTATCTTGACATATCTTTGAAAAGATATTTGTTTATGTGATAAGAATCTTTGTTGCAATATTGATTGACTTACATATCATTTGCTGAATACAAAGATTACATATCTTTTGCAAACCAAGCATATACATTATTTGATACTTAGACAATTGAGATATCCTGCAGATTAAATATTTGAGATTTGATTGATATCTTTGTTTGAGCACCTTGATTGGATATCTTGTGACACAAAGATTATACTAATTGCACTTTCATGCACTGATTACATTGATAGCAAACATATTTGAGAGTTTATATATTAAACCACATTGAGCTCACATATTATTTCATATCAGTGGTGTATGTGATTTAACACAATTGCGTACATATCTGTTTTACATGAAAGCATAATTATTGTACCAATATTCCTTAATTGTGAAATCTGAGTGTTTCCGGGCGTAGCCTGATGGGGCGGTAATCCAGCCTAATAAGGATTGGTTGTAAAGGTTGAGGTCAGCCCTGTGCTAATTGACCTGATTTATTTACGTGCCGCTCCACCCATTTAAGTGAGCAATTATAGTGGTTATCCTTGTACTTGTTAGCCAAGGCGGGGACATAGGCAATTGACCAAACCTCGATAATATTTCTGTGTCACTCTTATTTTTTTGCTTTCTGGTGCATGTGTTAATTAAATTACTGCATTTAACTTTTGGTATATGTCTACATTACTTGCAATATATTGACCATAGGATTTTGAATATACTAGTGTTAGAATATTTACCTAGGGATTAATTTTTAAAAAATACCAATTCACGTCCCCTTTTGAGATCACGGTAAAGCTAACAGAACAGGTTTACCTTTATAAGCGCGGACGATAGATGAGAAATGGAAGTCGAAAAGCACTTAAATAAGCACATTATTTGGTGCAATCCATGATATGGAAAAGGAGTAGAGCATGAAGTTATTTTGTTTTTCTTTCAAGGTATATTGTAATTGTAATAAGTTTTTCTATGGTCTGTAATAACTGCACTCATGCATGATAGGGTTTAATGCTCAAGACCATAGATTGACCTTAGGGATCACCTTCGGTCAACTGACGTTGGATTTTTGGGGTTAACTCTCAAAGGCATGATTGACCATGAGACATATCATGAATAAGTCCGTTAAGCCAAAATATCAAACACATTAATAGGGATTTAACTTGGGTCCTTATTTGGGCCAAATATGGTTTGTCAATAGATTCAATCGACCGACCATTGGCAGTGTAAAATGTCTTAGTAAACTGAATTGGGTGGAAGTCAACATTTTGACTTCACTTGGTCAGCTGTATCTTTTTAAAAGTATCTTCGATAGTCAACTGAACTGGCACTTTTCTGACACCTAACTATTTAACCGACCAAACTTGTAGCTCATTTTGGTCACGGTTGATTGAACCACATGAACAGTCAACTGAACCTTTTCTTCGACCGGTCGAACCTATGAAGGGGCTCAAAATCACCTTGAGATGGTCGACCGAATCCCTAGTTCAAAAGTGCCACAGTCAACTGAACTTAGTAATATGGTCAATCGAATCTCAAGTATGGTCGACCCAAACTCTCAGGTTGTCATATTTTTAACTGCTGTAATAAGCCCTAAACAGGGATTAACTTTTAACTAAACTTTTCCAAAATCCCCAATAGGTCCCCAACGGTCAAAATTTGAGTGATATTTATATATACCCCCTCATTTTCCTTGATTAGCAAGTATATTAGCAAAAGTAATTAGGAAAAATTCTCTCAAATCTTTTATACCTCTTTTGCTATATACTCAATATTCCAAGCATATTTTTCATACTCTTTTACATACTTATTAGCAAATATCATTTTGAAATAAAAGGTTTTTTTTTTTTTTTTTATAGTTCTCCTCACTTACAAATTAATTGCAAGGTGTAGGAAGATTTGATTGTTTTATTGTGTGCATATTTCAAATCATTTCCTTGGCATTACTCTCTCATATTCATACATATTTGAAAAAACCTTTTTGAGAGTTTTGCTTGATTGTTTATTACTATAATATTTCGTATATAAATATTTGATTGGGAATAACTTGTTTTTAGCTTCCTAGTCTTCACATTCAAATTGCAAGACTTGAGAGCTTGCATACTTTATTTGATAAATCTTTTGCAAGCTTAAACCCTAAGTTTTTATTGTGATTATATTTGATAAAATATTTGTGTGATATTTGATTAGGGAATTTGAGGTAACCTTGTATATTCACTCATTGAATATATTATCTTGAATTAAATTTTCAAGATCTCACTTGAGCATAAATACTATCATATGTAAGTGCATCGATTATTGTTTGTGCATATTGGTACATATTTGCTTAATTTAGAAGCATTTGAATTGTACACAATTTTATATTCATTGTTGTAATTCTGGTGTGGCCTGAGGTGGGTCTTCTCCTCCCCGTTAAGGAGAGGTTGTGAAGGTTGATGAAACCTAAGGTGTAGTCCCAAGTGGGGCAGGGGGGGGGGGTGAATTGGGTTATTTAAAATTTCTTTGATCCTTTTTTAGAGCTCTTGTCCCTTTTCACAATCTCTTAAGGATTACTTGTATTTTTGTTAATGTGGCAATCCACACAAACTCCTATTTCCTCTAATCAATCCAAAATTAAAAAATACAATCAATTAATTTACTATTCAAACACAACAACCACACAACAAAAATCAATTGGAATATTTAGAGGCCCTCTATATGAATGTACAACTCTTGTTGTTGGCTTTTGAATTTGAATATTACAACGACATCTAAGCACTTTTTCAATATCAGAACTTAATTAAACCTTCAACTAATAAGTTTTGGATGTTAACCAATCAATGTACTTCCTTTCGGTTTTCGTAAAAGATCGATTAACCAATGTACCCCCTTTCGGTGTCTGCAAGCCTAAGAACAAATTAGGCTTTGGGTTTACTTAATTTCCAATACGCATTTGCTTTATGAGTAAAAGTATTAAAACATCTACGCAGGTTATATCATTGCTGAAATTAAAAGAGAGTAAGGAAAAGAGATTAACACCACAGCTTTTACGAGATTCGGCTTATACCCAGCCTATGTCCTCGCCTTAAGTCAACCACCTAAGGAATTTACTATATCTTGTTCCTTCTGGGTGGAACAAAAACCTTACACAATTTACCCTCTTTTTCAGGAAGAGAAACCTCTCCAAGCACTGACCTGTGCTTGGTCCAACGATCTAACAAACCTTTGAATTGTTCAAAGTACAAGAAGATAGAAGTAGATCCGCGTACAAAAAAAAAAAAAAAAAACTCTCAAAATTCATAACAGGTTGTACAAATTAAGTTCTAAATTGTACTTCAAAACACCAAAGCTAAATAGAACATAAGAAGCTTTAAAGTTTTAGAAGTCACCAATGGTTCTAAAGAAAAATTTGAATTCAACTTGGAACCAAACTTTTGATTTTTTAATCCACAAAAAACATAGAGTTTTTCTCCAGCAAAATGATGCGAGCAAAGGAACTTAAGGAGAATTTCAACGCAGGAAGAATTTCAGCATATTGACTGTTTGATCTCTTAGGCTTATCTTGTTTGTATATTCTCTCTTATTTTTCATTACCCAAAGAGGTATTAATAGACTTTATCAAAGAACAACGTCCTCATTTAATTAGGAAACATTCGAAAAATCATTAAATTGTTGTCTTAATTTTGAAATTCAAAATTTTCAAAAACTTCCCGTTGAGATCTAAAATCTGTTTCGAGTTACAGTTACCTACCAAAGTGAGAATTTGAAAACCCAGAAGGTTGGCAGTCGCCTGGCGTGACCACCCAGGCACTTGTCTATGTTCAAGCAGTCGCCTGGAACCCTACTACCTCCTAAATTTTTCTTTTAAATTGTGGCAATCGTCTGCCTATATAAGGCAGTCACCTAGCTCTTAGTATTTTTCCTTTTTTTTTTTTTTTATACTTTGAAAACTTTCTTCCTTTGAGGCCTTTTAATCAAATACATATTTTAAGGTCTTTCAAAAATGTGTTTCTTAGTTTGTTTTGATTTATATGAGCTTCACATTTATCTAGATAGTATTTGGTTTTGAAGTACTTACAACAATCCTTCTAATCATGGTTTCCTTAAACACTAAGTTCTTTAGCCTCCTTTAGCCTCTCGAGGTTCACTTTTGACTTTAAGAATTGTTTGGCATTTAACCTCTTCATTTGTCCTTCTTTGACCTCAATATTCTAAGGAGCTTCCACTAGATTGACATTGAACTTCAGCATATCAACCGTGAGTGTCCTTTTACCTAAATCAAATCACTCAACACCACATGTTAAAGCATCCTTCATTTTGTTATCCTCAAAACAAGATTGAAAAGCCTAGTTAGGCCAATAGTTGAGGTCAGCCCTGATAATTTGACCTGGTATTGTAAACGGTGTCGCTCCACCTAGTAAGCTAGCATTAGTGGAATCATCGGGCTTGCAAGCAGAGGCGGGGACGTAGGCAGTATTGGCCGAACCCTGATAACATATCGTGTGTCTACTTTTAATTTTCAGCATTTCATATTCCAACACATTTTCAGCATTTCATATTCCAACACATGTATGTTATATTTGATATATTGTGAATGTTGCGCATGATTTTATTTCCACATATTATTTTTATCTACGCTATTGATATATGCTTAGGAAGACCCTAGGTTGTGTATTACTGATATCTGGTTTAACTTAGGAAGAAGTTAAAAAATTCCAATTCACCCCCCTTTTGGGAATACACCAATTCCAAAAATACTCCTAACCATTTCCATAAGAGTGCGATTATGCCTTTTGGCCACACCATTCTACTGTGGTGTACCACGCATTGTGTATTGTGCAAAAATACCATGCACTTCTAACAATTTTGGAAATGGTGCTGGACATTGTCTGATTCCATCATACCAACCATAATACTCACCACCTCTATCAGATCAAATGATTTTCACTTTTCTATCCAATTGTCACTTAACTTTAGCAATATATGTTTTTAAAGCATTTATTGCTTGGGACTTTTCATACAATAAATAGATACAACTATAACGTGAAAAATCATCAATAAATGTGATAAAATACTTTTCTCCACCAAAAGACGCTGAGTCAAAAGGTCCACATACATCAGTATAATTAATCTTTAGAAGATTTCCACTTCTCTTGACCCCTTTCTTTGTATGTTTGATTTGCTTTCCCTTAATGCAATCAACACGTACATCAAAATTAGTAAAATCAAGGTTTGTAATAATTTCATCTTTTACTAATCTCTCCATTCTCTCTCTGGATATATGGCCTAGCCTTTTATACCACAAGAAAGAGGAGTTTTCATTCCAACATTATGATGCAGAGTGAGCAGTATTTCAGAAATTTTTATATTAAGATTAAATTTATATAACCCCTCAGATAAAACACCAAAAACCAACAAATAAGCCATTATTCAACAAAATGAAACCTTTATGTTCAAAATACATACCATAACCATCATTATCTAGTCTTGACATGGAAATTAAATTCCTATAAATAGTTGGAACATAAAAAGTATCAAACAGGTCTAAACAATGACCTAACTCTAAAAACAAATGAAAGGTTCACCAACTACTAGTACTTGATTTCCATTTCCCAATACTATAAAATGCTTATTTTCCTTTATGTTCTGGATCGAAAGGTATCCCTACATCGAATTTGAAACATGAATAGTAGAACCAGAGTCAATCCACCACGTATTAGAAGGAACTAGTGTCGTATTTGATTCGAAACATACATAAGATAATAACTTACCGTTCTTTTCTAACCAAACTCTCCATTTCGGGCAATTTTTCTTTAAATACCCATAGCCATGACAGAAATAACATTTCGGTTCACTATATTCCTTTTTTGCGAGCCTCATTGCCATGAGAAGGTCTCATAACCTTCAATGGATCTTTCTTGAAACTCTTTTTCGGTTTCTTTCCTTTGTTTCCAACTGCATGACTCATGACATTAATTGAATGTTGTCCTTGTTGCTTAAGCCTTGCCTCTTCTTGAGTTAACATGCTTATCAATTCATTCACATTCCACTTTTATTTAATAGTGTTATAATGAATTTGAAATGGCCCATACTAATGAGGCAAAGAATTCAAAATAAACTAAACAGGGAAGCTCTCATCAACATTCATTCCCAGTGAGTTCAGTAGTCTGACAGTTAGATTAGTCATATCAAGAACATGTTCATTTATTCCTCAGCTACCATCAAACTTCATGGTAGTAAGTTTAGCCATTAATCTCCCTGCAAGGGACTTGTCTACTGAATGAAATCGATCTTCTTTGCATTTTCAAGTTAAGGAAGTGTTGATTCAATAGTGTTTGCTATACACATCCGCATGAACATAATACTTAATCTGTTCAACTTTCCCATGACCTGTACGAAGCTTGATGCTCTGAATAAGGTGAAACTGAATATGTTCATTCCAGACAGAGAAATTTGTCCTATTAAAGATCAGAACAGAAGAAGCTAGTGAATATAGTGAAACAGGAACAGACACTATGATAAAATGATCACAACATTAATGCTTTGAGTAAAACACTTTCATTAGTAAATCACATTCAATCTTTGGATTAACTTATGCAATATACTAACATTTACATTTACTGGTGATTTTCACTCAACCAGACATAATTGATAACCCTTTAAAGTTTGATTAGTTTGTCACCTTTGGGCTTCCATCTCAATCCCACTACCATTCTTTCAATTATCCTAGCTAATTCAATGATTACTTGAAAGTTGGTGCACCTTTTGGTTAACCATAATAATCAAATAACCATTCTGTAATAATTTTTACAAAATCATATTTCAATTCAATGTTTATAACTTTTCTTAGCAAGATCACTTTGGTGACAACATGCTAACCAAAAAATAAACATTGATTGATACCTTACTTAGCAAAAATTGTCCAAGCTCATGCAGATAAATAAAATCTCAGAATAAGATTTTCATCATAAAAGATATATAAAATTCAGCCTATAGCATGTCAGTCCTTGCACACATAAATACATTTATTAACCCAACGTAAGTGAGTCCATACTAAATTCAAACAATAAGCATGCATAACGGAATATTCCCTGATTGCTATGACGCTATTTGTTGAGGTGGCTCTGATGACATGGCAGTGAGCCCAATGATGATTGTGCTAAATTATACCAAGTAAATTTCTAGGTAAGTGGGGATCACAATGGACCGCTTAAGTCCCACTTTCCTAGACAAAATTTTTCCTTAGATACGTAATCAGCACAATATATAACTATAGAGGTGATGATGATTTCAGAATCATGATATAATAATCCAATAAATCCAACGACTATATGCCTTAATCAATATTTTATTAAATTTGAAAAACAACATGGGAATTTTCCAAAATAAAACGAACAAACATGATGAACGCTAAGCATTACACAGTTAACAAAATAAATTTCAAAATAAAAGGAAAAACATGATAATTTCAACCTTGGCTCTAATACCACATGAAAAAATTTATTCTGTTATTTTGCTGAAATTATAGGATGTTTAATTATCCTGATCTTCACATATATTTCTTTTATGCTGAAAACTAAAGAATCCATAAACAAACAAACTTGAATCAACCATGATGTAAACTAGTCTTTGAAGAAGAATTGTAGGAATTGTTTCTATCGCCTAGCCTTCTTTCTATCTCTATTCTTCACTAGATCACATGGGTAAACTTATGAGAGAAAGATTTGTGGCAAGAGGACAATATCCAATCCTATATATATAGGTATTATCCCACTCCCCAAAAAGGTAGGCATTAATAGGAAAAAATCCTTCCACTTCCCCATTAACTCTCACAGCGTTTTGAAAGCCAAAAGCAAAGTCCATTGGCCTTTCATTTCATGTGGGTCATAATTCTACACATTGTAGTTTTTGTAGTCATATGTAAGTTTAACATCTTACAAAATTATCAACTAAGTGAAATTTTAATTTTCAATAAAAATTTATAAAAATAAGTTGGGCAAAAAAGGTAGATTGAAAAACACCTTATTCCTTTAATTAATAGTATAGAGACATGTGTATTGTTAGTTTGATTAAAATGTAGAGATACGTATAATGAATTTCATATTTCACTATTATTTTATGAAGGCTATGCAATATGCATATATTTATGGCTTGATCATTTATTATAACCATGATAACTTAAAAGTTACAAAAAATTAGAATTCTTTCCATCTTGCATTTTACCCAAGAATTTAATTGTTCGATAAAGTTTGGCTGATTAATCTCTAAATAAATTAGTAAAAATGTATTTTTACTCACGTATTCTCAACAAACAAACTATACTTCGAGATGCATCCAATTTGACTGAAGAATATACAAAATGTATTACAATATGTGTGCTAACTTGAACATTTAATGAATGTATTTTATTTTTTTAAAAGAAAAAAAAATACATATAGTTAATTGTGCTGACTTTTTGAGTCCTATCTCGTTTTGATTATGACAAATGCAAAGTATCTTATAAGTGCACTGAGTTGTTTGAACAGGATCATCATTTACATGCACTAAGGATAGGAACACAAGGAAGCCATACAATCCATAAAGTTCAAGTCTAAGATGGCTCTCGAAGAAGCAAAACGAATGAAGACAACTTTTATTTGTAGTAATTGCATTCAATTCAGTTTGGTTTGTAATTTGTGGTCTGTAATAACTGCATCATGCATGATAGGATTATGCTCAAAACCATAGATTGACCTTAGGGTTCGGTCGACCGATGCTAGATTTTCTAGGGATCGACCCTAGGTCCCTACACATCACTTGCAAAAATCCCCTCTATCTTACAAATCATAATTATACAAACAGGGGTAAACTATATCAAAATCAGGACCTAAAAATAATAATTGAAAGTCACTCAGTCGACTAAACCCAAATATGTATATTCAACTCAGTCAACCGAACCATTCAGGGGTCAATAATTTGACCAAGGTTCAGTTGACCGAACGTTTTTGAACGTATCTTCCACAGTCGATCGAACTGGCTCGTGCCTGACACCCAATTGTTCGGCTGACTGAACTTCTAGTTCATTTATGATTGAGTCAATCGAACCATATGAATAGCAGACTGAATTTCAAATATAGTCGACCGAACCTCAAACAGTTCCAAAATCGCCTTAATTCAGCCGACTATGTCTGTAGTTCAAAAGTGCCTAGGCCGACCGTACTTATCAATGTAGCTGACCGAACTTAAAATACAGTCGACCGAAACTCTCAGGTTGGACATTACTGCAAGTTAAAAGATTAACCTTCATTAATCTTTTCTAAAATTCCACCTATGTCCCCCAACGGTTATATTTTTATGAATGTCTATATATATACTACTCCATTTGGGAAGATTAAGCAGGGATTAGGAAATAGATTATAAAAAATTCTTTTTGATTTTTCTTGAACTCCCATTGCATATACTTCATATTTTCAAGCTTATATTTCATACTCTCATATATTTTTGTTTGAAAAATCTTTTCAAAACCAGAGAGTATTATTTGCTTACTTCTTTCTTGCAAACTAATTGCAAGTTAGAGGGAGTTTGATTTTCACATGCTATGTGCTTCATGCATTATCTTAAAGCTAGTATACTCTCTCATTCATTACTATTGAAATTATTTTTAAAGAGTTAGCTTGAGTTGATCCCAGATTATTTCATTGATAAATATTATCTAGGGATAACTATTTTTAGCTTGAGGATCTTTGCATCTTTATTATAAGATTCAAAGGCTAGATTTTGTGCTTATTGCGAAATATTTTTGAGATGCTAATCTTGACTATCTCCTAATTTTATTGCTGAAAAATATTATTGAGGTATTTGCTTAAGGTTATTTAGATTCTGTGATTGCTTACATTGTGAATGCATATTCTAGAATCAAAGACCTTACTCACTCACACGTATACTTTGATACATATCTCATTGTGAGTAGATACACTGTTTAGAACAAATCTCACTTCAGTATTAACTCTCTATCATAAGTGAGTGCATTGTTTATTGTGCCGAATTATAGTACATATATGCTTGTGTAGAAGCACTTGAATTGTATGCAAAAATTCTTATTATCTGTTGTATTCCAGGCAAGGCTTAAGGGGGTGTTGATCTAGCCCGTAAAGAGCATGTTGTAAAGGTTGAGATCAGCCCCAGTAATTTGACCTGATTGTAATTGATGCCGCTCCACCCATTAAGTGAGCAATAGTGGTAATCCTTGTTCTTGCGAGCTGAGGCAGGGACGTAGGCAATATTGGCCGAACCCCGATAACATATCATGTGTGCACTTTATATTTCCGCAATCTATTTACTGCACATGTATGTTATTTTCAATAGACAGTGAATGTTGCGTATGATTTAATTTCTGCATATTATATTCATCTGCGCATTAAATATTGCATAAAAAGACCCTAGGTTGTGTATTATTGATATCTGGTTTAACTTAGGAAGAAGTTTTAAAATTACAATTCACTCTCCCTATTGGGAATACACCAATTCCAACAATTGGTATCAGAGCCTCGTTGCATAGACTTAAGCGCTTTTGCAAAAGTTTGCAATGACTCACATTGGTTATCCCCATTCAGAGAGGGACGATCACTTTCTAGTTCTCCATTATTTTGTGGTGTTGATTACACCGTCTGGAAAATTAGAATGAGCATATTTATAAAATCAATGGACTGGAGGGCCTGGCAGGTGATTGTCAAAGGAATTTGTATGCCAGCTAACGAAAATGATATTAATTTGATGCATGCAAATTCACTTGCCATGGATTTACTGTACTGTGCTTTAGAGTCTAATATTCTACTCGAGATTATGGCATGTTCTAGTGCAAAAGAAATATGGGATGAGCTAGAAAAGAAATATGGAGAGCCCAAAGAGAAGGAGATCACTCCTCCGAATGCTCCAAGATCATATGATCAAGAGGAGGCAAATCATGGGCTAGTAATATCAATAGACATTGAGGTATATGATTCTTTCTCTACCTCATTTATTGATTCGTGCATTAATTCATGTGATGATTTTTATGTTGAAGCTTGGGATATATCATATGTTGAATCATCAGTTGCCTCTAATGATTGCTTTGATGACAATGCATGTATTGATTCATACGATGATTGTTTTGATATATCTTAAGATGAATCATGTGCTGAATTGATAAATAAAAGCATGCCTTTGTGTGAAAAAGCTAGACAAAACTTTATTGAAAATGAATAAATTTCTAGCAAAGTTATCTAAGCAAAAATCATTTCTGAAAAATGAGAATAAAATGATAGCAAAGCAATTAGATGAATTAAAGGATTATCATGCTATTCTATATAAGAAAATGATTGAGAAGATATTGAATATTAACTGCTTTGAAGAAAATGAAAAGAAGAATCATGATAAACCCTTAAGAGCTAAAGGAAATAAATCTTTCAAAAAGGGTTCATTTTATAAATCCCATAGTCATCAAAATTTTCATCCCTCATCTAGTAAAAATTGGGTATGCAAGCACAATCTTTCGCATTTATTCAAAACTTGCTTGCACCACAAAGTGAAAGGGAACGTCTAGTTTAATTACTTACTTAGAAGTGCCAGAGGTTTAGACAAAGAAATTATGTGGGCAATCGTGAAGGCAAACCCCTTAGGACCTAAGGAAGATCGGATTCCAATAGAAATTATATAAATATTTTAATCTTCCCTTAGTTCCTAGGTTTAGAGGTTGTGATGGCTGTAGGCTTAGGGAGTGGTTCGAGGTTAAAATATATAAACCTAGTATCTTCATCCACTTACAATTGGACATGGTGTCTTTGCCAGGTAATTAATTTCAAATGCTTAACTCATGCTTAAATATAACACCTTAAATTAAGTACCTGTTAGCCATTGCACAGAGATGAGTTTTAGGGATCCACCCTATTCTATATATCTTTAACCCTAATCTCATTAATCAAAATTTGGTTAGCACTCTAGGTATAAGCACGAATGATAATAAATTCCATATTTACTAGTGCTAATTAACAAGACATTCCTCATAATCAAAATTAGAGGCAACCACTAAAGGGATCCTAGTTTCATAGATTAATCAAAATGTTCCCTTTGATCTTAAATATAAAAGTCCTCTAATCTTGGTTCACCATCTCCTCCATAGGAACTTCTTGCCAAACCACAATCACATCTGGTAAAGTTCCATCCATCCATTGGCTAGTATCCTGACATAAATCATGATCAAATCTAAAGGATACTTGCCATTCTCCAAAGAGCATTGTTCAAAAATATTCATATTCTCCTATATGCTCTTTGCCCTAGCCTAGACATGATTACTTCCACGAAAATACTTTAATTCATGTTCACTTGTAATGAATACTCTTCTGATCTTAATAGAAATTTAATCCTTAAGAGTATTTATTCAAATTCTTTCATAAGCTCTCAAATTTTAATAAAATCCTTTAGAGCTTCATTTTCTTTGAACAAGTTGAATGACTTAAGTGATTGCATTAGGTTTCAATCTAGATGAAGAAACATTTTTTAAAGGAAACCTATGCATAGTCACTAAAAGTTCAAAGCCATTCAAGTTTGTGCCTCTCTCACGTATTGAAACTCATAACAATAGAGGCAATTTCGGCTTATAACAGATATTGATTGTGGCTTTTTGGTTCTTTAAAGCCTATGCATCTAAAGTCATGTTTTAATCATTGAGAATCTTAAATCACTTGGCTAAGACGATGAAAGAAAATTTTAAACATAAGATGATAGTAGTGCATAACTGAGCGGGAGCATTTCCATTTCATGGCTACATATAAATCAAATGCTCTCGTAATCATATTCTTTATCCACATGCATTTATGAAAAAACCACTTCACCCTACCATCCATAATGTATTAAATGGTTAAATTCCTTAATGGATGGTAATTATATATTTTTTTCTCTTGATTTGGCATAAACTCCTGGTGATATTCTAAATTGCTATTGTTTTACTACTGAAATGCATGTTTGTATTAAATGTCTCCTGCAGGGCAGATGCAGTAAGTGAGAATTGCATGCTGGTAATGGATTCTAGGTTGTTGCATGCCTTATCTAAATATTTTGTTAAAAACAACCATTTATCAGGTACATGTTTTATGGGAAAATGTCCGATTTACAGACAGTATGCTGCCGAAACTTCATTAAAAAGTTTCCAAGTAAAACCTTGTACATAGATGATTATGATAAAATTAATATTAAAATATTTTTAAAAGGATGAGTGAAAATTAGAAATTTTGAATTTCATCCTTACATAATCATCATGTATTTAGAGAACTAAGCACCTTCCCTATAGAAAGAACATAAAAGACTCATATGCATCACTTTCCCCCTTTGAATATTGAGGCTCTTCAGAGAATCACGAACATCATATCTGGCTCTTAAAGTTTCATAACTTGATATGGATTGTTCTTGGTTATGAACATTATTGTATGCTTTAATATATTTTTGTTCAGATGCATTTGTAGCCCATAGGGACGACTGTATTGATCAGAATGTAGTTGATTAATAATCAATAGGGTTGGTTTAAAAGATTCAAAATGATGGCTTATACTACTAAGCATAATGAAATTAGTCCTTAACTGGTATAAGAAGTTTATTGCATCTAAGTTAGGTTTCCAATTGAAAGGTGGATCATCTGGAATCAAAATTCCTACCCTATTATGCTCATCAACACGTTTTAGCTTAGATATGTTTTGAATCATGTGTGGCTTGTGCTTAAGTGTGAAAATTTTATTGAAAATCTTTATGTGAAATATATTGTTAACCACTATCACTTGTGTCACCATATGATCTTGTATTTGATTGTTAAATTCTTTAGATCTATATGGTTGTCCTATTATGGTTATATTATGAAGTTGTACTTAAATGCCAAACTAGACAAACTTTGCTTGCTTGAGCGTGCATGATTTTTAAAGTTCTTTTTGCAAGCATAGCCCCTTAGCACTTCTTGATAATATCATAAGGGGAATATATATTTATTTACGTATATTTTTATTATTTGGCAAGAAATGATTTTACATGTGACATATCTTATTTTCTTACTTATGTGTCTAAATGCTATATCTTTAAAATAGTTTTAATGCCTAAATTCTTTTAAATAGGAGTTGTTCTCTTAAGCTAATATTTTTTTTTTTTTTCAAAATGCTCAAATTGTTTTACTTAACCTTTTTTGCTGATACCAAAAGGGAAAGAAATATACTTTCAAAATTGGGTACTCTTAATACTTGAGCTTAAATGACAAACTTGAATGCATTTTGTATTTGAAATGTCTTCCCTTCAAGATATGCTTAATCTGCATTGAAATTTTGAAATTATGCATATTCTTCAGGGGAACCTTTTTTGGCTTTACCCACTTTTGCATTTGTATTTGTGATCATCAAAAAGGGGGATATATTTGAATTTTTAAGTCCTACCTCATTTTGATTATGACAAATACAAAGTATCTTACTTGTGTATGGAGTTGTTTGAACAAGATCATCCTTTGCATGCATTAAGGGTAGGAACACAATGAAGTCATACAGTCCATAAAGTTCAAGTCCAAGATGGCTCTTGAAGAAGCAAAATGAATGAAGACAGCTTTTATTTGTAGTAATTGCATTCAATTTAGTTTGGTTTGTAATTTATGGTCTGTAATAACTGCATTATGCATGATAGGATTATATGCTCAAGAACATAGATTTACCTTAGGGATCGGTCGACCGATGCCGGATTTTTTGAGTTAGCTCAAATGATGTTAGATCGATCCTAGGTCCTTACACATCACTTGCACAAATCCCCTCTATCTTACAAATCATAACTATGGAAATAGGGGTAAACTATACTCAAAATTGGGACCTAAAAATTATAATTGAAAGTCACTCAGTTGACAGAACCCAGCTGTGTATATTTAGCTCAGTCGACCAAACCATTCAGGGGTCAATAGTTTGACCAAGGTTCAGTCAACCGAACATTTTTGAACGTATCTTCTACAATCGACCGAATTGGCTCGTGTCTGACACCCTGCTATTCGACCTACCGAACTTCTAGTTTATTTATGATTGAGTCGACCAAACCATGTGAATAGCAGACTGAATTTCAAATATAGTTGACCAAACCTCGAATGGTTCCAAAATCGCCTTAATTTAGTGGACTATATTTGTAGTTCAAAAGTGCCTCGATCGACCGTACTTATCAATATAGCCTATCAAACTTAAAATATAGGCAACCAAAACTCTCGGGTTGGACATTTTTACTGCAAGTTAAATGAGGTTAATTTTAATTAACTTTTATTAATATTTTCTAAAATTCCACCTATGTCCCCTAATGGTTATATTTTTATGAATGTCTATATATATACTACTTCATTTGGGAAAATTAAGCAGAGATTTGCAAATAGATTAGCACAAATTCTCTCAGATTTTTCTTGAACTCCCATTGTATATACTTCATATTTTCAAGCCTATATTTCATACTCTCATATATTCTTGCTTGAAAAATATTTTCAAAACCAGAGAGTATTATTTGCTTACTCCTTTCTTGCAAACTAATTGCAAGTTAGTGGGAGTTTGATTTTCACTTGCTATGTGCTTCATACATTATCTTTGAGCTAGTATACTCTCTCTTTCATTACTGTTAAAATTATTTTTAGAGAGATAGTGTTGACCTTATAGGCCACACCCAGTTTTGATAAGGACAAATACGTAGATATTTAATGTCTATCAAGGTTGTGTGTAGGCCCATATGAGCAGATCACTTGATGGCATGTGAAGAATCCAAGTCTAAAGACCCGGAAGAATGCTTTTTTTTATTGTAATCTACATTATTCGGGTTTGTAATAGTAACATAGGAAAAAGTTTGTAATAATCCTTACATATCATGCATTTAACTTCTAATAAGCTCAAAAGACCTTCGAAAGACCATAGGTTCATGCACAAGCACATAAGATGTCCCCAAGATCACTTATAATATCAAGGAAATTAATTGAAATGAAAATGGACTTATAGGGAGAAACTATGAGGTTTCAGGCGACCGAACCCCAGGTGTTCAAAACACCACGGGTGATCGAACCCTAGACAAGTCAAAATGTTGAATTAGGTTTTGGGCGACCAAACCATTTGGAACGTAGTTTCCACGGGCGACCAAACCTTATTTTTTACTTTGCCCACCAACACGGCAGATTGAACTTCACGTTCAAAATTGCCTTGGGCTACCGAACACATGGGTTCGGTAGACCAAACTCATGCCCAAGCGCCCGAATCGTAGACAGTGTGGGAATCGTTTTGGTTTAGCAAATCGAAACCACCCATACTCAGGTTACCAAAATTCATAAATTAACCTTTTTCATTATCTCTGTTCGGGCGACCGAACCGTGGTTCAACCACCCGAAACTCTCAGGTTGTTTTATATTTTTACCGTGGTTAAGACAATTAAATGGGGTTAATTTCCTTAAATGGTTTTAAAATAATTTTAATTGTTACCCCTATGTCCTCAACGGTCATAATTCTGCCAATGCCTATATATGCAAGTTCATTTGCAAGGATTAGCCAAAAATTAGCAAATTGATTAGTGAGAAATCCTCTAAAAATTTCCAAAAGCCTATATTCTCCATGCTACTCTCAAATACTCCCAAATACTCTCCTATTTCATATTTCTTGATTATTCAAGCCTAGAGAGAGAGGGCTTACATTAGTTGTGCTTCACTCTAAATAGCACTATACTCTCATTTGATGCTTGTATTGCTTGATTTTTTTCTGGAGAGTTTGGCTCGAGTTCTTCCCACTAATTTGAATAGATAAATATTGTGTGGGAAAATTCACTTGCTTTAGGTCTTTGCATTGATATTGCAAGATTTGTTAAACATTCTTTTTGTGTGCAAAATATTTTACAAACCTTGATTTCAAATAACTTTTGTGCTCAATACATTTGAGAAAATATTTTTGAGTTTGTTTTAATATTATTGCTAGCATCTTTGAAACACTAATATGATATTGAGATTTGATATACTTTGCTTTCAAAGATTAGCTTGTTTGAATACACTTGTGCTTATCTGAGAATACACATTATACTGAGTGTTGATTGCACACATTCACACCATTGAACTTATTGTTCTTACATGTTTGGTGTGTTCTGATTATTACTAAATGCAAATCTGCTTGACTAAGAAGCATATTATTTGTACGCATCTTATATTAAGAAATCTGTTGTATTCCAAGCGTGGCCTAAGGGAGCGGTAATCATGCCCGGAAGGATTGTTTGTAAAGGTTGAGGTCAGCCCTGTGCTAGTTGACCTAGTTGTATTTAGGTGCCGTTCCACCTGTTAAGTGAGCCAATAGTGTAATTCTTGTGCTGGTGAGCCAAGGCGAAGACGTAGGCAATCTACTGAACCTCGATAACATTTCTAGTGTTGTCTATATTTACTGCTTTATTGTACATGCCTAGTTAAACTACTTGTGTAGTTTAAATTTTTTCTAAATAGATATACTGATTTATTTTATATGCACTAGATTGACCTTTGGCTTGTGTAATACTATTGCTAGTGGATTGACCTGGGGAATAAATTTTAAAATATCGATTCACCCCCCCTCTTGGGATAATAGTAAATCTAACAGTTGGTATTTGAGCCTAATAGCTTAGACTTAATAGTTATTTTGCAAAAGATCTAGATGGCTCACAGCATTGTAACCCCTTTCCCTAATGGACCCTCTTCCACACGCTCTCCGATTTTTAGTTGTGTGAATTACACCTTCTGGAAAGAGAGGATGCGCATCAATCTTAAAAACATTGACTGGAAGGTGTGGAGAGTTGTCTCTAAGGATAATTATGTTCCTATGAAAAATGAAGGTACAACTAGAGTTTTTAATACTGAAGAGGAATATAATGATGATGATATGAAAGTTGTTAGCTTAAATGCCACTACCATGAATAATTTGTATTGTGATTTTGATGTTAATGAATTTAATAGAGTTATAACATGTTCTTCTGCTAAAGAAATCTGGGATAAGTTAGAGGTCACATATTAGGGTACTAGAGATGTGAAGGTTAGTAGGAGTGATATACTGACCAGTGAGTACGATGCATTTAGGATGAACACTAGTGAGTCCATTCAGAGCATGTACACTAAATTCACATGCATCATAAATTCACTACATGCATTAGGAAAGACCTATCCTAGATATGAGATGATTAGGAAATTCCTTAGAGGCTTACCTCCTGTTTGGAAAGCTAAGGCTACGACCATATCTTAGGGTAAATACCTTAGGGCCATGTCACTAGATGAACTAATAGGTTCACTTATCACCTATGAACTAGCTATTAATGAGAGACTTAATGAGCACAATGGCTAAGAAAAGTAACTGCACTAAAAACCTCTACTAATTCATCTAGTGAGTGTAGCGAACCTAATTCTGGAGATGATATGGCCATGCTAACTAGGAAATTCAACAAGTTCTTGAGGAAGCATAGTAGACCATACAGAAAGTTTAGGGATTCTGTATCTTAGAAGGGAGAGTCTAGTAAAAGAAAAGAAAAATTAAATGCTCCCACATGCTACAATTGCAACAAGGTTGGGCACATCAAACCTGACTGTCCTTTGCTGAAGATGGAGTCTAGGAAAAAGAAGAAAGCCATGAAAGCAGGAACTTCATGGGATGAACTAAGTAGCAGTGACTCAGATTCAGACCGCAATGATTCAGAGGTTGCTAACCTGTGGTTGATGGCGCATGGTGGCGAGGTATTATCTTCTTGTTCTTTATCTTCATATTATTCTCCTGATGATGATTTTAATTCTGATAGCATGCCTACTTTTAGAGAATTACAATATGAATATATCCGCATGTCTAAACTTTTGAATAAGATGACCAAGGATAATGATGGTTTGAAAAAAAAATGCGAAAATTGGTCAAAATTATTTGAAATTGCTAAGAACTCTCATGCTTCGATTCTTAAAGAAAAGGATTTAAAAATTTTTGAACTTGAGAGAAAATTGAAGGATAACTCCAAAATTGTTTTTAAATTTACTTAGGGCCAATGAAATTTTGAAAAACTCTTTGGGGCCCAAAGAATTTCTCTTAGCAAAGAGAGTCTTGGTTTTAATGGTGTTGAAAATGTGAGATGACCTAATCTTTATTTGAGACATTTTATGTGTGAATCAAAATCCCAAATCCCATCTAAAGATCCAAGGTGTCAAATGAAATGTTTTAAATGCAAGCACATAGGTCATATTCGGTTTGATTGTCCACTTAGAAATGAACATGTGAAAATTAGAAAAGTATGGAGAGTCAAAGGAGATCCAGACACTAACCTTTGTGGACCCAACAAAATTTGGGGACCAGCGTCAGTTACTTAGTCTTTCTTGTGTGTGTGCTTGAAATGGTCCTCCTCTAAGGACAAGTTGTACCTGAATAGTGGGTGCTCACAGCACATGACCGGCGACAAGGCCAAATTTGCATCCATCACTCCCAATGATGGAGGATACATAACATTCGGAGACAATGCAAAGGGACACATCATCAGCGAAGGTAAGGTTGGTAAGGAACCTTCTCTTGTCATTGATGATGTTTTACTAGTTGATGGACTAAAACATAATTTGTTGAGCATTAGTCAACTATATGATAAAGGCTACAGGGTATCATTTGAAAATGATAAATGCATAGTTGAAAGTAAATCAAATAATGAAATTATTTTCACTGCAGATCGCCATGAAAATTTATAAACTACTACTTTTGATAAGCTAGCTTTACAACAAATAATTTTTTTTTTCTGCGATAAATGAAACAAGTTGGTTATGGTACAGGCGATTAGAACATGCTAGCATGGACTTATTGCCAAAACTAGTAAGATAAGACATAGTGAAAGGATTGCCTAAAACATCATTTGTGAAAAGATAAAATATGTGATGCATGTCAAATGGGCAAGTAAACAAAATCAAGCTTTAAGAAAAAGAAATTCATATTTACCACTAGACCACTTGAAATGCTTCACTTAGATTTGTTTGGCCCTAATTCAGTGCAAAGTCTATGTGGAAAATCATTTGCTGTTGTGATTTTTGATGATTATTCTAGGTTCACATGGGTGCTGTTTCTCTCATCACATAAAAATGAATCATGTAAACAGTTTACTAAGCTATGTAGGAGAATTCAAAATGAAAAAAGCTATAAAATAACCCATATAAGAAGTGATAGAGGTACTAAATTCAAAAACGGTGGCATAGAAAATTATTGTGACTTAGAGGGCATATCATATAATTTTTCTGCACCTAGGACCCCACAACAAAATGGTGTTGTAGAAAGAGAGAATAGGTCAATGTAGGAAATTGGTAGGTCTATGCTAAATGAACACAAATTACCTAAATATTTTTGTGCTGAGGCTGTAAGTACTGCATGCTATGTCCTGAATAGAGTGTTAATCAAGCCTTCACTTTATAAAACTTCATATGAATTGTGGAACAACTATAGACCTAATATTTCCTATTTTCATATTTTTGATTGTAAATGCTTTGTGTTTAAAGATAATGAACATCTAGGAAAATTTATTATAACTCTAATTAAGGCATTTTCATAGGCTATTCACTTAATAGTAAAGCATAAAGAATGTTTAACAAGAGAACTTTAACTATCATTGAATCTATTCATGTTGTATTCGATGAATCTAATCTATTTTCTAAGAAATATGATGAAGATGATATTGATGTTAGAAAATGGTTAGACAAGCTATCTATTGAAAACAATGTGAATGAAAATTTAGAAATAAAGATAAATCATCTGAAGATAATAAAAATGAGAGTGAGGTTCAAGAACTATCTAGGGATTGGAAATTCATTAGGAACCATCATTTAGATCAAGTTATAGGTGAATCATCACGTGGTGTAGTCACCAGGTCCTCCTTAAGAAATCTAGTGAGTCACTTTGCTTTCTTATCCCAAGAAGAACCCAAAAATATTAAGGAAACCATAGAAGATGAGTCTTGGGTGATGTCTATGCAAGAAGAGCTTAATCAATTTTAAAGAAGAAAAGTTTGGACCCTAGTTCCTAGGCCTAATGATCATACTATTATTGGAACCAAATGGGTGTATACAAATGAGAAGGATAAAAATGGAGTAGTAACTAGGAATAAGGTTAGGGTTATAATCAGGAAGAAGGGATAGATTTTGATGAAACCTATGCTCCTGTAGCTAGAATGGAAATCATTCGTATATTGCTTGCTTATGCCGCTTTTAAGAACCTTAAGTTGTATCAAATGGATGTTAAAAGCACATTTCTTAATAGCTATATTAATGAAGAAGTGTATGTAGAAGAACCACCCGGTTTTGAAAATCATAAATATCTTGATCATGTATACCCATTGTCCAAAGCCTTGTACGGATTGAAACAAGCTCCTAGAGTTTGGTATGAAATGCTTAGTAGTTTTCTATTAGAAAATGGGTTTACCCATGACAACATTGACACTACACTTTTCATCAAATATAAAAATGATAATATGCTCCTTGTGCAAATTTATGTGGTTGATATTATTTTTGGAGCAAATAATGATGATTTGTGTTATGAGTTTGCCAAATGCATGCAAAGGGAATTTGAGATGAGCATGATGGTTGAACTTAGTTTCTTCCTAGGGCTGCAAATTAAACAAGCTAAATATGAGACATTTATATGTCAATCTAAATATGTTAGGGACTTGCTAAAGAGATTTAATATGGAAGATGGTAAAATTCTTGGCACTCCTATGAGTTCTTCCATCAAACTTGATAAAGATGAGCAAGGAATCCCTGTAAATATGAAATTATATTGTGGCATGATTGGTAGCCTTCTATACCTCACAACTAGTCGACCTGATATCATGTTTAGTGTATGCATGTGTGCTAGATTTCATGCCGCACCTAAGGAATCTCATCTATTAGAAGTAAAATGAATCCTTAGGTATCTAGTTGGAATTGTTGAGTTAGGATTATGATATCCTAAGCATACTACATTTGAGATTGTTAGTTATACTGATGTTGACTTTGTCGGTAGTAAGGTTGATAGGAAGAGTACTAGCGGCACTTCTCACTATTTAGGACAATCTCTAGTGTCTTGGTTCTCCAAGAAATAGAATTCAGTTACCTTATCCATAGCCGAAGCAGAATATATTGCGGTTGGGAGTTGTTGAACGCTTTATATGAAGCAACGACTCATGGATTTTGGATTGCACTATGATACGATTCCAATTAAATGTGATAATACTAGTGCAATCAATATTTCAAAGAATCCTACCTCACATTCACGAACAAAACATATTGAGGTTAGACATCATTTTCTTCATGATCATGTGCAGAAAGAGGATGTGGCATTTCATATAGATTAGACGTGAGTTAGGTCTAATGCATAGTAAAGATGCCTCCTAGATATTTGATAGATTGCAAAAACTTAGGGGGAGCTTTCTTAAAATCTTTAAGTAAAAAAAAAATTGGTATAACAATTGGTATCACTCTATATCTATCATTGGTTTAAACTTCATGAATCTATTTGTGTTTTGAAATGCATGACTATCATATCTCTTGCATGTTGATAGTTACATTTATGTTTTATGCCTTGATTATATTGGATTGCTTGAGTTAAGTAGTTGTGGATAAACTGTTAATTTAAAATTCAAATGAGGTCATTTCTATACAGGTATTTTTGGGAAAATGTTCTATTTTCAAACGGCATGCTGACGAAATTTCTAAAAACTTTCCCAAATATATCTTGTATCTAAATGAATCATACTCAATGCCTATGACTTTATATATATCATAGCCATTTTTGCTGTTGCCAAAAGAGGGAGAAGAGGCAAAATTGGGTATTTGAAAAATGTTTGCACTGTTAAATCTTTTACATTATGCATATTGTAAGGGGGAGCCTTTCAAGGCTGTACTGATTTTTGCATAGTGTATTTTTCATCATCAAAAAGGGAGAGAATATTGACCTTATAGGTTATACCCGATTTTGATAATGAAAAATATGCAGGTATTTAATGTCTATCAAGGTTGTGTGCATGTCCATATGAGCATATCACTTGATGGCATATGAAGACTCTAAGTCTAAAGACTGAGAAGAACTCTTTTTTATTATAATCTATATTATTCGGGTCTGTAATAGTAACATAGGAAAAAAATTTGTAATAATCCCTACATATCATGCATGTAAGTTCTAATAAGCTCAAAAGACCTTAGGTTCATGCACAAGCACATAATATGTCCCCAAAATCACTTATAATATCAGGGGAATTAATTGAAGTGAAAATGGACTTATAGGGCAAAAATGTGAGGTTTCGGCATTGAATCCTAGTTATTCGAAACACCTCGAGCGACCGAACCCTTGACAAGTCAAAATGTTGACTTTGGTTTTGGGTGACTGAACCATTTTGAACGTAGCGTCCACGGGCGACCGAACCTTGTTTTTAACTTTTCCCACCAACTCGGCAGCCCAAACTTAACATTCAAAATTGCCTCAGGCTACCGAACACATGCATTCAGAAGATTGAACTCACGGCCGAGCACCCAAATCACAGATAGTGTGGGAATCACCTTGGTTCAAAAATCGAACCCATACTCAGGCAACCAAACTTCAAAAATTAACTTTTTTCATTGTCTCTATTCGGGTGACCGAACCGTGGTTCAGCCACTCGAATCTCTCGGATTTTTTAATATTTTTTACCATGGTTAAAATGGTAAAACGAGGTTAATTTCCTTAAATGGTTTTAAAACAATTTTTATTATTACCCCTATGTCCTCAGCGGTGCTAATTTTTCCTATGCCTATATATACAAGTTCATTTGCAAGGATTAGCCAATAATTAGCAAATTGATTAGTGAGAAATCCTCTGAAAAATTCCAAAGCCTATATTTCCATACTACTCTCAAATACTCCCAAATACTCTCATACTTCATGTTTCTTGATTATTCAAGCCTAGAGAGAGAGTTTACATTAGTTGTGCTTCACTCTAAATAGCTCTATACTCTTATTTGATATTTGTATTGCTTGATTTTTGTCTTGAGAGTTTGGCTAGAGTTCTTCCCACTGATTTGAATAAATAGATCTTGTGTGGGAAAACTAACTTTCTTTAGGGTCTTTGCATTGATATTGCAAGATTCTATAAGCATTTTTTTTTTTTTTTTTGTGCAAAATATTTTACAAACCTTGATTTCAAGCAACTCTTATGCTTGCTACATTTGAGAAAATATTTTTGAGTTCGTTTGAATATTATTGCTAGCATCTTTGAAACACTAATCTGGTATAGATATTTGATATACTTTGCTTTCAAAGATTAGCTTGGTTGAACACTCCTGTGCTTATATGAGAATACACATTATACTGAGTATTGATTGCACACATTCACATCATTGAACTTATTGTTCTTACATGTTTGGTGTGTTCTGATTATTATTGGTGCAAATTTACCGGATTAAAAAGTATACTATTTGTACGCTTCTTGTATTGAGAAATCTATTGTATTCCAGGCGTGGCCTGGGGGAATGGTAATCTAGCCCAGAGGGATTGTTACTAAAGGTTGAGGTCAACCCTGTGCTAATTGACCTAGTTGTATTTAGGTGCCGCTCCACTCGTTAAGTGAGCTTATAGTTTAATCCTTGTGTTGGTGAGCCAAAGCAAGCACGTAGGCAGTTTGTTGAACTTCGATAACATTTTTAGTGTTGTCTATATTTACTGCTTTATTGTGCATGCCTAGTTAAATTACTTGTCCAGTTGAAATTTCCGCTGAATAGATATATTGATTTATTTTAATATCACTAGATTGACGTTAGACTTGTGTAATACTGTTGCTATTCGATTGACCTAGGGTATAAATTTTAAAATACCAATTCACCCCCCTCTTGGGATTACAGTAAAGCTAACAGTTTGCTTGAGTTGATCCCAGATTATTTTATTGATAAATATTATCTCGAGATAACTCTTTTCAACTTGAGGATCTTTGCATCTTTATTGTAAGATTCAAAGGCTAGATTTTGTGCTTATTGCAAAATACTTTTGAGAAGCTAAAATGACTATCTCCTGATTTTATTGCTGAAAAATATTATTGAGGTATTTGCTTGAGGTAATTTAGATTTTGTGATTGCTTACATCGTGAATGCATATTCTAGAATCAAAGACCTTACTCACTCACATGTATACTTTGATACATATCTTGTTGTGAGTAGAGACATTGTTTAGAACAAATCTCACTTGAGCATTAACTCTCTATTATATGTTAGTGCATTATTTACTATGCTGAATTATTGTACATATCTACATGTGTAGAAGCATTTGAATTGTATGCAAAAATTCTTATCATCTATTGTATTCTAAGCATGCCTGAGGGGCTATTGATCTAGCCCATAAGGATTAGGTTGTAAAGGTTGAGGTCAACTTTGGTAATTTGACTTAGTTGTAACAGGTGCCGCTCCACCCGTTAAGTTAGCAATAGTGCTAATCCTTGAGCTTGCGAGCAGGGGCAAGTACGTAAACTGTATTGGCGAACCCCGATAACATATCGTATGTTCACTTTATATTTCTATAATCTATTTACTGCATATGTACATTATTTTCAATAGACAGTGAATGTCGTGCATGATTTAATTTCCGCACATTATATTTATCTACGCATTTGGGATTGCATAGACAGACCCTATGTTGTGTATTACTGATATCTAATTTAACCTAATAAGAAGTTTTAAAAATCCAATTCACCCCACTCTTGGGAATACACCAATTCCAACACTTTGGTTAGGTTATTAAAATAAGATAGTATTTGGAAGCATGAATTTCTGACATTGGATTTGAATTTTGGTCGATTTGGACAAATTGTAATATAATTTTATATTACATTTTATCCAAATCCAATACAACTCCAAATCCAAAGTCTCTCCAAACATAGGATAAATATATTTTGATGTACACAAAAAAAAAATTAATTATTTTCTATAATTTGTCTCTTTAAATATTTTAAGAATTTTGAGTATATGAATACAAAATTTATTATAAAATTATAACTTCAATTATAAATTAAAATCAAGTGCTAATTGCTCAATTTAGTTCAACTTATTAATTGATTTCTAAACAAATACAAAAATATGCTTTTATTGCAATGTCAACTAATAGCGTTTGTCTTGCAATGCATGTGATTGTGAACGAAAAAAAATTAGAAAAATGTGCGCCTTTGCTCAGTAATATAACTCGTGGTAATGTGCATGTGATGACTATGTTTTCTTTCTTTCCTTGAAAAAAAAAATATACATTTCCTTTCTGAAAAGAGCCCAAGGCATCGAAGTTGTTCTTAACGAAAAAAACATGAGATTAATCTATGTATCAACCCATGTATTTAATAAATGCATTTTTTTCCTTTAAAAAAATCTAAATAAATATGCATCTTAAATTGCCATGAGTGGTTCTAAGTGGTGAGAAGATACTTTATAATTAATGCATCCTAGATTTCACATGTAGCAATTGTTTCTTACAAATATTTATTGCTTTAGTACGAATAAATACTCTCACAAGTTTATAAAATAACTTTGTAGCATGTCATGATAAAATATGCTAACACGAGAAATACTGGAAAGGAATGATTTTATACATACAATTTGAAACTCACAAGCCAAAAGATGTTATATTAATATTTGGATCACTAAATGTTATCGAACTCATATTATTGGAACTCATATCAAATCATATCCCTTGAGTCCAAATATTAATATGTCCTTTTGTGGTTAGTGAGTTTTAAATTTTGTGAAAGCAAATCGAGGAAAGCCCCTTGCAAGCTTTTCTTCTAACACAACAATATGGATATATAGAATAAAAAAGTACTAAAGAAGTTTGGGATGAAAAAATGCAATCATGTGACAACTGCAGTTGAAACGGGATTGGAATTAAGAAAGAATGAGCGAGGAGATGTTGACCTCATATATTTCAAGAGTCTGGTTGGAAGTTTGAGGTATTTAACGTGCAATAGACTAGACATACTCTATGGAGTTGGACTTGTCAGCAGGTACATAGAGACTCCTGACCAGTCCCATTTGAATGCAACGAAGAGGATACTCTGCTAGGTCAAGGGTACCATCACTAATGATATGTTTTATTCATCAAGAGGCGATTGCAAACTTATTGGCTATTCAGATAGCGATTGGGAAAAAGATCTGGATGAAATAAAAAGCATTACTGGATTCATATTCTTCATGGAAGATACAACGTTTACATGGTCATCAAAGAAGCAACTCATTGTAACGTTGTCATCATGTGAAGCTTAGTATGTTTCTTCCAGTTTAACTGTTTATCATGGTATATGGATCAGGAATGTATTGAAGTATTTGGGATTTCTTCAAAAGGACCCCACAAAAGTTTACATCGACAATCGATCAGTGATTGCACTAGCGAAGAATCTAGTATTCCATGAAAGAAACAAGCATATTAATATTCGGTATCATTTTATCAGGGAGCATGTCCAGAAGAAAGAAGTGAAGTTGATGTCTTGCAGAACGTATGATTAGATTGCTGTTATTTTCACGAAACCACTCAGGCATGATATTTTTGCAAGACTGAAGACAATGCTCGGAATGACAAAACCAAGAGAGTCAAGTTTAAGGGGGGATGTTGAAAATCAAACTTGACTGGAGATGGCCGGCAGCCCACCTCTGTTGAATTTGGGCCGGAGTCGGCGGCAACCTCACCAAAATCTCACCAACTTTAGCCCACCATTGTTGATTATAATCTTCACTTATCGTCAAATGCTTTGCTATAAGTAGATGTGTGTGTGTGTGTAATGTAATGTGAGGTGTAGAGAGAGACATTAACCAGTGAGTTTGTTTATTTTAAATTCCTTTGTATTTTCAGATTGAAATAAATTGAGTGTTTATTGTATAAATTGAGTGTAATCCTCACCGAATTTCCATCACAACCGGTGATTGAGTGAGTCTCCTCCACCCATCAAAACCATGTATTTAATAAATGCATTTTTTCTTTAAAAAGTCTAAATAAATATGCATCTTGAATTGCATTTTATAATTAATGCGTTCAAGATCTCACATGTAGCAATTGTTTCTTACAGATATTTATTGCTTTAGTATGAATAAATACCCTCACAAGTTTATAAAATAACTTTGCAGCATGTCATGATAAAATATGCTAACACGAGAAATACTGGAAAGGAATGATTTTATACACACAATTTGAAACTCACAAGCCAAAAGATGTTATATTAATATTTGGATCACTAAATGTTATCGAACTCATATTATTGGAACTCATATCAAATCATATCCCTTGAGTCCAAATATTAATGTCCTTTTGTGGTTAGTGAGTTTTAAATTTTGTGAAAGCAAATCGAGGAAAGCCCCTTGCAAGCTTTTCTTCTAACACAACAATATGGATATATAGAATAAAAAAGTACTAAAGAAGTTTGGGATGAAAAAATGCAATCATGTGACAACTGCAGTTGAAACGGGATTGGAATTAAGAAAGAATGAGCGAGGAGATGTTGACCTCATATATTTCAAGAGTTTGGTTGGAAGCTTGAGGTATTTAACGTGCAATAGACTAGACATACTCTATGGAGTTGGACTTGTCAGCAGGTACATAGAGACTCCTAACCAGTCCGATTTGAATGCAACGAAGAGGATACTTTGCTAGGTCAAGGGTACCATCACTAATGATATGTTTTATTCATCAAGAGGTGATTGCAAACTTATTGGCTATTCAGATAGCAATTGGGAAAGAGATCTGGATGAAATAAAAAGCATTACTGGATTCACATTCTTTATGGGAGACACAACATTTACATGGTCATCAAAGAAGCAACTCATTGTAACGTTGTCATCATGTGAAGCTTAGTATGTTGCTGCTAGTTTAACTGTTTATCATGGTATATGGATCAGGAATGTACTGAAGCATTTGAGATTTCTTCAAAAAGACCCCACAGAAGTTTACATCGACAATCGATCAGCGATTGCACTTGCGAAAAATCCAATATTCCTCGAAAGAAGCAAGCATATTGATACTCGGTATCATTTTATCAGGGAGCATGTCAAGAAGAAAGAAGTGAAGTTAATGTCTTGCAGAACGTATGATCAGATTGTTGTTATTTTCACGAAACCACTCAGGCATGATATTTTTGCAAGACTGAAGACAATACTCAAAATGACAAAACCAAGAGAGTCAAGTTTAAAGGGGGATGTTGAAAATTAAACTTGACTAAAGATGGCCGGCATCCCACCTCTATTGAATTTGGGCGGGAGTCGGCGGCAACCTCACCAAAATCTCACCAACTTTAGCCCACCATTGTTGATTATAATCTTCACTTCTCATCAAATGTTTTGCTATAAGTAGATGTGTGTGTGTGTGTAATGTAATGTGAGGTGTAGAGAGAGACATTAACTAGTTAGAAGAAGTGTTTGTATATTTTGAATTCCTCTGTATTTTCATATTGAAATAAATTGAGTGTTTATTGTACAAATTGAGTGTAATCCTCATCGAGTTTCCATCACAACCGGTGATTGAGTGAGTCGCCTCCACCCATCAAAACCATGTATTTAATAAATGCATTTTTTCTTTAAAAAGTCTAAATAAATATGCATCTTAAATTGCCTTGAGTGGTTCTAAGTGGTAAGATGATATTTTATAATTAATGCGTTCTAGATCTCACATGTAGCAATTGTTTCGTACAAATATTTATTGCTTTAGTACAAATAAATACTCTCACAAGTTTATAAAACAAATTTGTAGCATGTCATGATAAAATATGCTAACACGAGAAATACTTGTAAGAAATGATTTTATACACACGATTTGGAACTCACCAACCACAAGATGTTATATTAATATTTGGATAACTAAATGTTATGGAACCCATATTATTGGAACTCATATCAAATCATATCCCTTGAGTCCAAATATTAATATAACCTTTTATAGTTAGTGAGTTTTAAATTTTATGAAAGCAAATCCTATGTCGAGGAACAGTTCCTTGCAAGCATTTCTTCTAACACAACAATATAGATATATAGAAATAAATACACATATAAAATGCCCTAAAAAATTAATTATTTCTATGATACCCATCTTTAATTCACAGATGTACACTAGCTTGTTGCAGACTGTTAAATCTTAATTAGAACACGCCCTGTAAGAGTCCAAGGTGTATTACTATTTATATTCGGACGTGAACCGTGGCTGATGGTTGCAAGTATACCTCAAGTGGGGAAACCTTCCAATCGAAGAATATGTTTACACATCGATCATCTATCCTCTTCTTGGCCACCACCACGTTAACCAAAATTAACTGGTGACTACATTTTCAGTATTCAATTTCCTTTTGTGGGGGTAAAACCTACCTCCCAAGAATAAATCATTCCATCAACATCTCTGATGTAGGAAATTCCATGCGCTTGCTTCAAGAAATGTCTCCTCCATCTTCCTACCATGCTGATGCTGTCTTTTTGCTTTGCTTGTTGGCTTCACAATACCCCACTGGTACGTAAATGTTAAAAAAAATATCATAGGCATATCTGTAAATCATCTTCTTCCTCCTCTCTCTCTCTCCCACGCACACACATAACTTTTCCAGAGATTATGAAAACGACACTGTAATTACACACACACACACACACACAGATACACACACACACGCATATATATATATATATATAGATATAACTATATATGAAGAATCAAAAGCAGAAGGATGGTAGCTTTGTTCTGGCAAAGTATATAAAGCATGCAATAAGAACTATCATCGCAGGCTGTTTTGGAATGGACAACCCGATAAATGGCACAAACTGGAGGAACCTCAGCGGGCTGAAGTACTGGGATGGCCTGTTGGATCCTCTCAACATCGATCTCCGGCGATACATCATTCACTACGGCGAAATGGCGCAGGCGACCTACGATGCCTTCAACACGGAAAAAGCATCCCGTTTTGCGGGAAGTAGCCGTTATGCAAAGGAGGACTTCTTCTCCAAGGTGGGCTTGGATGTGGGGAATCCCTACAAGTACAAGGTGACCAAGTTCATTTACGCGACGTCGCAGATCCCGGTGCCCGACGCCTTCATTTTGAAATCGCTGTCGAGGGAAGCGTGGAGCAAGGAGTCTAACTGGATTGGGTACGTCGCGGTGGCCACCGACGAGGGGGTGACGGCGTTGGGGAGGAGAGATATTGTGATTGCTTGGAGAGGGTCGGTGCGGACACTGGAGTGGGTTGATGATTTTGAGTTCAATTTGGTTTCAGCCTCAAAGTTATTTGGGAATCAAAGTGGTAATCCTAAGGTGCATGAAGGATGGTACTCTATGTACACTTCTAATGATTCCAGATCCCCCTTCAACCGATCCAGTGCAAGAGACCAGGTGAGATTTTGTGTTATTAATTTCCATTTATGTGTTCAACAAATTAACTCAGACATATATATATATATATATATATATATATATGTATATATATATATTGATTTTCAAAATAAGCGAGTATATACGTTTTCAAAGTACTCTAGATCGGAGGAAACCATGTATGATACAAATTAAAATATTAGAGCATAAATTAAACAAACCAAGTTAGATGTTCTCAAATATGGATAAAAAAATAAGGGTATTTCTAAGATATAATCTAAGAATAATTAACACCTCATTCTCTTTCTCATAATGTACGGAGGGTACTGGACGTCTAGCGCTTCAATGAGCAGTGGTGATGGTTCCAACACTCTTCTGGCTGAGTACTTATGATTTAATCCTTACATTTTTTTTTTTCTCTTTTGATAACCTGAGGACTCCATCTACCATCGTGTCACTTTGGACCCTATGGTGTGACACCAAACCTAGATGGATGAAAGCTGCTTGCCCATTGACGCACTCCTCGTAATTCATCAGCATAATGTCTCAAAAAAAAATTAAATACGTGACCTTGATATCACTAGAGTCACAAGTCGTCCTTACCACTTGAACTGACTTGACTGATTCAATCCAGATATTTTGTGGTGGGACAATCCTGATGGTAACACCTAGGGGTGTTGCTATGCCGATCACCCCTTGCCTTGCTTTTCCCCTAAAAAATAAAATAAAATAAAATGCATAATTGTGATTACTCTAATACTACTCTTCATAGCAGGTTATCGATGAGATTCAAAGACTAGTGGAAGAATATGAGGATGAAAGCATCAGCATAACCGTGACAGGCCATAGCTTGGGTGCTGCACTTGCAACCCTAAATGCTATGGACATAGTTGTCAATAAGTTGAACAAATCGAGGGACCAACTCGACAAGGCTTGTCCAGTGACTGCCTTCGTCTTTGCAAGCCCTCGGGTCGGAGACTCAAACTTAAAAGATCTATCTTCTGGGTTGAAAGACCTTCGAGTCTTGCGCGTCCATAATATTCTAGATATTGTTCCTAACTATTCCCTATTTGACTACTCCAATGTGGGCGAGGAGCTGCTCATCGACACCCAAAAGTCGAAGTACTTGAAGAGTCCTGGAACGGTGTCAAACTGGCATAATGTGGAGACTTACCTTCATGGAGTGGCAGGAACGCATGGAGCAAAAGGGGATTTCAATTTGGAAGTCAAGAGAGACATTGCACTTGTAAATAAAGACCAAGATGGATTAAAAGATGAGTACCTTGTGCCAGTTGCATGGAGGTGTGAGAAAAATAAGGGTATGGTTCAACAGGGGGATGGTTCTTGGAAGTTAATGGACCATGAGGGTGGTTTCTGAATTAGCCCATAGGCAATATAGAAGGTCTTGTGAGGTTACTACAACTAAACAATACTATTTAAGTTGGTTGGGTTTTTGTATATGTGCATGTTTGTATGTTTTCTTTATAAATTTAACTTCATTAGTTTGTTTAGTGTTTGGTTGCCCCGATGAATTGAATGGATCAAATTGGTGTAACAATAATAAGTCGTCTTAGGTTTTATTTAGCAGCATGTATTTGAGATTTGAATTTGAATTTGTGTAAATTATTAATATCGAAGAAATTTAATGTAAATTTATATTATGATTTGTATTTTTATTCAAATTTAAATTTATATTTAAAGTTTGAATCTCTAGAGTTCCACATCTTGAAAAGCAAGCCCATTCATGCCAAGGAGCTTCTTGGCCCAGCTCCAACATTGTCCATCTAATGGCATACCATATAATGACAATTGTCAAAAGGGTTAATCAACCTATTAAGGAAAAAATATTAGACACATATATACACATAAAGAAATCATATTAGATTTAGTTTATACACCAAATTAATATAACTAATTATTTATCCTAAGAGATAAACCTAACCCATAAGACTACTTAAATCAAGGAGTCCTAAGTCATGACCAGCCATCACACGTCTTGTTGGATTTGATGATAGTAATTACTTGCATTAATGCACTTTTGATTTTTTTTTTTTAAATTTTTGGTCGCAACACCTGAATTAATGGAAGCATAGAAAAATGTACACCTTGTTGTCATTTTATTTTTAATTATCTATTTTTTAAATATATTATTTATTTATTGGTAGAAGGATTTAAGAACACAGCATTTGTTATCCTTGATCTTAATATCACACAAAAAATCCTTTCAAGTTGTAGATTGTCATATTGGTTATGAATTATGGTCAAGAGTCACAAAATTGTTAGTGTAGGACATACAAAATGGCCCTCTGAGTAATAAAATGATAAATTAAAGTATAAACTAATAAGCTTGATAATCTCTAGAGACATCTTTGATTAATTATCATCTAGGTTTATATAAAAATATCTGTCCACGATGAAACCTCAATCAAGAGTAGCCTAATCTAACTCACATTTATGACTTTAGGAACAAAATTAAAATGACTACAATTAAGCGAAGCGGTTCACTTTGTATTCTTTAATCTTAATTGGTTCATGAGGTCGCTCATCCTTGAACAATGTAATGTTCCATTTTCTTTCCAAATTATTAAATAGAAAGAAAAAAAAAAGAAAAAGAAAGAGATAGTGTAGTACCCTAATCCAAATCTTTGTAATTATACAACCTTATAGTATGTTTGTTTCAGTGATTAAGATTTACAAAGTTGACTAAGCTTAATGAACTAGATTGGTTATAATATTTGTCATATCTCATATTTGACTTGCCAACTATACACAAAAGTTAGGCTAATTAATTATTCAAAATGGAATAACAAATAGAGAGCACAAGTTAGTCCAATCTTTTTTTGCCTTTGTTTGTGTGGGGGTAGGGTCGAGAGAGGGGACTAGTTGGACAGCTTTATACCATGTGTCGCGACGTCTCGAACAAAACGAGGCGAATGAAAAATATAATTTTGATTTTCAGGAAAAATATGAATGGAGTCGTTACTAATCTTTTAGTGTGGTTAGAACACATGATTACTACTCAATTAAGGGTAGAATCAGTTTGTGTTACCAAAGTAGAGATCGAAAGTTTGGTTACGTGAGGAGAAGGTACAAGCACCCCCTATGCGCCTAGTTTTATGAATGGTACCTAATTAATCAAGAATTATCCCAAATTTAATTCAAAAAATCTTTTATTTTACTCATGTATTTACAAAATGCAAATAAATGGACCACACATAATATACAATATAAATATACATATTTCCTCATAACCGGCGTACGTGAAGTTTAAAAATCTCATACATTGAGATGAAAATCAAGAAAATATACATAATAATAAAATAATAAGAAGTTAATATATATATTAAAAATACCACAATTGAATATACGTATACTCTAAAATAGAATAATGAGACTAATAATAATAATAATGAAAACAAATATGATAATAATATTAATAATGATTATGATAACGCTAATAATAATATAAAATAATAATAATGATAGTAATAATAAATACAATAATAACGATAATAAATAATAATGGTAATAATAACAATAATAATAGTGATAATGATAATAGTAATAATAATAAACACAATAATGATGATGATAATAATAATAATAATAATAATAATAATAATAATAATAATAATAATACAATAATGATAATGATAATAATAATAATAATAATAAATAATAATATTAATAGTAATAATAATAAATACAATAAGGATAATAATAATAAGTAATAATAATTGTAATAATAATAATAATATTAATAGTAATAATAATAGTATTGTTAAATAATAATAAAGACAATATACATATTTTAATAATATGATATTTACCTTAATATAAAAACACAATCAATGAGCCCCCAGGGCTGAGCTCAGTTGGCAAGGGCGGACTCCGGGATTTCCTTTCACGAGGTGAGCCTAATCCTGGCATCCCGGGTTCGATTCCTGCAGCGGGCGCCTGAATTACTTCTCTGTGGTGGGTGGGGCTCCTGCTACAGGGCGTGGGATTAGTCACATGCCGGTGCGTGCGGACCGTAAAACGGACGCGCGTTGACGGCTGTGGATACCCGGCGTTACCCAAAAAAAAAAAAAAAAAACACAATCAATGATATAAATAATGCATATAGAAAAAAAATTACTAAAACTAAGGAAACAATCTATTACTTGAATTATGGAAACCAAGTAAACGTAAGATTAGCAGGTAATTATACAAGGGCAAGAAGGTAATGAAATTATGGAAACGAATTCAAACTATTCCTAATATGTAGACAATCAATATAGTGACCAAATACGACATTATGGTAATAAATCAAAATAAAAATCAATATATCATTCGAAATTGTTTTTTTTGTATGTTAAATATAATAATAAAACATGATAACAACCTTATATGATAATAAAAACCCTAATATGAGCCCCCACGGGCATGGAGCAGTCGAAAGACATCAGCACATAAGAAGGAGCATCGAGGGTTCAATTCCAGGTACATGCACTCACGGAGCCAGCGGTACCTGTGGATGGTGACAATTTACTCTATGAGTCAGCGGGGACCGTGGATGGTGAGAATTCGCTCTGTGAGCCAGTGGGGACTTTGGATGGTGAGAGTTCTTTATGAGCCAGCGGGAATCGTGGATGGTAATGAAGATGTGTCTCGGGGTCGGGTTAGTCGAACGTCCAACTGATGCATGGAAGTCGTGTCCGCATTTCGAACTTTACCTGATTAGCGAGAGTTAGGGGGAGGACGTTGATCCGTAGGTTTGGTGCCGCACCAGGGAGTTCAAAGGGCTTATTGGTGGCTGGAGTTTCTATGTAATAAAAAAAAACTTAATATGAATAATACACATTTGAATCAAGACCACCATAATAAAAATGTTACACACAATAAACACAACATAATAACAACAAAACTCAAGAATACATATTAAACATCAAAAACAATATAAACTTTACAATATGAATATTAACATTTTAATAAATACCACCATAATAAGATCTTACAATATGAATACTACCCGAATAAATACAACGAAAAACAACCACACCCTAAAAATACATATTAAACATTAAATTATACACATCAACAATATAAACCTTACAATGCGAATATTAATATTTTAATAACCCTAAATATTAAATATACAACTTGAATATTACGTACTTAAATAAACATGACAACAATTACCACATTTAAATATTAAGCAATAAAATACTTACCACCACAAAGAAAAGAAATCCTACAACAATGAGAACAAACCAATTAATATTTATAATAACAAAAAAAACTAAACATGAATATTAACTATTGAAATATATATATGTATAAACTAACATACCATCGAAGCATGAAAAAAAAAAAACGAATCTTTAAAATCAACAAATGCATGCATGTGTGCTGCGCATTGGTAAGGGTGTGTGTTGTAACAGGTGTGTGTTTGTGTGTGTCTGAGTGTGCATATGGGTGTGTGTAGTAACAGGTGTGTGTTTGTAGCAGGCAGAGCTGGGTGCGTGAGTGGGTGTTCATGTGTGCATGGGAGCTCACCAGTGGGGATACCGTCGCGAGGGAAGCAGGTGGCCGGAGCTAATGATGGTGGTCGTTCCTGCGTCCGTCGGAGTAAGAGACCGCTGTTGTTATAAGTTCTGCCGAAGATGGGGTTGTCGGAGTGTAGGCGATGGTGACGGCGATGGCTGGGCTGGGTGGTGAGTAGCCGAACCTGCTGGTTCGGCTTGAGGTGCTAGAGAGGGGCCTCTCGCCGGGAACAGGAAGAGTGGTGGAGAAAGAGAAGGGAGTCACCGGTAGTGTGCTGGTGAGAGAGGAGGTGACTTTGGCTGCGGATGGGGAAGAGATAGCAGTTGCGCTGCTAGCCATGGGCAGAAGAGAGTGAGTGAGATTGAGGGGAAGAAAAAAAATGTGAGGAGGTCGTGAGAGAGCGGAGAACGAGAGAGATGGTTTGTGCCCCCACGGCCGTGAATGCCCCTTGCAAGCTTCCTATTCATAAAAGAAAAACAAACCCTAAATATCTAAAACCCTAAGCTCCCCTATTTTTTCATTTTTATTATTTTTATTTTCTTGCCAACATAAAGCCCAAAAATAAAAATAAACCAAGGAGCATGTGACACTGCCAAAATGCTCATCAGGAAAATCATCATTTAAGAGAGGTTAGAGATAAAGATATATTAAGTAGTTGCAAACGAGAAAGATGATCAATTATAACATTTTCTGCTCTCTTTTTGTCTCGAATGGTAATCTCAAACTCCCCAAGAAGGAGAATCCATCGGATCAATCTAGGCTTAGCATCCTTCTTTGCCAACAAGTACTTCAAAGCAGAGTAGTCAGTAAAAATAATAACAGGTGACCTAATAACATAAGAGTGAAATTTATCTAAAGCAAACACTACATCTAACAATTCCTTCTGAGTGGTGGTATAATTTTTCTGAGCATAACTTAAAGTACGACTTGCATAATAAATAACATAAGACTTGTTATCGATTCTTTGACCAAGAACAGTACTAAGAGCGAAATAACTAGCATCAGTCATAATTTCAAAAGGCAAGTCCCATCGAGGAGGTTGCATAATGGGTGCAACTGTCAAGTGTTTCTTCAGGGTCTGAAAAGCCCGTTGACATTTATCAGTCCATAAGAAATCAATATCATTTTGCAATAAAGAACACAGTGGTTTAGAAGTACTACTAAAACCTTGAATGAAACACCTATATAAGCTAGCATAGCCAAGGAAAGACCAGATATTCCTAACTGCCTTAGGGACGGGTAACTGGGAAATCAGCTCTACCTTGACTCTGTCGACATCTATACCACGCTAAAAACTAAATAACCAAGTATTAAACCACTACTTACCATAAACTGATATTTTTCCCAATTCAACGACATATTATTCTCTTCACATCTTTTTAAAACAATAGTTAAAATTTTCAAATAGACGTCAAAAAATTTACCAAACAGGGAAAAATCATCCCTGAAAACTTCACACATATCATCTAACATGTCAGAAAAAATGCTCATTATATAGCGCTGGAAAGTAGCCGGTGCATTGCATAAACCAAAAGGCATTCTACGAAAGGTGGTCTTGTCTTGATCCTACGGTGCTACAGTAATTTGATAGTATCTAGAAAAACCATCTAGAAAACAATAAAAAGCACTACTAGCTACTTTCTCGAGTATCTGATTCAAATAAGGTAATAAGAAATGATCTTTTCGGTTAATCGAATTTTGATTACGATAACCAATGCACATTCTTCTACCCGTTACCTTCCTAGACGAGATCAACTCTTCACTAGTATTCTTAATTACAGTTAAACTAGACCTTTTTGGAACTACTTGTGTCGGACTTACCCACTTGTTGTCGGATATAGGATAAATGATGTCTGCAGCTAACAATTTCAACACCTCTTTCTTCACCAACTCCTTCATGGTGGGATTTAATCTCCACTGTGCATCACGAACTGGCCTCGCATCTCCTTCCAAAAAGATGTTACGGGTACATATTGAAGGATCAATACCCTTGATGTCTGCAATAGTCCAGCCTATTCCTCAGATCTTGCAATAACTAAGTTTCCTATTTCAAAGTATTATGGGAAGAAATTACCATTGGGAATGTGTCCTCTGCTCGGAGCAAGGAGTCTAACTGGATTGGGTACGTTGCGGTTGCCACCGACGAGGGGGTGACGGTGTTGGGGAGGAGAGATATTGTGATTGCTTGGAGAGGGTCGGTGCGGACACTGGTGTGGGTTGATGATTTTGAGTTCAATTTGGTTTCAGCCTCAAAGTTATTTGGGAATCAAAGTGGTAATCCTAAGGTGCATGAAGGATGGTGCTCTATGTACACTTCTAATGATTCCAGATCCCCCTTCAATCGATCCAGTGCAAGAGACTAGGTGAGATTTTGTGTTATTAATTTCCATTTATGTGTTCAACAAATTAACTCAGACATATATATATATATATATATATATATATATATATATATTGATTTTCAAAATAAGCGAGTATATACGTTTTCAAAGTACTCTAGACCGGAGGAAACCATGTATGATACAAATTAAAATATGAGAGTATAAATTAAACAAGCCAAGATAGATGTTCTCAAATATGGATAAAAAAATAAGGGTGTTTCTAAGATATAATCTAAGAATAATTAACACCTCGTTCTCTTTCTCATAATGTACGGAGGGTACTGGACGTTTAGCGCTTCAATGAGCAGTGGTGATGGTTCCAACACTCTTATGGTTAAGGAGTTATGATTTAATCCGTACATTTTTTTTTTTCCTTTTTTGATAACCTGGGGACTCCATCCACCATCATGTCACTTTGGACCCTATGGTGTGACACCAAACCCAGATGGATGAAAGCCGCCCGCCCATTGACGCACTCCTCGTAATTCACCAGTATAATGTCTCAAGAGAAAATTGAATCTGTGACCTTGAGATCACCAAAGTCACAAGTCGTTCTTACCACTTGAACTGACCTGACTCATTCAATCCTGATATTTTGTGGTGGGACAATCTTGATGGTAACACCTAGGGGTGTTGCTATGCCGATCACCCCTTGCCTTGCTTTTCCCCTAAAAAAAAATAAAAAATAAAATGCATAATTGTGATTACTCTAATACTACTCTTCATAGCAGGTTATCGATGAGATTCAAAGACTAGTGGAAGAATATGAGGATGAAAGCATCAGCATAACCGTGACAGGCCATAGCTTGGGTGCTGCACTTGCAACCCTAAATGCTATGGACATAGTTGTCAATAAGTTGAACAAATCGAGGGACCAACTCGACAAGTCTTGTCCAGTGACTGCCTTCGTCTTTGCAAGCCCTCGGGTCGAAGACTCAAACTTAAACGATCTATCTTCTGGGTTGAAAGACCTTCGAGTCTTGCGCGTCCATAATATTCTAGATATTGTTCCTAACTATCCCCTATTTGGCTACTCCAATGTGGGCGAGGAGCTGCTCATCGACACCCAAAAGTCGAAGTACTTGAAGAGTCCTGGAACGGTGTCAAACTGGCATAATGTGGAGACTTACCTTCATGGAGTGGCAGGAACGCATGGAGCAAAAGGGGATTTCAATTTGGAAGTCAAGAGAGACATTGCACTTGTAAATAAAGAACACGATGGATTAAAAGATGAGTACCTTATGCTAGTTGCATGGAGGTGTGAGAAAAATAAGGGTATGGTTCAACAAGAAGATGGTTTTTGGAAGTTAATGGACCATGAGGGTGGTTTCTGAATTAGCCCGTAGGCAACAGAGAAGGTCTTGTGAGGTTACTACAACTAAACAATACTAATTAATTAAGTCAATTTGGTTTTTGTATATGTGCATGTGTGTATGTTTTCTTTATAAATTTAACTTCATCAGTTTGTTTAGTGTTTGGTTGCCACTTTGAATTGAATGGATCAAATTGGTGTAACAATAATAAATTGTCTTAGGCTTTATTTAGTAGCATGGTTTTGAGACTTGAATTAAAAATCTGTGAAAGTAATTACTAGCATTAATGCACTTTTGACAAATTTTTAAAAAATTTTTGGCACACCACTTGAATTAATGGAAGCATAGGAAAATGTACAACTTATTGTTGTTTTATTTATTTATTGGTAGAAGGATTTAAACACACATCATTAGTTATCCTTGATCTTTATATCACACAAAAAAAACTTCCAAGTTGTAGATTGTCATATTGGTTATGAATTATGGTCAAGAGTCACAAAATTTAGAATGGCCCTCTGAGTAATTAAATGATAAATTTAAGTATAAACTAGTCAGCTTCATAATCTCAAGAGACATCTTTGATTAATTATCATCTTGGTTTATATAAAATTAAATATCTTTCCACCATGAAACCTCAATCAAGAGTAGCCTAATCTAACCCACATTTATGACTTTAGGAACAAAATTAAAATGACTACAATTAAGCGGAGCAGTTCACTTTGTATTTTTTAATCTTAATTGGTCCATGAGGTCGCTCCTTCTTGAACATTGTAATGTTCAATTTTCTTTCCAAATTATTAAATAGAAAGAAAAAAAAAAAACAAAGAGAGACAGTGTAGTACCCTAATCCAAATCTTTAAAATTATATGACCTTATAGTATGTTTGTTTCAATGATTAAAATTTACAAAGTTGATTAAACTTAATGAACTAGATTAGTTATAATAGTTGTCATATCTCATATTTGACTTGCCAACTATATATAAAGGTTACGCTAATTAATTATTCAAAAAGATCAAAATATCCTTGATGGAATAATAAAGACAACACAAGTTAGTCCAATCTTTTTTTTTGCCTTGGGGACACCGTGGGAGAGGGGGGGGGGGGGAGGGTTGAGAGAGGGGACTAGTTGGACAACTTTATTCCATGTAAATATGTTACATTCCTACTATTCTCCCTCTTAGCCAAATTTTATCTTACACCTATGTTGCCCTAAAATTAAGTAAAAAATGCTTAGTATCAGGGTCATGAATGTATATATATTAGGGAAATCATTAGTTTATAAGGATGGTTCAATTCCTACTATCTAAGACATAAATTCGTGAGGTTAGTGGTTCAAAACATACAATACTTCATAGGTGTTTTTCTTGAGAGTGTTATATTTGGTATCAAAATCACTTTGGAGGTACTATCATATAGATGGATTCTGTTGCTGAATAAAAATGTCGATGACCTCCGACAAACTTTTCCATCTCGATCACCTGAAAAGGACGAAGAGAAGATTGGCTTTGAGGACCCGAGGTGTACTCTAGGGGATCTTTCAGATGCTAAGTCAAGGATTGACTTTGAGAGGTATGAAGCAACAGTAAAGTATAGTTTAGAATGATATACCTTAGCCTCTCCGTCGTACCCCTTTTATACTGGCGAGGTTTGACCCTAGTAGTTAAGTCATTTATAGCACTTGACGTGGATCATTCTAATCCTTATAGCACGGGTGTGGATCACTTCGGTCAATATATGGTCGGTGTCAATGACTCTGGTCGAGCCACTAACTTGGTAGGTGATTTCCCCCATTAATGTTGGGCACATGCCTTCTCTTTAAGGTTGGTGATATATTTGGGGTATATCAATTCCCCCCCCCCCCCCTCCTTTAGCTTTAAAGTTTTGAACAATGTTCCCAAAGTTTGAAAGTTATGCCTATTGGACTTTTGTGGAGCCTACTTTTGTTTGATCCAGATAATGTCCCGATCCAAAGTAATAATGCATGGTTTCTTACTAAGAGATTTCTTACTCAAGCTTAGTCCATGGAGTGAAGGCTTGGGCCGAGCCGAACTCTGGGAAGTTGGCTAATCCGAGCCAAAGTTGAGGCGAGCACGGGTTTGCCAAGTCGATCTTGCTACGCTCCTGGCTTTGCCAAGCCAAGGCTGGGGCAAGCATAGCTTTGCCGAGCCAAGGTTGAGGCAATGATGGCTTTACCGAGTCGATCTTACCGTGCTCCCAGCTTTTTCAAGCCGAACTCAAGGGAGGTTAGCTGGGAGCTTTTTTACCGAGCTGTCCCTTATGGGAAATTCTTGTCGAGCTGCTCTTTTGAGAAAATTCTTGCTGAGTTGCTATTCTAGGGGCATTCTTGCTGAGCTGTCTCTTATGGGGAATTTTTCTAAGTTGTCGAGCTACTCTTTTGATGGCATTTTTTTTGAGCTATTGTGTTGCTCTTTTGGGGGCATTTTTTCCAAACTCTCCCTCATAGGGAATTCTTTCGAGCTGCCAAGCTGCCGAGCTGCTCTTCTGATGGCATTTTTGCCGAGCTGCTCTTCTGGGGGCATTTTTGCTGAGCTGCCCTTATTGTGGCATTTTTGCCAAGCTACACTTCTGGTGGCATTTTTTTCAAGCTACCCTTAGTGGGGCATTCTTGCCAAACTGCTCTTTATAGGCATTCTTGCCAAGTTGCAGAGCCACTCTTGATGGGCATCCTTTCCGAGCTCCGCTTCATGAGAAATCTTGTCGAGCTACTCTTCATAGGCATTCTTGCTGAGCTACTATTCATGGGCATTCTTACCAAACTCTTCATGGGCATTCTTGTTGAGCTGCTCTTTATGGGCATTCTTGTCGAACTGCTTTTTATGAGCATTCTTGCTGAGTTGCTCTTTATGGGCATTCTTGCTAAGCTACTTCTCGTGGGCATTCTTGTCAAGATACTTTTTATAGGCATATTTTCCAAGTTACTCTTCATGGGCATTATTTTCGAGCTATTAAACTGCTCTTCCTGGGTATTTTTGCTAAGCTACCAAGCTTCTCTTCATAGGCATTCTTTGCGAGTTGCTCTTCATGGGCATTCTTCTGGTCTTGCGAGCTTTGCTCGTCAATTTGGCCGATTTTGCCTAATGAGTTGTTCTCATTTGTAAGGCAACCTTTTGGCCTCATGAGCTTTGCTCCTATGTTGGGCCATTTTTTCCTAATGAGTTTTGCTCATTTGTTAGGCAGCCTTCTGGCCTCATGAGCTTTGTTCGTCAATTGGGTCATCTTTGCCTAATGAGCTGCGCCCATTTATTGGGTAGCCTTCTGGCCTTGCGAGCTTTGCTCGTCAGTTGGGCCATCTTTGCCTAATGAACTGTGCTCATTTGTTGAGTAGTCTTCTTGCCTCACGAGCTTTACTTGTTAGTTTGATCGTTGTTATAGATTTTTTAGGTCCTCCTTAATTGCACCTGTAGGGAATAAAAATCTCTTGTTACTTGTGCCATACCTGGGGAATTTGAGATTTCTTGGGACTCGTGGTCATTTCTTGGCATGTGTTTGGTCAGCTTATGTGTCTGGCATAATATGCATCTTTCTTTGGACAGTGTGCCTATACGAAGACTTGACATCTTTTTCTTTGAGATGCAAACTAATTAATACTTTTCCACTTTCTCTAGATGTGCGCTTTCTCGAGATTTGGGCAAAATTTTCTCTATAAAAGGCATTCATTTGCTCATTTGTTCCTTGTCTTGATCGAGCAGTTCTCTCGTAGGTACGCTCTTCCTACGCTTTTCTCTTTGTGTCTTTTCATTGCTTTTTTTTTTCTTTTTTTGGCATTTGTATGTTAATTTTTGCTTTGTTCTTCACTTGTTCTTGATGTTCTTCGCATTGTTCATCATGTTCTTCATTTCTTTCAATTGTGTTTGCAGAAAACCTATAGAAAATAGGCATTGTTGATCCAAATCATTGAGTGGTGTAAGTTGTTTGTCGTGCTTGCCTTTCAAGCTTGATTCTTATCAAGCCCTCGAAGGCTCAGTCTAGGCCTCATATTACCGTACGGACTGCCCGGTGTTACCTTTCCCCAAAAGATATGCATAATGCTAATCGCTTATTCGTTGTTCCTAATGATATTCAAATTAGGTTCCCTATCAGCTCCAAGTTTGCTCTAGAGTCTGGGCCCAATGGGATATGCTTGTACACTAACTTCCTTGATCTAGGTCTTAGGTTGCTCTTTCATCCTTTTTTCTCGAACGTGTTTCAATTTTATAACATAGCCCCCTCGTAGCTTGTCACCAATTCTTACTTATCATCAGTGTTCTTTGCCGTCCTTCTCCTAAAATGAGGTTATCAGCCCACAGTGCCTCTATTTCAGAGCTGCTTTCAGATGAGGATGCACTCCATAGAGAAGGAACTGTACTATTTCAATTCTTTTCCCGAGTATAAGCTATTTACTCCAGGTAGCTCTTCCATTGATGAGTGGAAGTTCCGATTCTGTTTTGCCTCTCGGGAGCTAAATTATCACTGGCCTCGCATTTGGTTTACTCCTCTTGATGGTGATTTTCCTTCCTCTATCTTTTACTTTCTCTGCACGTGCATGGGTTATGTGTGTGTGTATATATATTCTTATCTAATCCTTTCTCTTTGCTTCAACTTGGCTATGACACTTGACTCCTACTCTATCTTCATTAGAGTAGGCCATTCTTAAAGACTTGCGAGCTAGTAGTTGGCAGGGGATTGCCCCACACAGCAAGCTACTCAAGCAACGAGTCCTTGTGCAGTACGGACTTAGTCGCGTCTACCCATGCCTCTTTCTTTCTTGATTTATGGTGTATGCACACATACTTTTGTTGCACTTGGTTTCCTTACCTTTTCCACTTTCTGTTTGCAGATATAGACTTTAACCAATATGAGGCGTGATGGCCGAGGCAAAGAAGCAAAGGTCAAGTAAGATGAAGAAGGAGAGATATTTTCAAAGCAAATCTTCTCTGCTGGTGGATGCCCCTATAATGAAGGGTAAGCCCTTACCTCAGGTTGATCTGCCCATGCCTACTTCCTCACGAGGGCCCATCTTTCATGAGCCTACACTTATTCAGACTGCCCTACACCATGCGGTACATGTGGAGGACCTTGTGGAGGCTAAGTTGTTGCCTCCTGATCTATTGACCTTATAGGTCACGCCTAGTTTTGATTATGACAAATACTCATTGTATCTAATGGGTGTTTGAGGTTTTGTGCAAGAATTATGATTGATAAGATCAAATGGGCACAAAGCAAGTAAAGCCTGAAGACCAAGTTATATTTAGCGTTGTAATATATTTGTAAAAATTGGTCTGTAATAGTAATTAGGGCTCTAGTTTGTAATAAGCTCACACACATCACATGTATGATTTATTACATAAGCTCAAACAAACTATAAACCAAAATGACCTTAGAATAACCTTAGGGTTTACCGAACCTTAGGGTTTACCCTTCGGTCGACCGACACCGGACTTTTTCGGTGTCTTTAATTGGACATAAATGACCCTAGGACACACACATTTGCACCTATGTTTGTTAGGCACTTGATTAGGGTTTGTGTGATTCATAACAAGATTGAAATGTACACATTGTGCACTTTCGATCGACCGGCCAAGACAGTTCATTTTGCTCTGGTCGACCGAAACAGGACTAGGTCAACAGTTGACCTAGGTCCTAGTCGACCGAACTAGAGTAGTTCAAATCCCCCGGTCAACCGAAACCCTCTATGGTCAACAATTTGACCATTTGGTCGACCGAGCCAATTTTGTACTCCAACTACTTGGTCGACCGAGGGTCCTTGGGAAAAATCATAACGGTCTGGTCGATCGAACAAGCCAGTTCAAAATAACTCGGTCAACCGAACCTTAGAGGAATAGGAAATCACCCACTTATGATCGACTGAGCCTTCAGTTCAAAAACCTCCTGGTCGACCGAACCTCGAAGAAATAAGAAATCACCCACTTTCGGTTGACCGAGCCCTTAGTTCAAAATTCTCCTAGTCGACTGAACCTAATGAGATCTGGTCGACCGAAACTGTTCTGGTCAACCGGACCTCTTGGGTTGTCCTGATTTTTACCGTGGTTAAATATTTTTTAAACAGAGTTAAAATATTTGAAATGTCATTAAACTTTCCTAATAATACCCAATAGGTCCCTAACGATCATATCTCTTCCCATGTCTATTTATATGAGATCATTTGTGAAAATTTGTGTGGGATTAACTACTTTGATTAGGAGAAATTCTCTAAAATTTCTAAATCTTATAATACTCATATCCAAGCCCCAACCACTCATACTTACCTTCTCTTATTGGTCAAAATCTCTGTAAGTTGATTGAGTGCTTGATTAGAAAGGCATACTCTCCTTGTTCTGTTTGGTTGATACGATTTTATTGAGAGCTAAACCTAAGTGTTCTTAGGAGACTTTGTTAATAAGTCTCTCCTAAGAAGACTTATATAAAACTTTTGAGTATTGCATATTCATTGCAATATCTTGAGAAGTTTGTATTTGTTTTTGGATTACAGAAACTTGTCAAACATTTTCAAATATCTATTGTGCCTTTATCTTGAAAAATATTTGAAGAGATATTTGTTCATGTGATAAAATCTTTGTTGCAATATTCATTAACTCCCATATCCTTTGCTGAATACAAAGATTCAATATCTTTTTTCAAACTAAACATATACATTACTAGAGCATCATACGATTGAGAAAACCCGCTTATTGAAATATACATATATATTGTTTGGCTAGTATATTTGTGTAATATCTTGCTTGAATATCTTATGATACAAATATTGCTTGATTGATACTTTCACGCACTTGTTACACTGATAGCAAATATATATATATATATATATATATATATCTGAGAGTGGAAATATTGGACCATACTGAGCTTACATATTAAATCATATTGTGGTGTATGTAATTGCGCGTATTTGGGTACACATCTGCTTTACACGAAAGCACAATCACTATACCATTTGATTATATACACATTTTTTGCATTTCCAAGAACGAGCCTGAGAAGGAGACTAGCCCTGGAATAGTCCTAGATTGGCTTAGACCCAGTTAGGAAAGTTTGGTGCGTCGTGTAGGTTGAGGTCAGTCCCGCTGATTGACCTGGTTAAGGTTAAGGTTAGCCCTGCGCTAATTGACCTAGTTGTAATCAATGTTGCTCCACCTTTAAGTGAGCTATTAGTGGAATCATCGGGCTTGCAAGCTTGAGGTGTGGACATAGGCACAGTTGGCCGAACCCCGATAACATATTGTGTGCCTTATTTATATTTCTACTCTTTATATTTACCGCACATGTATGTTATAATTGGTGAATGTTGCGCATGATTTTAATTTCCACACGTTGTTTCTATTTGCGCATCTGGAACTACATAGACAGACCCTAGGTTGTGAATGTACAACTGCTAGATTAGTTCAACCTAGTAGAAAAGTTTAAAATTCCAATTCACGCCCCCCCCCTCTTGGGAATACACTAATTCTAACATGATCATTTGTTTGCAACAATATGACATACTACCTACCAGGTGCCTTTGTTAGTTTTGCCTATGATATTGTTTTTAGTGCTCGTAATTCATGATATTCTTATATTGTTTACAGATGGCGACTATGGTTTTGGCATAAGAGGAAAAGGTAACTGAGATGAACCCGCAGACTTTAGATGCAAGAGAGAAATATGTTGCCACACAGAATGAGTTACATGAAGCCCGAATGGATGCTAATTGCCACAAAAAGGCTCTTTAAGAGGAGACAGCGAGGATTTGACATGAATAAATCCCTATTACTTCCAGTGCCACAGTTTTGGAGTACCAAAATTCAAAAAATTTCATCATCGACACTTCTAAAACTTATTGCCTTGGCTTCCAGAGGTGCTCAGAGCAGGTTAGGACAATGCATTCTAACCTTTTTCTTGAGTATGCTTGTACGGTTATAACAATGAGAGCCCAGAATCTAGGGAAGAGATGGACAAGACAGAAGAGCTTAGGGAAGAAGAGGTTGGAGAAGAAAGTAAAGCTGACGACTAGAAAGTTCAGCTTATTATTTAATTATTTTTTATAGTGTACTCAGGCTATTAGAGCCTCTTAAACTTAATTATACAATTTTTTGAGTAATGAAAATTTAAGAGTGGTACTTCTTTAACATATCAGAATTCCATGTGTTTTTTATCTCGCTTCCCTCTAAGTATTTTAAAGTGTATGTCCCCGGCTTGAATTCTGACTCGATTTGGTATGGTCCCTCCCAATCGAGCTTCAGTTTTCTTGAACCGAGCTCTATGAGGTTATTTCACACCATCCCTAGGACCAGATCTCCTAGGTTAAATGCTCATGCCTTAACCTAAGTATTGTAATACCTTGCCACCTTTTTTTGGTATGTCGCGATTCTCGTCTATGCGTGGTCCTATCTTTCCTCCAAAAGATCCAATTTCGCTCTCAATTCTTCGTTGTTGCTCTCCTCATCAAAATGTTGCCTCTGCTAGGAGCGGATTCCGACTCCTGTAGGGATGACCGCCTCTGCTCCAAAGGCAAGCATGAAAGGGGTTTCACTTGTAGCTGCTCGTTGGGTTGTGTGGTACACCTAGATAATTGATCGGAGTTCTTTTCCCATTTGTCGTGCGAAGGCTCAAGCCGCATTCTTAGACTGTACAATATTTTTTGGTTCATGTTCTCCACCTATCTGTTACTTTTCGGGTGTGCAATATATGTGAATAGTAGTTTTATGCCAAGTTAGCACAAAATTTGTTGAAGCGATCGTTGTCGAACTACCTCTCGTGGTCTGTGACTATAGCTGCAGGGTTGCAAAACCTATAGACCACCGAAGTCCATACGAACTTGGTGATGTCGTACATAGTTATGTGGGCAAAGGCAATCCCTGTACAGCTATTGGTTGATAAGGGTGTACGTGGCTGCCTTCCTTCTTAGATTCATAGACTGCTTCTTATTGTCTGGTAACGATCCGTCTCGGAGGTACTGTATAAAGGCTTTACAACTCTTTCCAAGTAAATGGCGCTCTTCCTATTCAGCTTTGAGGTTGAAGCCAATCTTGCAAGCGTGTCAGCTTTTGCATTCTTTGCTCGTGGTATGTGCTCTATCTCAAATTGAGCTAATGTTTTGATATACTCTTGTGCTTTTGCTAGGTATTTCTTCATCTTCTGATCCTTAGCCTCAAATCCCCCCTTAACTTGTTTAACCACCAATTGAGAGTCACTCAAAACATAAAGCCGAGCAACTCTAAGTGAGTCTACTAGGTGCAGCCCTACCAGCAAGGCTTCATATTATACATCATTGTTGGTTGTAGTGAACTCCAACTTTAATGCATACAACGTTTTTGATCCATCTAGTGTAGCAAGGCTTAAACCTACTTGCCCTCCAGTCCCATTCAATGATTCATCCACATTTAGTGTTCAAGCCTTTGGCTCCTCTATTCTTTCATAAGACTGTTCTACCATAAAGTCATCCAGTACTTGAGCTTTGATAGTAAGTTTCAACTTGTAATATATATCGAATTCCCCTAACTTAACTGACCACCTCATCATTCTCCTTGAGGTCTTTGGCCATTGGAGGATCTATCTTAGTGGTAGGTTGGTTAGGACCACTATCTTGTGTGCCTGAAAGTATGGTCTTAACTTCCGTGCTGCACAGATAATGGGTATGCCTTTTCTGTTGTTGTGTAATTGATCTTAGCTCCACTTAGAACTTTGCTGGTGTAGTAGATGGGCTTATGTTGCCTTCCCTCCTCTTTAACTAGGACCGAGCTGACCGTATGTGGAGTTGAGGACATATACAGATAGAGGTCCTCTCCTACTTTTGCCTTTGTTAACAGTGGGGGAGAGCCGAGATACTGCTTGAGTTGTTCAAACGCCTTACCATGCTCTTCTCCCCATTTGAATCTTCCTTTTTTTTGCAACTCCTTGAAGAAGGGTAGGCTCCTATCTCTTGAGTAGGAGACGAACCTATTGAGAAAGGCAATTCTTCCGATTAAGACTTGAATTCATAATGCAATGGCCATACCTTGTTAGGGCTTGCTTCAATTCTTATGTACATCACCATGAAGCCTAGAAACTTCCCTGTAGAGATGCCAAATACGCATTTAGAAGGGTTTAACTTTATTTGATACCTGCCGAGTAGCTCGAATGCCCCCTTTAAATATTTGCAATGCTCATCTACTTTCAAGCTTTTCACAAGCATGTCATCAGCGTATGCCTTCATCGTTTTCTTGAGTAGATCTTTAAATATCCTGTTTACCAACCTCTAATATGTTGCCCTTGAATTTTTCAACCAGAAAGGCATCACCCTATAACAGTAAAGCCCCATTTCCACGATGAATGACATTTTCTCCTCATCTCTAGGGTGCATTGGTATTTGATTGTATCCTGATTACGCATCCATGAAACTAAGGAGTTCGTGTCCAGATGTCGAGTCCGCCACTTGATTGATACAGGGAAGGGGAAAGCTATCTTTCAGGCATGCCTTGTTCAAATCCATGAAGTTAAGACATGTCCACCACTTTCCATTTTATTTCTTTACCAAGAACACGTTATTGAACCATTCTAGATAGTTGACTTTCCTGACGAACCTGGCCATTACTACTTTTGTAACCTCTTCATCTATCACCTTGACCCGCTAGACCGTGACGCTCCTCTTCTTCTGTTTAACAGGCTTGTGGTTAGGGTCTACCTACAACCTGTGCTCCATGATCGTAGGGTCAATCCTTGGCATGTCATCGGCCAACCAGGCAAAGACTTCCACAAACTCACTTCGTAATCTACTCAGCTCGGCTTTCAAAGTATCTGATAAGAGAATTCCGATCTAGACACACTTCTCCTGATCACCGTTTATGGGGATATCCATAAGGTCTTCGTCAAGTGTGCTGATTTGCAAATATTCTCCCCTTACCTCCAGGTCTTTGATGGTCAAGGCCTCTCATGCCTTACTGTTTCCTTTCAGTGCCATCACATAACAATTTCAAGCTACTGGCTAATCTCCTTTAATCATCCTCTTCCCATATGGGGTAAGGAATTTTACCTTTAAGTGGTACGGAGATGTCATGGCTCGGGCCGCATTAAGCGATGGGCGGCACATTATAATGTTGTAAACTAATGGCCAATCAACCACCAGGAAGTTCGTTATTAAGGTGATTTGTTGTGGGGATGTCCCCATTGTCACTAAAAGCATTATTGTGCTTATTGGATGTACGACATCTCCTTCAAATCCAACCAATGGGGTAGAGATGGCTTTGAGGCATTCTTTACCTATTTTCATCTCTTGGAGTGCCAACCAAAATATTATGTTGGTCGGGCTCTCATTGTCTACCGGTACTCGTCTCACCTTATAGTTGGCCACTAGTAACGACACCACCAAGGCATCGTCATAAGGTTGTTGTATTCCTTCCTTATCTTCCCTGTTGAAGGTGATAATGTCTTCTTGCTTTTGTTTCTTACTGTCCAACTTCCTTGCCTCTATTAAAAGTACTTTTTTGGCATACCTCTTTCGGACACCCCTGCTGTCTCCATTGCTGGCGAGTCCACTGAAGATCACGCCTATCTCCCCGACGACTTGCTCTTTCTTCTCTTCTACATTAGCCTTTTTCTATTCACGAACTTCCCTTTGGAGATCCCCTCTTTTCACAACCCTTGACAGATGCCCCCTTTATATCAAGGCCTTAATTTTATTTTTGAGGTGAATCCATTCCTCGGTATTGTGCCCGTGAACCCTGTGGAACTGACAATACTTTGACATATTTTTTTTATATGAGGGTGTTCGGATAGGCTCGGGCAATGAAACGTATCCCTTCTCTCGTATGTGCATTAGCACATTGGTGCATGGCGCGTTTAAAGGAGTATAAGATTGAAACTTACTAGTATGTCCTGATCCCCTAGAGCTGCTTTATGGCCTGCTGCTCTCTTGTCTTTTCTTGGCCCTAGAGGGTTCACTGATATCTCTAGCCCCTTTTCTTTTCAATTCGGTCTGATCTCTCCTTGTATCCATTACCTCCTCCAAGTTGATGTATATTTGTGCCCTAGCCATCCACTCTCCCATGTTGGCTGGGGGCTTCTTCCCTAACGAGTATAGGAAGGCTCCAAGTTAAGGGGTCGTGGTTAGGGCTGCTAGTGCCACCCTATGATCTAGGTTGTAGATCTCTAGGGTTGCTGTGACAAAGCGGTGTATAAACTTCTTCAATGTCTCCCATTCTTGTTAAACTAGACTCATCAGATGGGTCATGGTCTTGGCAATCCTTTGACTACTAATGAAATGGCCAATGAACTACTGCTCTATATCAAAGAAAAAGCTTATCGATCAAGGCTTAAGGGTTCGATACCATGCTCTGCATTACCCTTAAGGGGGGCAGCAAACGCACGACACATTTTGGCATTAGGTGCACCCTACAATTGCATCAATACCTTAAAGGTATTTAGGTGATTAACTGGGTCAGTCGAGCTTTCATACCTTTCAAAAGTTGGCATTTTGAACTTGCTGGTCAGCGAGACCTCCATCACTTCTTTGGTGAAGGGTGGATCCAATCTCTTTAACAAAATCTCTCCATAAGAGGGGTTAGTTCAGTCATGTTTCATCATTTTTTATATTTGATCTACCTTTTTTATTCTCTCATTTGGCTCATTCGATCATTGTTCATTGACTCTTACGTTGTTCGCGTCCTCCACCTTCTTTGTGGGTTGGTTTTTCCATTGCTCTTATAGTGATATGGATCAAAAAATTAAGATGGATAGTGAAATAAATACAACAAGTAAATAAAACACAACCAGAACAAAAACAACAACAAAATTTACATGGTTCAGCAAAGCTTACATCCACAGAAGCAATGACACACAAATTTCACTATGGAAATCACAAAGTACACAACACACATCTTAAATGTTCACTCTCTCAATCAATATATGCCCAGAATGACATATATAATAGTCCCTCAGAGGTTTCTCTCCGATTACCTAACCATCCCAATGTTCAAATTCAAAATTCAAAAAACTGCTCGTAGGCCAAAACTTCTCATTGACGAAAACAGGGGATTTGTCGACGAGACCAAAAGAACATTCATCGATGAATCATTCAACTTGTTGAATATCCCACTTTTCTACTTTCGGTATCTTAGAAATTCTAAACTTTTAGGCCTCCCAGGATCTTCTCGTCGACGATCACTAAACACTCGTTGACAAGTCCTTGTTGTCTCCTCATCGACGATCATAGGGAACTCGTAGACGAGCCCCAAATGTTCGGCCCCTTCATGTTTTTCTTTCTTCCTTCTTTGTTTAATAAAACCAAAGTATAAGAGCCACACCTCAAACAACAATCTCCACTTTGGCAATTAGACGCCGCTTAAGAGAATCCCGACAAACATGTCTAACTGCTCAACCTGGAACTTGAATCGCTTGGTTGGTTTTGTCTCCCTTCTATCAATTGGAGACATAGAGTAAGTCCAAGCAATGCTTGAACTTCTCAGAAGTAATTTATTTTGTCAGAATATCCGTTGAATTTTCAGATGTGTGAACTTTCTCCAACACAAGGTCACCCAAAGCAATCAATTCTTGAATCTTGTGGAACCTCACATCAATGTGCTTGGTTCTAGCATGGTATATCTTATTCTTGGCCAAGTAAATGGTACTCTGACTATCACAATGTAGCACCATTCCATCTTGCTATAACCCTAGGTCTCTGAATAAACCAGCAGGCCATAAGGCTTCCTTTGCAGCTTCGATAACTACCATATATTTTTCCTTTGTTGTGGATAATGCTACTAAAGACTGTACCATGGATCTCCAATACACCGGTCCTCTTACAAGGGTAAACACATATCCCTTTTTAGACCTTCTACCATCCATATCTCTAGCATAATCAGCATCAATCAACCCGATAATTAAAGGACAACCCTGCTGTTTGCCGAACATGATGCCATATCCCGATGTACCCCTTAAGTATCTAAGTATTCATTTAACGGCTTCCTAATGCTGCCTTCCTAGATTAGAAAGAAACTTACTTACCACACTCATCGCATGAGCCAAATCTGGGTTGTACACACGATGGCATACATCAAACTCCCCACAACACTAGCATAGGAGACCTTTGACATATTTTGTATTTCCTCATCCGTACTTAGGCAATTACCAGTAAACAACTTGAAATGATTCGCTAGAGGTGTACACACCAGTATTGCATCAGCCGTGCTAAACCTCTCCAACACCTTTAGCACATAACCACCATGAGATAGCCATAATCTACCTGTAGTCCTATCTCAGTGAATCTCCATCTCAAGTATTTTCTTGGTTGAACCAAGATCCTTCATGTCAAATTCCTTATGCAGTAGGTCCTTTAACTAATTCACCTTAGTTAAATCTCTTGCAACTTTCGACATATCATCGACATACAATAACAAGAAAATAAGTGAGCCATCACCAAGTTTATTCACATATATAGAACAATCATACTCACACCGTTTGTAGCCAATCCTCATCATCTACAAATTAAATTGTTTATACCATTGCTATTAACTTATCATCGACATACAATAACAAGAAAATAAGTGAGCCATTATCAAGTTTATTCACATATACGCAATAATCATACTCACACCGTTTGTAGCCAATCCTCATCATCTACGAATCAAACTATTTATACCATTGCCTTGGAACTATTTTAGCCCATAAAAAGATTTGCTCAACCTGTAAACAAAATTTTCTTTTCCTGGTTCAATGAATCCCTCCGGCTGTTCCATGTAAATTTGTTCCTTCAAGTCACCGTGAAGAAATGTTGTCTTTATGTCCATTTGTTCCAAATGATGATCATAAGGGCTACCAACTCCAACACAATTATGACAAAAGTATGTCAGACCACTGGAGAAAAGATCTCATCATAATCTATCCTCTTCTTCTATGAGTATTCTTTTGCTACCAACCGTAGCTTGAATTTCTCTCCTTCTTTTTCTAAAATTGCTTCCTTCTTCCTATATACCCATTTACAACCTATCGGTCTCTTCGCATCTGGAAGCTCCACAAAATCCCAAGTTTGGTTCTTATGTAGCGGTTCCTTCTCTTCAATCATCGCACCCATCCACCTATCTTTCTCCTAGTCGTGCACTACCTCTTGAAAGTAGTTGGATCATTGCAACTTGTAAGAAAAGCATAAGATACTAACTTTTCAAATCTATACCTTGGTGGAGCCTAATAGTGCATCTAGATCTCCATATAGGAATATCGTCGACTTGCTGATTTCTCGAGCTAGAACTCCCTCCAACCATAGGACCGTGATCATTTCTGTTGCCCTGAGCTTCTAACTCCATATGCAGAGCATGTTCATTACTGTCCCATCCCTGCTAATCACCACTTTGTTTTCCATTGGGTCTCGTAGCTTGTGCCCCTTCACACCCTCTGGATATCCCAAAAAGATGCAACGACGACACTTTGGGTCGAGCTTAGACCTCTTCTCACTAGATACATGAACATAGGCTGGAACCCCAAATACCTTCAATCCGAAGTAGTCTACTACGTTTTCTGTCCAAACCACTTCTACCACTTTACCCTTTAGTGACACCCTTGGAGATCAGTTTATCAGAAAACAAGCTATACTCACTGCCTCATCCCAGAAGTTCTTTGGTAGCCCTGCATTTAATCTAAGGCATCGAGCCCTTTCAGAAAGAGTTTGATTAATCCGCTCTGCCATACCATTTTGCTGGGGTATTCAGCGAACAGTAAAGTTTCTCTTAATTCCCTACTCCGCACAAAACTCCATAAACCGAGAATCAGTATACTCGGTCCCATTATCGGACCTTAAGTATTTAATTCTCCTCCCTGTCAGCTTTTCCACTTCAACCTTGTTGATCTGATAGGTCACACTTAGCTTTGATTATGAAAAATACTCTTGGTATGGATGGTTGTACTAAGGATTGCATGCACGTTTACTGTATGCGTGCTTTCGGACTAAAAGACATATCATGATGGCGTACGGTTTTCATGCCGAAGAATGAACAATTGTGTTGTGTATTTGTATTCATTATTTCATTTTTTCATTCTGGGATGTAAATTTAATTATGGACTGTGCACTCCTATTGCTTGTAATAATTTACACCATGCATGGTAGGTAGGTATGCTCAAATTGACCATACTTGGACTTTAGGTACCTACACTAAATACACAAGTCCCCTACATCACTTATCATATCAAGGGAATCAAATCAAGGCTAAATGAACTTAATGGAAAAAGTTGAGATGGTTCGGGCAACCGAACCTATGTTGTGTGAAACGGCTCGGGTGACTAAATGAGTCAACATGTTGACTTGGTGTTTGGGCACCCAAACCTGATTTAAGCGTGTCTTCCCCGGGCACCCGAACTTATGTCAGAGCACTTTTCAACTACCCGGGCGACTTAATGATTACATTCAAATTGGGCTCGGGTGACCAAATTGATCAGTTCGATTAACCAAACTATAAGCCGGACACCCGAACTAACAAACAAATGCTACTGACTTTTGTTGGGCCAACCAACTTACTCTTCTGGCACCAGAACCACTAAAAGTTTGATTTTTGACTGTGTCTATTTGGGCACCTGAACTTCGGGCCGGGCACCCAAACTTTATGGGTTAAAATATTTTTTACTGGTTTTTAAATGGGATAAATTGGGTTAATTTTCTTAATGGCTTTTGAAACAATTTTAATTATACTCATTGTGTCCCCAACAGTCAAAAAATCCTCCTTGCCTATAAATACTCATTCATTTGTTATAATTAGCAAGGATTAGCAAACTTGATTAGGGAAAAATTCTCTCAACATCCAAAACCCTATATTAGCCAAATACTCTTCCAAACACTCACATACTCGTAACTCTTGATCTCTTTAAGCATTGTGAGTATCTTTAAGGCTAGTGTGCTTAATCTCTCTACTTAGAACTCTCACTTGTGTTATTGCTTGACAGATTTTATTAAAGAGTTTAGCATTAAAGTTCTTCCACCGATTTTGTTTGATAAATCTTGTGTGGAATGACTTTGAGGGTTGTGGTTCTTGCATTGTCATTGCAAGATACCCAAACCTAGATTTTTGTGTGCAAAAATCCTTTTCAAAAAGTTAGTTTTTCAAACAACTCCATTGTGCTTTGTATATTGAAATATCTTATTGAGTTTTTTGATTCAACTTGCTTAGCATATTTGAAACCCTGATCTGATTTTGTGTTATTCACATATTGTGTTTCAAATCTTGCTTGGATATACACTCTAGATCTAGACTAAAAATTTATACTTGATTGAGACAATGAGCATATTTACATATCATTCATGCTTGCAATATTGATTGAGTTGTATTGGTGCACACACATCTGCTTGTCTAGAAGCGAATTTCCGTGTACACATTTTATACACATTGGTTGTATTCCAGACATGAGCCTGAAGAGGGACACTAGGCCTATGGAATAGTCCGAACTAGCCTAAACTCGGTTAGGAAAGCTAGGTGCGCCATCCTGTTAAGGCGTGTTGGTTAAGGTAAGCCCCTTGAATTGACCTGCTTTGTTTAGGTGCCGCTCCACCTATTTAAGTGACCATTGTAGAGGTAATCCTTATGCTAGTATGGCTAAGGCGGGGACGTAGGCAATTTGGACGAACCTTGATAACATATTGCATGCACTGTTTACTTTCCGCACTTTACACTTACTACACATGTATGTTTGTTTGATGATTGCGTAAACTAACTTTAGGCCGAATTACGCAGTTGATAAAACCAATTGACCTAGGCAATAAATTTTAAATACCCAATTCACCCCCCTCTTGGGGTATCACCAAAGCGAACAATTGGTATTAGAGCCTCGTAACTTAGGCTTAGACGTCATTTAGTAAAAGATAATGATGGCTTGTGTTAGTGCATCCCCTTCATATGAGGGAGGATTGGTCACACACCCACCTGTATTCTGTGATGATAACTATGTTCCATGGAAATTCAGAATGACTATGTTTGTGAAAGCCTTAAATTGGAAATTTTGGAAAGTCATTGATAGGTGATTGTGTGCCTAAGAAATCTATAGGGTGTACTGATGTTCCTAAATTTGAGTGTGAAATGAATGATCATGATAGGAGCTTAGTACAGGTAAATTTTGATGTCATGAATACCTTACTGCATGCTTTAGATTCTAATGCTTTATGTGAAGTTATGGCATGTAGTAATGCTAAGCAAATTTGGGATGAACTTCAGAGGAGATATGGTGCATCCACGCAAAATAGTGTCATCTCTCCGTGTGACTCAAACTCCACTGATCTTGAGGGGGGTAACTAGTGTTTTTTTGCTTTATCTCATGATGAGGTTATCTTGGTTCCTTCTACTTTAGTAGATAAATATGAAAATGATTCATGTGCTTATTTGAATGATATGTCTGATCGTGAATCATATGATAGTAGTGATAGTGAGAGCATGCGTACTTATGAAGAACTGCAAATTGAACATATTAGGTCTCATAAGTTATTTGTCAAATCAAATAAGAAATATTTTATGCTGAAAAACAAGTATGATGCATGCATTAAAGAATGTGACTAAAAAATTCTTGTTGAAAGAGAAAAATAATTTGAAAATTAAAATATTAGAAAGCAAGAATGAATCATTAGAAGATGAATTGACTATTTTAAAATCTAAAGTTTCTAATGATGATAAAACGGACCACTTGATTGTAGATCTTGAAAATAAAGCAAACAATATGTTTAAAGAATTTATGAAACTTCAGGATGTTTGCAAAGAATTGAAAAACTCAAAAATTCAAGATCTAGAGAAGAAAATAGAAGACCAGTTTAAGATCATCTATACATTCACTAGAGGTAAAAAAATTTTTGACAAACTTTTAGGTTCACAAAAGATGACCTTAGATAAGGAAGGTATATCTTTTAATGGAGTGGAAAATAAGAAAAGGAAGAATCTATACATGGGGTACTTTGTAAAAGAATAGAAACATTATGCTTGTACCTCTTCTAGTCCATACACTCATACCACATGCATCTTATGTAAAAAGAAGGAACACACAAAATTTGATTGCTCATTTGAAAGAAAAGGTGTGAAACCCAAACAAGTACAGAAAATTAAAGAATCACCAACTCCTAACCCATCAAGAATAAAATGTAGAAAAATGATATGGGTTGTTAAGAAAGAAAACCCCTTGAAATTCAAGGAAGAATTTTCTCAAATAGAAATTACATGATCACATAATTCTTCCTTAGTAGTTAGGATTAGCTATAGGGGCTAGTATCTTCTAAAGGCTTAAGAAGTGGTTCGGAGCTGAAAATGTAAAATCTGTGTATAACCTTATAAACTAAGTAATTTGAAAAATCACGCCAATCTACAAATGCAAGTACATAACCAATATGAACTTAATGCATATATTCATTGGTTAAAATATGAAATCATTGGCTATTTGAACAAAAAATCCACTTCCAAATGGACATGGCTTGGTTGCTTCGTATTTAAATTTCAAATTGCTTAGCTCAAATTTAATCATGAACATCTAAAGTTAAGCATACTTTATCCATTGAACAACTCTGAGCTTTAGGAAATAATTAATGCCTTAAGTATCATCCAATCCTTAAACTCATATTGAAGTCCTTTTAATGTCCTAAGTGATATAGACAAACCATAGGGGTCTTAGGTTTGGAAATCTAGTCAAAACAAAACAAGTTGACCAAGCTCAGGCAACCGAACCATACAATGCATTTGCACTTCGAGCGACCAAACTTAGAAGTCTGATCAGGCCATTGACCAAGCTCCGAGCGGCTGAACATTTATGTTCAAATTAATTTAGGTTGCTGAACATGGTTCGGATAAACATACTTATTTTTGGATAACCGAACGAGGAGGCAACCGGTTCATGCAGTTCATTTTTAGTTCGGACGGTTGACCCTCATTTTTGCAAAATGGCACCTAAAATTCAGCCGACCGAACTTTTGCTAGGTCAATCGAAAAAAATCAGTGGGGGTTTATAATTAAACTTGTTTGGGCGACCGAACTTCTGCTCAGGTGCCTGAACTGCACTGATATATATGGATTTTCATGAAATTCAATTCATTTTTTTCCATATTCTTGAGAGCTTCCTTACTTTTTCCCACTTTTCAGCCTAGTACTCCCTGAGAAATTTGTACGACTAGAGATCACCAACGTGCCACTGCAAGTATTCCACTTGAAGAGTGGTTCCTTACACCCGGCCGGCGTATTAAGTATGACAAGATTTTCCACCTTAAAGACCCCATCTTAGGAAAAATCCTAGATATAAAATTAATGCAAGTCCACTTCAACAACATCCTAGATATGTTTCGGTACTAGTGGTGGTACAAGTTTATCGCCTTCCAGCCCAAGGGGATGTATCCTTTGCTCATCTAGTTGTTCTAAGCCAATCTTGCTCAGGATGGCCAGGGCTACTATTCCAAGATACTCGAGACTGATCTCCACTTCGACAATGCTTATCTGGCAAAAAGATCTAGCGTGGTGAATTCATTTGCCCTGATTCTTCCTCCACTTGGATTGGCGAGTAGGATTTCACGGTAAGCACCTTCATCAATCAAGTTATGACAAATCTTATGGCTGATTTGACACATACTCCCAGCTACAGATCCCTAACCTTAGAGGCAAAGGTGGTACACCACCTAATTTCATATAATATATTGCCAAAGTCAGGATTGAGGGACCATGTATCCTATTTAAATTATTTTGTGATATGGTACCTCTTTACTAGAAAGAAGTTAGATCTCCCAGGCTGATCCTACGGTGGATGTTTGTTAAGACCATTGCAAAGAGGATCATTTTACCCTATGGTGGCATCTTGTCTAGGCTATTCATTAGGGAGAGGGTTAATAGGTCTACACTTGCTACCATCAATAAAGTCCCTCCGACATCTTTAACTCCACCACACTAATATTGATAGGATACGAGCTCACAGGCAACATGTGGTTACCCGATGCACCTAAAAGAGGCCCAGGAGCTCAGGAGATCCCTAGGAGCTGCCCCATGCGCTGTCCAACACCAAGATCATGGCAGCCACCACCGACCTCTCTGCATCATTTCAAGAGTTCAGGGTCTCCATGAAAAAGTAGTCATCTTCATCTCACTCTAGACTTGACTCTCTTTATAGCGAGTTCACTGGGTTCCAATCTGAAGTGCAGGCTAACTTTCATATCCTTGGTGAGTGGTTGAGAGAGATGAATGGCGAGGAAATTGGGGAGAATGACCAGATGGAGATGAGTGGTGAGAAGGAGGATGATGATCACAACAATGGGAGGACCTAGTGGTGTATTGTGAGGACCTGTTTCTTCATATCCCATCTTTTATCTTATCCACTTTTATGCTTTATGTACATACATTTTTATCTGGTCAATAATAACTTCAAAACAGCTTTTATTTTTGTTTTGTTATGATGTTCACACTTACCACACACACATGCAGATACTATCCTATGGTGATTGTGCTTTTGGTTATGATCATATATATCTGATAGTATTCAGGATTGCATGTGTTTTGTGCTTGAACGTCTATACTACTAGAATGCATGCTTAGTATAAAATGCCTCCTACATGGCAGATGCATTTGATGAGAATTGCCTACTGGTAGAATTAGGTTCTCGCATGCCTTAAACTCTTGAGATACTATTTGTTGAAGATTATTTTGTGCAGGTTAATTTTAGGAAATGTCCTATTTACAGCCGGCATGCTGCCGAATTTTCTGTAGGCATTGGCCCAAAAACCTGAAATGATTGCAAACCTTGTGTGCAAATGAAACTTTGATCTTAGATTTTAAATATCTATGCTTAGCTCATTTGCTATAAAATTTTAAATTCCTTGGAGCTGGTTATGCATAAATATTTAAAATGCTTTGAAATTAGCAGGTTTTTATGGATTGATCACATTTTCAAACAAAATGCTGCCAAAATTTTTGAAAATTATTGCACATGATTTTATATCATTTCTAAATGCTAAACTTTTTAAAACTAAAGTTGTGTTTCTTGAATGATACTAGAATTTTACTCAAGTTGATGTATAAAGAAAATGCATATTCTTAGGGGGAGTCACTTAACATTAAAATCATTAGGCCCTGAGAAATAAATATGCATTGTGCTTTCATTCTATATATCATTTGAAAAATACATTAACTATGTGGTATCAATGTGCATGTTTTGGTAAATCTTTGTTTGATATCATGTTCATGTCAAAACAACATGCCTTTACAACTAGTGGAATTCTAACAATTGGTATTTTAAGAGTTGGTATCTTCACTACCACGTAGTTGTAACACTTGGTGTTGACCTTATAGGTCACTCTTGGTTTTGGTTATGACAAATACATATTGTATCTAATGGGTGTTTGAGGTTTTGTACAGGAACTAAGATTGTTAAGATCAAGATGGGCACAAAGTAAGTAAAGTCTGAAGACCGATTATCGATCTTAATTGTAATATAATTCATTTGTGAAAATTGGTCTGTAATAGTAAGTAGGACTCTGGTTTGTAATAAGCTCACACACATCACATGTATGATTTACTACGTAAGCTCAAACAAACCGTAAATAAGAAATGACCTTAGAAAGACCTTAGGGCTCTGGTCGACCGACACCGGACTTTTTTAGTGTCTTCAAATTGGACCCCAAGTGACTCTAAGACACACATATTTACACATATGTTTGTTAGGCACTTGAATAGGGATTGTATGTTTCAAAATGGGACTGAAATGCACACTTGGTGCACTTTTGGTCGACCGAACCAGGCCTAGGTCAATAGTTGACCAAGCCCTAGTTGACCAAACCAGGTAGTTCAAATAGCCTCGGTCGATCGAAACCTCCCTCGGTCAATAATTTGACCATCTGGTCGACCGAACCTTTTTTATACTCCAACTACCTGGTCAACCAAGGGTCCTCGGGAGAAATCCCAATGGTCTAGTCGACCGAACCATCCAGCTCAAAATGGCCCAGTCGATCGAACCTTGAAAATTTGAGAAATCGCCTTCTCCTGGTCGACCGACCATTTAGGTCAAAATCTTCCTGGTCGACCGAACCATATGAGACCTGGTTGACCGAAACATTTTTGGTCGACCGGACCTCTCGGGTTGCCCTGATTTTTACCATGGTTAAATATCTTTTAAACAGGGTTAAAATATTTGAAATATCATTAAACTTCCTTAATAATGCCCAATAAGTCCCCCAACGGCTATAGTTCTTCCATTCTCTATAAATAGCCCATCATTTGTGCAAATTCGATATAGATTAGCATATTTGATTAGAGAGAATTCTTTGAAAATCCAAAAACCCATAATACTCAGATCTAAGCCCCATTCACTCATACTTACCTGCTACTATTGTCTAAACCTTCTATAAGTCGATTGAGTTTTTGTTTGGAAAGGTTTGCTCTCCTTGTTCTATGATTGACATGATTTTCTTGAGAGCCAAACCTAAGCATTCTTAGGGGACTTTGTTGATAAGTCTATCCTAAGAAGACTTTAATAGATCTTCCAAGATTGCACCTTCATTGCAACATCTTGAGAAGATTGTATTTGTTTTTGGTTACAAAATATTTTCAAAATACTTTCAAATATCTAGTATGTTTTATCTTGATAAACCTTTAAAGAGATATTTGTTTGTGTGAGAAAAATATTTGTTGCAATATTCATTGATTCATATCTCTAGTTGAATACAAAGGTTAAACTCTTTTTGCTAACCAAACTTATACTTAGCTAGAGCTTCATATATATAAATATATATATATATATATATATATATCTTTGTTTGAGCACTTAGATTGAATACGTCTTGTGATACAAAGATTGTAGTGTTCGCACTCTCATGCACTAATTACAACGACAGTAAATCTATTTGAGAGTAGACATCTTAAACCACACTGAGCTTATATATTGAATCATATTGTGGTGTTTGTGATTGCGCGTATCTGGGTACACATCTGCTTTACTTGAAAGCATATTCATTGTACCATTTGGTTGTATTTTAAATACTGTTGTATTTCCAAGTACAGGCCTGAAGAGGGAGACTAGCCCTAGAATAGTCCCGGATTGGCTTAGACCCGGTTAGGAAAGCTAGGTACATCGTCCTGTTAAGGCGTGTAGGTTGAGGTCAGCCCCGCTAATTGACCTGGTTAAGGTTGAGCTCAGCCTTGTGCTAATTGACCTGGTTGTAATCGATGTTGCTCCACCCTTAAGTGAGCTATTAGTGGAATCCTCTGGCTTGCGAGCTAGAGGTGGGGACGTAGGCACACTTGGCCAAACCCCGATAACATATCGTATGCCTTGTTTATATTTTCGCACTTTATATTTACCGCACATGTATGTTATATGTGAATGATGCATTTGATTTAATTTCCATATCATTTTTACCTACACATTTGGAAATTGCACAGACAAACCCTAGGTTGTGCATATATCGCCATTGGATAAATTTACATAGGAGAAAAAGTTTAAATTTCCAATTCACCCCCCCTCTTGGGAATACACCAATTCTAACACTTGGTATCAGGCCGACATGTTTTCATTATACTATACCTTGTGGAAATACATGTTTGTTTTGGCAACTAAGATGATTATGATAAATTTTACATTAAAATATTTTCGAAAGGATGAGTGAAAGCCAAATGAACATTTAATCTTCATCCTTGTACAATCATCCATTGGAGGAGTATAGAACATTAAGATTATTAAATGTAAGCATGCTACTCTTACTTCCTTGATGCACATTCTGTTTGGGTCAATTGATTGAAATGTGTTATATATTGTTAATTGAAACTCCAAACAGGTCACTTAGGTACAGGGTTATGATTGGGAATGGTCTATTTTCAAATGGCATGCTGCCGATTTTTTTTATTAAATTCCTCCCAATATACCTTCTGTATCAAAATGACATCCTTTGCCTTCAAATTTTATTGATTAACCCTTTTGTTGTTGCCAAAAGGGGGAGAAGAGGCAAAAGTGGGTAAAACAATGTTTAATCATTCTAAATCTTTAATTACTCACTACCTTAACTATCTTTATGCATAAAGTCAGTGGGAGTCTTTCTTTATTGTACCAACTTTTGCATAAAGTATTTGTCATCATAAAAAAGGAGGAGATTGTTGACCTCATAGGTCACACCCAGTTTTGATTATGACAAATACTCTTGGTATTGATGGTCGTACTAAGGATTGCATGCAGGTTCACCATGTGAACGCTTTCGGACTAAAAGACATATCATGATGGTGTGCTGTGTTCGTGCCGAAGAATGAAGAATTATGTTGTGTATTTGTATTCATTATTTCATTTCTTCATTATGCGATATAAATTCAATTATGGACTGTGCACTCCTATGGCTTGTAATAATTTGCATCATACATTGTAGGTAGGTGTTGACCTAATTGGTCATGCCCTGTTTTGATAATGACAAACACTCTTGGTACTAATGGTTGCACTGAGAACTGCATGCAGGTTCACCTTGTGCGCGCTTCAGGACTAAAAGACTTATTATGATGGTGTGCGGTGTTCGTGCCAATGAATGAAGAATCTTGTGATGCATTTGTATTTATTATTTAGTTTCTTCATTCTGGGATGTAATTTTATTATGGACTGTACACTCATATGGCTTGTAATAATTTACATCATGCATGATAGGTAGGTATGCTCAAATCGACCTTAGTTGGACATTAGGTATCTACACGGACCATAGAAAGACCTTAGGGTTTTCCCTTCGGTCGACCGACACCGGACTTTTTCAGTGTCTTAAAATTAGACCTCAAGTGCCCCTAGGACATTCACACTTTCACATATATTTGTTAGGCACTAAAATAGGGTTTGATTGTGTCAAGACGGGACCGAAATGCACACACGATGCACTTTCGGTCGACTAGCCAAGCCAGTTCATTTTGGCCTGGTCGACCGAGACATCTTGGGTCAAAGATTGACCACTCGGTCGACCAAAACTTGTAGTTCAAAAGGCCCTGGTCCACCGAAGCTCCTTTGGGTCAAAGATTAACCACTCGGTCGACCGAAACTTGTAGTTCAAAAGGCCCCGGTCGACCGAAACCCTCCTGGGTCAACAATTGGCCATCTGGTCGACCGAGAACTTTTGTACTACAACTACCTAGTCGACCGAACCATTTAGTTCAAAATCTCCTGGTCGACCGAATCGCGCTAATTTAAAAAATCACCTATCCCGATCGACCGACCATTTAGTTCATTTTTCTCCTGGTCGACCAAACCTAGAAAAATTGTCCTTGACACATATATATGGTCAACCGAGCCTTCAGTTCAAAATCCTCCTAGTCGACCGAACCGTTTGTGTCCTGGTTGACTGAAACCTTTCTGGTCGACTGGACCTCTCGGGTTGCCCTAATTTTTACCTCGGTTAAACATATTTTAAACAGGGTTAATTATTTTAAATTGATTTAAAACTTTCTTAATAATGCCCAATAGGTCCCCAACGGTCAAAAATTCCTCCTTGCCTATATATACCCATTCATTTATCATTATTAGTAAGGATTAGCAAACTTGATTAGGGTAAAACTCTCTCAACTCTCAAAACCCTATATTAGCCAAAAACTTCTTGTAAACACTCACATACTCTTCAATCTTTATTTCCCTAAGCATTGTGAGTATTTCTATAAGGCTATAGTGTGTAATCTCTCTAGCTAATACTCTCTTTTAGTATAAAGTTTGATTGATTTTATTTGAGAGTATAGCCTAAAGTTCTTCCACGGATTTCATATGATAAATCTTGTATGGGAAGACTTTGAGGGTTGTGGTTCTTGCATTGTTGTTGCAAGATACCTAAACCTAGATTTTGTGTGCAAAAATCCTTTTGTGAAAAGCTAATCTTTCAAACAACTCCATTGCGCTTTAGATATTGAAATATCGTATTGAGTTTGTTTGATCTATCTTGCTTAGCATATTTAAAACCTTGATCTGATTTTGTGATATTCGAATATTGTGTTTCAAATCTTGCTTAGATACACACTCTAGATCTTGATTGATTATCATACTTGATTGAGTGTTTAGCACACATTAGAGCATTGAGCATATCTATATATCATTAGTGCTTGCTTTATTGATTGAGCTGTATTGATGCACACATTTGCTTTTCTAGAAGCATATTTCCGTGTACAAATTTTATACACAGTTTTTGTATTTCCAGGCACGGGCCTGAAGAGGGAGACTAGCCCTGGAATAGTCCCGGATTGGCTTAGACCCAGTTAGGAAAGCTAGGTGCGTCGTCCTGTTAAGGCGTGTAGGTTAAGGTCAGTCCCGCTAATTGACCTGGTTAAGGTTGAGGTCAGCCTGTGTTAATTTGACCTGATTGTAAACGGTGCCGCTCCACCCTTAAGTGAGCTATTAGTAGAATCCTCTGGCTTGCGAGTTAGAGGCGGGGACGTAGGCACTGTTGGCCGAACCTCGATAACATATCGTGCGTGTTCACTTACATTTTTGCAATTTACTTACTGCACGTGTATGTTATATTGTGAATGATTAGGTTTACATTTGCATAAACAAACCCTAGGTTAAGTAATACTGTTTATCTGGTTTAACCTAGGCGATAAATTTTAAATATCCAATTCACCCCCCGTCTTGGGATTGCACCAAAGCTAACAGTAGGTATGCTCAAATTGACCATACTTGGACTTTAGGTACCTATACTAAATACACAAGTCCTTAGCATCACTTATCATAATAGGGGAATCAAATCAAGGCTAAAATTAACTTAATGTAAAAAGTTGAGAGGGTTTGGGCGACCGAACCTATGCCGTGTGAAATGGCTTGAGTGACCGAATGAGTCAACATGTTGACTTGGTGTTCGGGCACCCGAACCTGATTTAAGCGTGTCTTCCCCAGGCACCCGAACTTATGTCAGAGCTTTTTTCAACTACCCAGGCAACCGAATGATTACATTCAAATTGGGCTCGAGTAACGAAATTGATCAGTTCGGTTAACCGAACTATGAGCCGGGCACCCGAACTAAAAAACAAATGCTATTGACTTTTGTTTAGTCAATCGACTCACTCTTCGGGCACCCGAACCACTAAAAATTGAATTTTTGATTGTCTATTCGAGAACCCGAACTTCAGGTCGGGCACCTGAACCTTGCGAGTTAAAATATTTTTTACTTATTTTTAAATGAGGCAACTAGGTAAATTTTCTTAATGGCTTTTGAAACAATTTTAATTATACCCATTGTGTCCCCAATGGTCAAAAAATCCTCCTTGCCTATAAATAGTCATTCATTTGTTATAATTAGCAAGGATTAGCAAACTTGATTAGGCCAAAATTCTCTCAACATCCAAAACCCTATATTAGCCAAATACTCTTCCAAACACTTACATACTCCAACCTCATGATCTCTTTAAGCATTGTGAGTATCTCTAAGCCTACTATGCTTAATCACTCTAGCTAGAACTCTCACTTGTGTTATTGCATGACTGATTTTATTTGAGAGTTTAGCATTAAAGTTCTTCCACTGATTTCATTTGATAAATCTTGAGTGGAAAGACTTTAAGGGTTGTGGTTCTTGCATTGTCATTGCAAGATACCTAAACCTAGATTTTGGTGTGCAAAAATCCTTTTCAAAAAGCTAGTTTTTCAAACAACTCCATTGTGCTTTGTATATTGAAATATCTTATTGAGTTCCTTTGATTCAACTTGCTTAGCATATTTGAAACCCTGATCTAATTTTTTGTTATTCACATATTTTCTTTCAAATCTTGCTTGGATATACACTCTAGATCTGGACTGAAAATTTATACTTGATTGAGTGTTTAGCACACATTAGAGCACTGGCCATATTTACATATCATTATTGCTTGCAATATTGATTAAGCTATATTAGTGCACACATCTGCTTGTTTAAAAGCGAATTTTCGTGTACACATTTTATACACATTGGTTGTATTCTAAGCACGAGCCTGAAGAGGGAGACTAGTCCTATGGAATAGTCCCAGACTTGCTTAGACCCGGTTAGGAAAGTTAGGTGCGCCATCCTGTTAAGGCATGTTAGTTGAGGTCAACCCCTTGAATTGACCTGGTTTGTTTAGGTGCCGCTCCACCCATTTAAGTGAGCACTATAGTGGTAATCCTTGTGCTGGTGTGGCCAAGGCGGGGATGTAGGCAATTTGGCCGAACCTAGATAACATATTGCGTGCACTGTTTACTTTCTACACTTTATATTTACTGAACGTGTATGTTTGTTTGATGATTGTGTAGACTGACTCTAGGCTGAATTACTCAGTTGATAAAATCAGTTAACCTAGGCATTAAATTTTAAATACCCAATTCACCCCCCACCCCCTCTTGGGGTTGCAACAAAGCTATCAAGCCTTCCAAATCTTAAACTTGGCAAACGTATCTGATTTGTGATGCATGAAGTAAACCCAGACCTTCCGTGCGTAATCATCAATGAAACACACATAATACACATGTCCACCCTTTGATGCAACTCTTATCGAACCCCAAACATCTAAACGCACATAATCAAGAATACCCTTTGTCTTTTCTATAGCTAATCTGAACTTTGCCTTGTTATATTTTCCAAGAACACAAATCCTGCAAAATTCTAGCTGTCATGATTTCAAGCCCTTCAACAATTTCCTCTTGTGTAGTTCTTTCATGTTGTGTTCCCCCATATGCCCAAGACGTATATGCCACAAGCCGGTCTCATTTGATTTAGAATCTATGGCTGCAACTTCACCTACAGCGGTAGTTTCCTGCAATGTGTATATATTCCCATCCAGTTTCTGCCCTTTCATTACACTCAGAATACCTTTCCATACCATAAGAACTCCACCTTTGGACTTGTAATTAAAGCCATTACAAGCCAACATTTTAAGTGATATCAAACTCTTTCTTAACTCTGGTATATGTCTTACATTACACAACATTCTTATAGCACCATCAAACATTTGTATCTTTACATTTCCTATGCCAATGATTTTGTAAGAAGCATCATTACCCATAAGAACTTGTAATGCCCCAACCTGGGTCTACTAGGGAGCACCATGTCTCTCCTTCTCCACCTGGACTAGACAACAGGGGGTGAGCCTTACCGGACTAATGAGTGGCCCCACAAACCAACACGTGTCCTTTTCAGTGTGTTTTGTCCTCACTCACACACTTTCTGAGAAAACTTCCCAAAAGGTCACCCATCATAAGATTACTCCAAGTCAAGCACACTTAACCATGGAGTTCTTTCGGGAAGGCTCTCAAAAAGAAAGGTGCAACTTGTTGATATAGGTAGTAACATCTAATCATTTTAAGGTTTTCTCTCGTGGGGTATCACATTCTCCCTAGCTTTCATAACGCAACATCCTCATTGTGAACCCAAATTTATAAATCCAAGCGATGTGAATATCATCACACTTTTGACTGGGTAATTGCTCTGATACCATTTTGTAATGCCCCAACCCAGGTTAGCCAGGGAGCACTGCGTCTCTCCTCCTCCACTTGGACCAGACAATAAGCGGCGGGCCTTATCGGACTAATGACTGGTCTCACCGATCAACATGTGTCCTTTTCAGTGTGTTTTGTCCTCACTCATACACTTCCTTAGAAAACTTCCCAAAAGGTCACCTATCACAAGATTATTCCAACCCAAGCACACTTAACCGTAGAGTTCTTATGGGAAGCTTCCCAAAAAGAAAGGTGCACCTTGTTGATATGGGTAGTAACGTCTAATCCTTTTAAGTCTTTCTTCCACGGGATATCATAGAACTGATACAACATTCACTAACTTGTAAGTACTAAACCACTCCTTGTTCAAAGTCATATGATAAGAACATGCCAAGTCAAGTATCCAGGAGTCCGTTAGATTATCCGACCCTACTAAAACTGATAGAACATCACCATCACTGCACGTTGAACCTCCTTCTAGAACAACATTCATAGATTTTGAACCCTCATGTTTCTCAGAATTTCCCTTCTTCCAATACAGACACTCCGGCTTCAAATGCCCCTATTTACCACATTTATAACACTCGATTTTTTTCTTCTTCTTGGATTGATTTCAAGATTTCTGACTTGATCCATGTTTGGATTTTCCCTTGCCTCACTCGTTATTACCCTTTATCACAAGTACTTCTCATTTATCACATATTTTCAATCTTTGATGAAAATTTGGCAAAGCACTTATTACCTCTTCTAGATCAAGAGTTTCTTCCACACGTAAGAGTAGTCACAAGATTTTCATAGGTATGAGCCGAGGGCAAAGAGTTTAACAACATCAAATCTTTGCCATCCTCATCAAACTTAACATCAACTCTCATCAAATCACTAATAATTTGATTAAAAACATTAATGTGTTGATCTAAGTCAATACAAACGTTGCTTAAGAAAAATTTTATTATTAAGAGATTTGGACATGTATTGGCTCTCTAACTTTCACCATATAGCCGCTGGAGATTCCTCTTCCATCACCTGATAGAGTACTTCATCGGCCAAACACAAGCGTATTGTAGAAGTGGCCTTGATTTCAAATCTAACTATATTGCCTTATCCATTCCTTCCGATTGAGTATCAAGTAGAGCCTTAGTCATTCCTTGTTGCACAAGAATGTCCTTTACTCTCCTCTACCATAAAACAAGGTTCCCAGTTCCATCAAATTTGACGATGTTGAATCTTGTAGAAGAC